>NC_060211.1:7470000-8070000 GCF_021130785.1 Homalodisca vitripennis | reverse complement strand
ACAGTATTATAATCTAAACACACAATACCAATGACCAATGACCAATAAACTGCATCACTTATTTTGGATAGCTCGACTGAGGTTGTTTAAGTTCACACAGTAAAATTCTTATAGTCATTCCATGTTGTACATATTCTATAAGCAAAGCTCTATTTCATGTCCGCAACAATTCGTTACCACTATTTTCTGGCCAATAGTCTTCAAGACTTAACAGTTTGTTACATAAAGCTGTATGATCCCACACAGTGGTATTGCCCTTTCGATTCACAACTACAGCAAGATACCCAAGACTCGTCAACAGAACTTCTCCTTCGTTAAATCTTAATGTAATAAAAGTAGAGAAGCTTTCATAAAGTGCTTTTAATGGTTCTAAGTAAGAATTTGTCACCCAACATGAACAAAATTTACGGTAACTCAGCTTTAGAAATCTGTGTAAAACTGTCCAATAGTTCAGATATACAAAACAGAGTTTTGTACATTTTCCAAACTGACTCATTGTTCACCACAGGCAGGTAACTACTTCTATGATCAATCAACACTTCTCTATTTTTAGACAAATTACACTGATGACCATAAATATTTTATAGGCTCATCTTCGGTACAAATTTCCAAATGGGTGTTAGTAGCAAGTATAAATCGTATCAGCTTACTCGACTAACTTCACATGGCCATAATTGAACTAATTGTCTAATTCATTTTGACTTAATTTACTTTAAACAAATGCTAAATGTTGTGACCTTCCATCACTCCAAAAAATAGCTTACTAATTCACTGTGTGCATCAATAAAGTCGCCATTGTGTACTTAGTACTTCTCATACTTAATTAAAATAGAGATTAATTTCCAGACTTTGTTTTTGTAATAATATATAAATTATGAAATTCTATGAAAAAAATATATTACTAATAAAATTTATTAATGAAACATTATGAAACCAAAGTAATTTCGCTAGAATATGCTGCATATACAAATTAAAAATATCTAATAATAAATCTTTGCACAACATTCGTTCAACTTTCTCATTAATCTTGAAACTGTAGAGAATTTGATTTTTACAAATTTAACACTTATTATTCATTCTGAATCAATGAAAGAAATTCTTACATTACTATATAAATACATTTAAACATCCTTCAATTTAATGTTGCTTCATTGAAATCAGATGTACCATCTTCAAGGATGTTTACCTCAAACTCAAGTTCACTTAACTTTTATTATATAAATGCATGTTTATATAACTGCAGAATAAATAGCTTTATATAATCAATAATATATAACTAGCAGTAAACACATTTTAAATATTCTTGCATAATGTAGAAATATTTTGTAACATTTATGTACCTAATAAATTTATTTACTTTAAATTTTATGTATACATAATTTTTGTATTGCATGTTAATGTTTAGTTGTCTTGTACTATACTGAAGTGATAAGCACAAACATTCTTTCTTACACTTTTTTATAATAGATAAATCTACTTAAAACTAAAGTATTTTTGTAAAAATCCAATTTCAATTAAATACCTCAGTATTGAATAGCACCAGTTTGTACTGCTACAGTTTTTTTTATATACTAATTGCTAAAAGTTTGGGGTATATATAAACTACAGGGTCTCAAGTAATCCTTCAAATTATATTTCTTGTAACATTGTTCTTTGGAGAGTAGAGCTGATTTTACAAAATGAACTACCCTGAGTTCATGCCTAAGTCAGAAATGAAGTGGTTGGCAACAGTTGCCAGAGACTTTCCACTTTAACAAATATTAGTTCAGTTAGCCTAGATGTGTTTTTGTATTATTTATAGTACCTCACGTTGTCGATGTATTTTTTCCCACACTGAATTTATTTGTTGTGCTTTATTTGTTTTCAGTTTGCATGCTGTAGTGGTGTGATCGCATGATGGCTGCCTATATAAACCGCACCATTTCCATGATGTCTGGGGAAGGAGCAAATATGCGACCTCCCCTAGTAAATCCTGACCCACGTGTCACTAACTCTCCTCTACAGATCTTCGTCAAGGCGAAACGAAGAATCAATGATATATTCGTTGAAATTGATGACTACGTCCAAGACGCTGTCTCTTATATGAAGAGTAAGTATTAGTTATTAATTTAGTATACATTATAATCAATACAATAAATAGTTATGTATAAATATATTGTAATAATCAGGGTTCTATGTGAGTTTTCTCAAATTGAATTTCAATCAAAGCAGTTCAAAAAGGATACTGAGGTCAGATTAACTAAAAAAAGCCTGGATGACGGCCTCACGCTATCTAATCATCTTACTTGGACGATCCAAAAAGTGGTGGAACAGTTGAGTTAATAAGTCTGTGCAGGATGTCAAGGACTTGCTTCCGGAGTCTGTGAAACTGCACCTTGTACAGTCGCTTATTCTTTCAGATTTCTACTATTGCTATCCTGCGTAAGGTAACAGTATATCTAGGGGGGGGGGGGGGGTGTGCTGGCGCAGGACACCAACATTCAGTACGTGTACCGTCTTGGAAGATAAGATTTTGTAACCTGCTTTCAGTATGAAGCGAATCTCTCCCTCTAGAGGCCATATGCAGGTTGCAGGATGCAGACATGATCGACTGTGCTTATAATTATTATAGAATTTATAATCTAAGTCAGAGACTCCATTATTGGGAGGAGATCATCCTGCGCAACACACTTCATGAAAAAGCTCAACTTTCCAGGATCACTATTGATGAAAGAAGTTTTGAATTATATCTAAATAAATAAAACAATTTAGAAAACGATTTGGTATGAAATATTGAGTAATGTCAGTTTTTGAATCTTAGCGTTAACAGCTGAGCAAGCTGAGATTTTGTATGACAGTAAAGAAGTGAATATAATTGATAGGCGGCAGGTATATTAACTGTTTTTTAGTATAATGAGTGGTCAACTAAAATCCTTTTTTTTTAATTAATTAATTTCTATACATGTGTTATTTTTTCAAAGATTGGGTTTGTCTTATTTTTTAGATAGATATGTTTATTCTTTTGTGTTTAATTTTTCTCCTTTCCTTTTGATATCTAAAATTTCAATGTTCTTTTCAGCATTTGTGTAGTTATGGTCAGTTCCTAATAAATGTTCAGTGAAATTTGACTTTATTGTAGACATGTTATTTGTTTTGAAAGCTTGTATATGTTCTTTAAACCTTATATTAAAATTTCTGCCAGTTTGTCCAATATAATAAAATAATGATTTTAACCGGCCATTCATTATACTAATATAAAGATAACCCTGTAATGTGGAGGTAATAACATTTCTGATTATTTTTTAATCCTAGAGTTGAAATAACATTGATTTAATTTTGTTGCCAGCAATACAAGATGACAAAAGCATAATTCAGGCTACAGAAGCTGAGGTCATCAGTGGTTACGTACTGAAGGTGAGGGGGATCCGTGATGTGCTCACCAGGGATCACATGAAGGTGGCTTTTTTTGGCAGGTAAACCCCCAACCACTGAGATTATGTTTGGCAAGCATGATTAAAAAAAAGATATTAGCATTTTAATGTGGAAGAAGAATTTACTTACAGCAAATAATAACCAATGTTTTCTGATATTTTGTCAAAGATACATTCAACATTTATTCATACTCTAAATGAATCTTTCTGTAACTTCCATTTGTTCTTATTAACTTAGCAAATGCACAGTTTATTACATTTGAAATATAGTAAAACTGTGCAGCTGCAATACAATTATTTAAACATTGTTATCATCATTACAACGTTAACCTTCAAGGTGACCCAGGTAGTCAGTCACTGGGCTCTAGATTGGAACACAATCCAATTGTTGTGATGAGGTCTTGAGTTTGTCATACCAATTAATTGTGATCAGGCATTGTTATACAGCAAAACAATCTCTTTTTTTAATAGTTCAAATGGTCAATAAAAGTTTCATAGAGAACATTGAAACTTAAGGAATCTTCTCTGATAATTCAACTGTTAAATGTTTGTTATTTTTCACTTTTTCACGCATTTTGTATACCAAATCTTGTGATCATTGAGTGTTGCCAACAGATGTAGGTACACTGTGCACAAGCACGGAACATTGACTGCTACGCTGAATTTCAAAACTGTACTTACCTAAAACACAGCTTGTACTTACTTGACTTAAAAACATCAACTACCAAAATAGGAACACTTAAACACTGATATTGCTTCAGAATGGATAAATTCACATTGATAGGTTTATAGTTTGTTAATTGTTTTGTAAGTGCAACTAAATAGCTGTTGTTAATTTTGTTAGTTCTATATTTATTTTTTGATAGAATATTTATTAGCTTCCATTATTAAATTAATGTTTTGTGGGTGTGATATGTGCTGTGAGTGTGGCAAAAATGAAGTTTATATATATTTAATTAATTTTTTACCAATGTATTGTTAAAACAATTATTTCAGAACAAGCAATGGCAAGAGTACCGTAATAAACGCCATGTTGCGAGATAAGATTCTGCCGAGTGGGATCGGCCACACTACCAATTGTTTCCTGCAAGTGGAGGGATCGGACAATGGAGAGTCGTACCTGATGACAGAGAACTCGAAGGAGAAACAGAACGTGCAATCAGTAGGTCACCTCGGACACGCTCTGTGCAAGGAGAAGTTAAATGAGAGCACACTTGTACGCATCTTCTGGCCCAGGGACAAGTGTATACTGCTACGTGACGATGTGGTCCTGGTGGATTCTCCGGGGATAGATGTCACACCCAACCTTGACGAGTGGATCGACAAACACTGCCTGGACGCTGATGTCTTTGTCCTGGTCGCCAACGCCGAGTCCACTTTGATGGTTACGGTACGGTCACTTCTTGTAATTTGTCATCCAATAGAATTTTGATAAAAATAGGCTCTACGGTGAAAACACTAAGTTATACCAAGGGTAATGTCTTATTCAAATCATCTCTCATGTTGATATTTATAGCACTGCTGTAAAGTAACTATTCAAATAATAATAAACTAAGCCAAATACAGTAGGTTTTATACTGATAATTTTGCAAAGTACAATTCCAAAATGTATAGTAACAAGTGTCTACTCCTTCAGAGTTACTGCTGGCTTACACAGAACTATGATTGAAACTGTGCAACAACTTACACACAAATGGAACTTACTTTCTGGGTGTTACTCGTATGTTTCAATTATTTATTTCACAGTATAAAAATGGAAGTCATTTTCATAATACTTTTACTTAAATAGGTAACATTGATAAAGTACAAGCTATGAAGTTTCCAAAAATGGGTTAATGTTGATTCGTAGATATCTCTACATGTTTCAACACAACATTGCCGTAATCAGAAGTCGTATATGATTTACATTTTTAATGACAGCACTGAGATGCCAAACATGTAAATAATTAACCAGGACTGATGTTTAAGATTCAAGATTCAAGGTTTTTATTGTCGTTAGGCAATCCATAGAAATGCAATTGACAAAGTCATAGCTAATTATTTACAATGATCACAGCATATAAACCTTAAAAAATACATATTAGGCACATATTTTTCATGTAAGTCAATTGAATAAATATGAAAGTCAGTAAATAAACTAAACTATGTACATAAATTATTTACTAAAGTTAATGTAAGGTTTAAAAGTTGAATCTACACTAAGTTAAAAATATCATAAATAAATGAATAAATAATTTAAAATCTTAGGCTACTAATATCACAGTTCAAAAAATCATTCACTGAATAAAAAACATTTTGTTTAAACCTTTCTGTTATTTTTTTAAAACTTTGCAGGGGTACAGTCCATGCCTTTTCAGGTAATTTGTTAAAAAAATTAAGTTTCATTTTAATGTGACTTCTATTGGTTTTCTCTAATTTTATTTGAGGCAATTCTAAGAAATAATTTGATCTAGTTGGATATCTATGTACTTCCTGCCGCACTTTAAACAACTCAAGACTCTCTTTAACACTAATTAAACAGCAATATATATATATATATATATATATAAATTATAAAGGGTCATTACTTCTAGTTCTTTAAAAATTTCTACACATGACACCCTAGGTCCAACATGTTTTATTATCCTAAGGGCTTTTTTTTGCCATACAAAAACTTTTTCGGAATTACAAGAGTTACCCCATAGGGTTATGCCATAACGCAAATGAGATTGAAAAAATGCATAGTAGGCCATAATTAGCATATTTCTTGATACACAGTTTTTTTATTAACCTTCTCAAAAGATAGGTTACCCTTGCCAGTTTTTTACACAGTTCTTCAATGTGATAATCCCAGCTTAACCTACTATCTAGATACATTCCCAAAAGCTTTACAGGCTTAATGTCTTTATATATTGTGTGATTCAAAGAGAAAATGATTTTTTCAGTTTTGCTGTTGTTTACCATAAGTTTATTAGCCTCAAACCAATCTAATGCCCTTTTAACTGCCTGGTTTTCTAACTTAACAAGTTCATCAAGATTTTGATCAAAATTTAAGAGAGTGGTATCGTCAGCGTACAATATTGTTGTACACGGTGTATTAAAAGCTAAGTCATTGATGGCAATAACGAAGAGTAAAGGTCCTAACACTGAACCTTGCGGGACTTAATAGAAGTTTTATTAGTAGAATAGTCCAGGGACCAAGAATATGTATTATTTGTATAAAGATTTAATAAAACATGCAGTTATCTATTTATTGTTGCTGACTGAAATCAGTATTCAAGTTAGAAGAATATGTTAAGTAATAAATCTGTTTAAAAAATTATAATGTTAGGAAAAATGAATTTAAATAATTATTTTTCTGTAGTACTGACTTAAATTCAAGTTTGTAATATATGCTGTCAATATGAACACTAACATATACATATATTTGATAACTTTCAGGAGAAAAACTTTTTCCACAAAGTTTCAACTCGATTATCAAAACCGAATATATTCATTCTGCACAACCGATGGGACGCTTCAGCCTCAGAGCCAGAGTTTCTTGACCAAGTAAGTCCTTCAAATCTACAGTTTTCAAATATTTTCCATTGAAAGAATAATGATTACTCGTTAATTTTTACTTAGACCCAACAATGTTTGTTTCCCTTTAGCTTAGAGCCAGTCCGTATATTGATGTAGACTGTTTGAATGTCATGTGGTTCTAGATCTATTAATTATTCAATAAATTAATCTTGAAAATTAAAGTCAGTTGTAAAGTAAGTCAGAATAGTCATAATGTTGTAAAAATTATTTGAGCAAGCACTGAATAAAATTTATATAGCAAATAATTTATTTAAGAGCACTGATTCAATGTACAATGTTTGTTTATTTCCTTCCACATCTGAGTTATGTACACATTTGGTTTTATTAAATTGTTTGACAAGTGGACTCTATGAAAGTATTACAGTTTACATCACATGTAACTACATTTAATTTGTAGGAGTTGCTAAATCTGACTATTAGTGGAATGTGAGGTCAGATTTTTGTGTACAAACCTGTGTGTTATCACTGACTGATTTTGAATTTGGTCTTTTCCTGTTCACTCAATTGCAAATTTCCACTTAACCTTAGTATTTAAGTATATTATTTCATAGATTTTGTCATTGTTGAGTAATAAATTAGTGTGTGTTTAAAGTTAATTGAAATGTATATATTTATTTCAAGCTTCAGAGTGAAATGCAGAGTCAAGTAAGTATTTCTCTGCAATATTATAAAACATTATTTAAAACGAAAGTTAACAGAAAAATAATGTTAATTTCTGGGAGGTATCTTTTTAATTAGGTAATGTAGTGGTTACTGGATACATTAATTTCTTCTGTTTATTGTAGTCAAGACAGTAAACAAGTTAAAAAGCTCACAATGGGTTCAAATAGAGATGTTAACCCTTCCCACGCTGTAGACATAACATATCAGAATAGTAGACTTTGACCAAAACGCCAAATACAGTTATAGCCGATATTATAGATCGTCTCTTGGAGAGTTTTTTAGTTCACAAAAGGCTTTCGAAATGCCCGGTGTATGCTCCGTGCTTATCGCAGTTGCCAAGGAAGTATTTATAAACGACCTTCACTCAGCAACAGGGGGATGGGAGCGCCCTTTGTCTAACTCCATCACCTGCTTGTCAGTTCTGCGTCTCATACAGAGCCATGACCAAACATATCCGTGGCTTGTATTACTGTATTACTGCTTTCTCGATTGTCACAAGTGCGTGAGTCTACTACGTAACTCGTTATTATTGTTCATCGTGTGGTAGTGTTGTGATTAGTTTGAAATATTTATCTTGTATTATGGTAAAATGTAAAGGTAATAAATGCTACCTCCCTAGAAGGCCACATGAAGATATTGGAAAATTTCCCTGAGGCTGAAATGCTAACCAAAGTATCTGATACTATGGTTAAGAAATACTCCTTTGAAAAACCATACACGGTCTCTATCGGAAGTAGGGAGGAATGGATTAAAAGGGAGGCCTACCCTAAAAAAGGAGTCCTGAAGTTTTACACCGATGGTTCACTCCTAGACTCAAGGGCAGGATATGGAATACATGGACCTGGAGTTGACATGGCTGTGCCCCTAGGAAGACATGCCTCAGTTTTTCAGGCGGAGGTCATGGCAATAGATTCATGTTCTAGAAGACTCACACAGTTGGGGACAAAAGGATTATCATACCTTATACTCTCTGATAGTCAGGCTGCACTGAAGGCACTGGATACCTGTTCGATTAATTCGAAAGCGGTCTGGGAATGCAGGAAGGCCCTAGCAGAGCTAGCAACAAATAACAGAGTAACACTCGGATGGGTGCCGGGTCATGAAGGAATTCATGGAAACGAAAAAGCGGACATCCTCGCCAAAAAGGGAGCAGAATCCATATTGGTGGGGCCTGAGCCAGGTTGTGGAATATCCTTCTCCAGCATTAAAGCTCTGGTTAAAGATTGGGAAAAGAGGACAAGATACAAGAATTGGAGCAGAGCCTCGGGTTTAAGAATATCCAAAATGTTTATTATCTCTCCTTATGCAAAAGGGTGGACAGCTCTCCTAGACCAGAATAAGGAGGATATAAGACTGATATTAGGAATGTTGACAGGACATGGCCCTCTGAGGAAGCACCTTGTGAAGGTGGGCCTTAGTAGGAGCAGCGAATGTAGACTCTGTGGAGAGGAGGAGGAGTCAGCAGAGCACATTTGGTTGGATTGTCCCTGCCATCGTAGAGACTAGGAAAAGATACTTGGGAGCATATCTCCTCAGCCCCAAGGACATCAGAGAACAGGAGCCCTTAAATCTGATTGGTTTTTGCAAAAGCCTCGGTTTTTGAGGGCACAAATAAAAGTAAGGGAGGCGCAAAGGTCCTTTTAGGACTAAGTGCGGGGACAAAGTGTCCTCTTCCCTCAGAAGAAAAAAAAAAAAAAAAAAATGGTAAAATGTAATTAATCTTTTCAATTACATTTTACAATTAAATTAAAATTTATTTGAAATAAACAGTGTTGTAAATAGATGTTTTTTATTTTTATCAATAAATATGCTAATTTTAAGTAAAATGCCCTTTTTTATACTTTTTTTTCTTTTACCTTTTATAATTTAGTTATAATAAAAATTAGCTTTTAACTTAAAGAATCAAAATTTTTTTACTTGTCTTGGTGTTGTAGGAAAGTTAATGAATTTATTAGTGGCTTGCGAAGGGTTAAATATTTATTTAATTCAAGCAAACGATTGTCCAGACCCTCGATAACTTGACAGTTCTTTATTTGGAACAATAAACTAATGTATCCGATAAACAAGTAAGTGTGGGGTGGGTGAGGTGAGTATAAACAAGGGGGAGGTAAGAGATACTGAAGTGTTACTCATTGAGTGTCGCCATCCAAAAGGAGAAAGGAGGTTACTTTTATCTGTTAGACTGAAGTTATAAGCTAGTAAATATAAACACAGTGAAATCCATTTGAACAAGGATGACAAAAGTTCATTAAAGAATTAAATACCTGCAGTATTCTTGTACAGTTGGAACAAAACTGGAACTTTTAGAAATAACTCAGCTAAGTTGTTAACCAGCTCAGTACGCCATTCCATTCCAATATGGCTGTTGTTTAAATTTTTTAAGTTCAACATTCCATTATTTATGGACATGGAGATAAAGTAATAGGTGTTTTGGTATGCATATAAGATTTTATACACTTTTTATTATAACAAATTTTGGTGTATGTAACGATTTTCAAGATATTTGATTACATGTAAATTCCAAATTCCAAATTTTTCAATCATCAGAAACTGGCAAAATACCTGAAACAAGTTCTAATTAGGTTCAAAAATTTGTTCATAAATATCTTGGCTGAATACCAAACTGGCCAAGTTTGGTATTTCATTTCATTCCAGTATGGCTGACATCCAAATAAAAAAATTACAACTCCGTTTTTAATGTGTTAAAGAAAAATTGGTTCTAATTTTTTTGCAAACTAATGTAGTTGGAATTCTGTATTTATAAAATAAATCAAAATAATATTTCAGTTGTGATAAAATATACCTATTTCATCTGGTTGAGCCGGAAGTACTATTTTTAATCATCGTTCTAGATATAAGTGACAGAAGAAATGGTGGTTTCATAATCTATTGTAATTAATTGCCCTATGTGATGATCAATTTATACTAGACCCTGTATAGGATATCCACATGTTCTATTCATCATTTACTCATATTATTTGCTCATGACTTCCAATATCATAAGATAAAAAGAATATGCTTTCTGGACATGAAGCCTGAGATTGTCCAAATGGAGAGTGGATTACTGAATTTTTTCAATTGTATTATTAACATTCAACTTAAGTTGAGTTAAGTATTAATTTTAAAAATTAAAATTTTTAGTTTTCTTCTGATATGTAATATAGTTATAGCTATGTATGAGCTATTGGGATATCAAATTTGGAAAAAACATTACAGAATGACCATCAAGTCCACTCTTGTAATATATTATGCAATAATTTCTAATTACTGGAAGATCTCAACTTCACTATAAATAATAAACTATTATTTCATTTACTCTGTAATATAAGTTTAATAAATATCTATTTGATATTTCTGTCCTTAGGTCCGTGTTCAACACCTTGAAAGAGCCATAGACTTCTTGGTAAAGGAGCTGAAAGTATGTTCTCAAAAAGAAGCTCAAGAGCGAATTTTCTTTGTGTCTGCCAAAGAGGTTCTGCAAGGAAGGCTTCAAGAAGCCAAGGGACTTCCTGCACATAGTATGTGTTATATAAACGTTCACTACTACAGCGTACAGTAGGAGTCTGTTTTAGTAGGCTCTTGCTGCTTACCAGTAAGAGTGTTAGTTAGCATTGTATCATATAACTACAGAAGTTTTGGACATATATGCTTACTACCTATCAGGTTACAGTAGAAAGCCATTAAAACACTTTCAGAATTAGTAATTAAATGTTTTGTTCAAGTAACTAAGGTTTTGTTTTGTATCATTTGAAATAAATAAAATGTGATTACTTAAAATATTTGTTATATAAAAATACTAGATACAAACAACTTTGCTGTCATTAAATTTTTTTAATGAAGTCTGGAGCTCCACAAAGTTCTATGTTGGGACCGTTATTGTTTACTTGCTAGTTCAACAGTTCGCCTTACATCAAACAATTGTGAATACTAGGTTTTGTAGCAGATAATGTAACGTCTGAAGTTATGCAATAACAATCCTTTGGGCAGCAATTGAGCAATATATTGCCGTAACATTATCAAGAAATTTCAGAAGGCATCAGTTATCAATTAAATTACATGAAAAAAGTCAGGTGACATAATTTGTTCATTTCTAACCTATATGATTTTAGGCAACCTAACATTGTTTTTGACCACCTTTTTGATTGTTAATAAGCTGTTTAAAGTTTTGGATTTTTACTATTGTGTAGAGAGCTGGCTGTACTGTTATGTAATGTGGAACTTTTTAATTTGAATATGAGTAAGATGAGTGATTATTTGGTTTATCACAATAGCAAAATTGATCTTGCACTAAATATAACCTAGATGAAAATGTTTTATCCTAAGATGAAAGAATTTATCCTAACATAAAAGAAAGAGATGAGGATAGTTCAATGAGCATTGGTGGACGTGATTTAACATCAACCAGCAATCTGTCTTTTTGACTTGGAAATCAAGCAAGTAATTGGGCCAGCAAACTTTTTGTTTGAAAATCTTCTGCTCGGTGTTTTGCTGGTTCTTGGTCAAGCTGCATGGATGATAAAGATATGTATCATCCATGTTGGTACTAATTCATTGTTTAGCAGTGGTCAAAAAAAGAAAGAACGGAATCGGTTTTAGAAAAAAAATTATTTGGTAATAGGAATAAACCTATTGCAATGCACCTTTAAGAACATCAATGCAGGGAAACCCAGGTGACTTCAAGAGTTATCTTACAATGTCTGAAATTAATTTTTGTTTTTTAAGTCACTTGCCTAATTCAGACCATAAGAACTGAAGAGTGCCTTTGTAACTACTCTGAAATTGTAATACATATGTACAGACCTTGGATGTCGCTCATGATGTTCTCTTGTCACCAAGCACTCAGCAATGTGCTCGCCTTAGAAGAAACAGTCATTCTTTTCTTCTGAAGTTTATAAAGTATTTAGTAAGCACGAAGAAGGACTGACCTTTCAAATAGGATAATCAAGTTAAGACTGTTCATGTGATGTGAAATTTATCTGATTTGTACATCTTCTAATTTACACATTTTCTGACTAGGTGGTGCTCTTGCGGAAGG
Organism: Homalodisca vitripennis; assembly: GCF_021130785.1. Lineage (NCBI taxonomy): Eukaryota > Metazoa > Arthropoda > Insecta > Hemiptera > Cicadellidae > Homalodisca > Homalodisca vitripennis. The sequence continues at coordinate 8,057,331 of NC_060211.1, read as the reverse complement.
TTTTCCCAACCGATATTTTGAGTTTCAAGACTTTGAACGTAAATTTGAAGAATGTATATCAAAATCAGCCGTTAAAACAAAATTCGCTCAACATTCACAGAGAGGAAAGCATATTGCTCTGTAAGTATAACTTTTATTTGATGAAATTTAATCAGCAGTTCATTAATATGACATAATTATATAAAACAATTAAGAGTTGACATACACTACTAGTAAGAATATTATTTTAATAAATGACTAAAGAATGCGTTTTTATGTGGCATTTGTTTATAAATCTTGAATATTTTTTCAGGGAAATAAAAGAAGTTATGGAGAAAATATATGAAAAAGCTTTAGGTCTCCAAAAGGAAAAAGCTGTCTCAAAAAAAGAAGTTAATGACAAATTAAATTTCACAGAACAACAACTCATGCTTTTGACGCAGGAGATGAAGGACAAAATCCATCAAATGGTTGAGGATGTAGAAGAAAAGGTAAAATTATCTAAGTACATAGTGTAAGCTATATCTTTGCCATGTTACATCTTTCATGAAGCTATAAGAAAGATGTAAAGCAATAATTTTAACCCATGGGATCAATAAATAATTTTTGCCCCATTAATCATATTATAGTTTAAATGTTACAGTAGCTTTTGTTCTTGATTGTTATTAAAAATCTAAGCCAGTCAAAGAAATAATAATCTAAATTTAAAATATGTTCATAACTCAGGGTAATAATTGTGTTAAATTTTTCTTTTAAAGAGATGAACTTAGAAGCTCAAAATCAATTAATATACACTGGTAATAAAAGATAATATAAAAGTTAAAGTTTAAATGTTACCCTACCAGAGGTTTTTGTAGCAAGTGAATGAAAGTAGTGCTATTGAAAACATTGTTTTATTTTTTTTCTGAAATATTATTATAAATACCAAAAAACTTACTACAGTAATATTTTGCAATTAACTGTAAAAAAACCAACATTTATAGTAGCTTACAAGGTTAAATGTATTCCAATTTCAAGGTTAGCTTGAAAGGCAATCAATATATGTTCACCCCTTGGAGATCTATTGCATTGTTTTTTTCATGTGGAGAATTTTATTCCCTATTGCTCGATTGTAGATGTCAAGAAAATATTGATTTAGGAACAAAACTAAGATGTACATTGAGATGCGACTCAACAGGTTGACAGGAGTACATATCAAATAGGATGACACAGTGTGCCATGGCTGGGTGACCAAGCTGGAACATGGTCCTCCCCAGCCACATAGTTGGTGCTAAAACTTTAATACCTTTAATAACATCCTTTATAACATGTTCATTGAGAACAGAAATGGTGTCAATTATACATAGTCATAATTCAAATCACATAGAGAAACAAATGTGGTTCTAAGGTGTCGAAAGCACTGAGTGAGGAGATATGCCGGTTGGCAGTACTGGTGGACGAGTTCAGCCTGCCATTCCACCCGGAACCATTGGTGCTCAATGTGTACTAGAAGGAGCTCCACACTAGTGGTTTAATGTTGTAACACTATGTGGTTTTAAGGTGTCGAAAGCACTGAGTGAGGAAATACGACGGTTGGCAGTACTGGTGGACGAGTTCAGCCTGCCATTCCACCCGGAACCATTGGTGCTCAATGTGTACTAGAAGGAGCTCCACACTAGTGGTTTAATGTTGTAACACTATGTGGTTTTAAGGTGTCGAAAGCACTGAGTGAGGAGATACGACGGTTGGCAGTACTGGTAGACGAGTTCAGCCTGCCATTCCACCCGGAACCATTGGTGCTCAATGTGTACAAGAAGGAGCTCCACACTCACGTGGAGAGTGGACTGGGCAGCAATCTACGAGCTCGGCTTTCTACTGCTCTCGCCATGAACATTGAGGCTAGCCAACGTGAGATGACAGGTAAGAGACTAATCACACTTAACTGACACACTTAACTAATTGACGTTGCCATTTTTTTCCCATTGCATACAACTATTAAATCAATTTAACTAATTAACTACTAATTTAAATAAAGTACCATAATTACTTTTTCTGTTTTTAGATAAGAATGAAAAATTCAAGAAGTGTTGTTCAACAGGTATATAATATTTACTAAATGTACCTGCTCAATTATTTTCTCCACCGAATCTTAAACCATTGATGTAGGCTTAGCTTGATCATTCAAATCATGCTCAGAACCGTAGTTGAAACTGTTCTCGTTTTCCAATTGTAGTTGTTCTGTAGTAATACAATCCATGAATTCAATTTCGACGTCAATTGGAGAGGAAGAAAATCCATCATTGTCAATGTAACGATCAATTTTCACTACAGTACCGCATAGTCCTTTCCACGCCATGCTTACTGTTTACAGGCCGTGGAAACTCTGCTATATTGTATGTTTTGTTATTATACTCCCAAACAGTGGTTACAACTTGGCTGACAAGTGCTGTAACCTAGTGGAAAAACTAGAAACTGTTTTGTGTGATGTTGAGTAGCGAGGTGACACCATCCAAGTATTCTGTGATTTATATGGTACTGCGAGGTTCACACTCATTATAGTAGATCGATGAGTTAAAATGTTTAATGATAGGGCAGTATAGAAATGACTTAGTTTATTTATGGGAAATGAGAGTTGTAGCTAGTTTAAGACATAAATTGAATTAAACATAGATTAACATAACTTTAAAGTGTTGCAATGTTATCAGTATTAACAGTACAAAAGTGCTTCTTGTTACTTACATGCAATTCGTCTGAAGATATATATTTTTCTTGGTATTTTGAAGATATTTAATACGAGTATGAAGATTCTTCGAGCATTGGGAAGCCGATAATAATAATCTATTATCACTAGTAAATTATTACACATTTTCCTATCTAAATTTTATTTCTGCAAGCCCTTTCAGAATCGACATGAGGTCTTTGTGAAGTTGCCTGATGATGGAATCTTTGATTCTGAAAGGGCTTGCAGAAATAAAATTAAGATTGGAAAATGTGTAATAATTTACTAGTGATAATAAAATAATTATTTAAAATGGTGCATCCATCTAATATAAAGTCATTTAATCAGATTGTAGCATTTATTACATTTTGGAATATTAGTATATGCGATGATTTAAAATTATTTTCCTTTGGTAATGGAATTAATTTGTTTATGAATAAATTACTTCTGAGTTTTAAAATTTAATTTCAAGATTTTTATATTTTGTCTTTTGTTTGGAATTTTTAGCTTTTAATTACCAAATACAGAAACAATTATTATATACTCTAATACTCTAAATAGAATTTAATTGGTTTAAATTAATTAGTGTAATAATCTTGAATCAGTGTTAGTATAAAAGTACTTTTCCAGAACGAATGGCCAACCTTCTACCATCTGACAAGAGACAAGTCTCTCTGAACATTTTGCCACGACGCGAACCTTTCGAGATTCTGTACCGACTCAACTGCGACAACCTTTGTGCTGACTTTCGAGAAGACTTGCAGTTTCGCTTTTCTTGGGGAATCACGGCTATGATACAGCGTTTCGCCGGCCGAAAGTCACATCACATAGCTCTCACCAACTACCCACAAAGGGTAAGTGAGCAAGAATAATTAGCCTTGATTAGTCTGTGGTAACTTATTCATTGTATACATATTTATTGGATTTTTAATGTAACTGAAACAATTCTTACTGTCCCATATGTAAGTTATTAAGTTCTAATAATTATTTGAATATTCAATCTTTTCTTATTTTCTTACAAGGTAGATAATGTGAGACATAGCCTAGATATTTAATTAGTTAACGAAATAAAAATAGCAATCACATACAAATTTAAAATCAGTCATTCTTTAGTGTACACTATACTTAAATTTAAATATTTTAAAAGACTTAATTCCATGTAGTAAAAAATCTTTAGTTTGTCCAATGTTATGAGCAGTTTCTAATACATTGCAGAAGATTATTACTTATTGGATTATTATTATTATTATTATTATTTTTCAATTCAGTGTTTTGTTTTTAAATCAATGAATTGTATGTAATGCTTGATGATATTAATATTAACTGACAGGTGAATGCTATCACAACTTTATATTTATATAGTAGAAAATGAGAATTTATTTACTGTGTTCAAACTGTTATTTTAAACTAAGTTCATTTTACTTTTTGATTGAGAGAAAATTATCTTCATGTTGAAAGAAAAAAAATTAAAAGGTATGGTTGTTCTTTTTTCTTTTTAAGGCAAATTTACCTTTAAAGTAACTTTCACCATATTACATTTCTTACTGTACAGGGAGCGGCAAAATGATCTGACGGTTTTATAATGTAAACAACTCAAATGTTTAAAGTGGTACAAAGTGTTTTATTGCAGATTTCAGATTGGTATTTATGAACATTTATAAAAATAACCAAAAAAGGGCGAGTTGATCCGTTTAAGATTTGAATATAACGTCTTTCAAATGATGTCCGTCTTTGGCGATGCATTCTTCCAATCTTGCACTGAAATTGTCAAACACTTTCCCTAACATTTCAGGAGAGAGGTTGGCTATTTCTTGGCGTATGGTTTCCTTCAGTTCATCCAATGTGCGGGGTTTGTTTGTGTATACTCTAGATTTCAGCAGTCCCCACAAGAAGAAGTCACAGATGCTAAGATCCGGGGAGTGAGGTGGCCACGCAATGTCCCCGAAACGCGAGATGACTCGGCCACGAAACTTGCTTCTTAAGAAGTTTATTACCACATTGGCTGTGTGGGCAGTTGCCCCATCCTGCTGGAACCAAATTCTGTGGCGGTTGAAGCGATTTATGCGTATTTCGGGGATCAGGAAGTTTTTCAACATAGTCAGGTATCGTTGTGAATTGACGGTTACAGTTAGACCGTTCTCTTCAAAAAAGTATGGGCCTATAACACAATTTTTTGTTACGCCACACCACACAGTGACCTTGGGACTGTGAAGAGGTCGTTCATGCAGTTCTTCTGGATTGTTTTCTGACCAATATCGGAAATTCTGTTTATTAACATAACCATTCAAATGAAAATGAGCTTCGTCGCTCATAATGAGAATTTTTTCATCTGTAAGCAAATCAATCATTTGCTCTGAAAATTCAATGCGTTTTGCATAATCACTGGGCTTCAACTGTTGCACGATAGCCATTTTGTACGGATGAAAGTGCAGGTCGTACCTTAATATTCTTCTTACCAAGCGGTCAGACATCTGCAGAGCTGCAGCTTGTTTACGTGCAGGCCGCCGAGGACTGGCTTCCACAGCCCCTCTCACTCTCTCGACGTTCTCTGGCGTCCGGGGCTGACCTTGGACGGCCTGTTGATTTTCGTTTTAAAGCTGAACCGGTAGCTCTAAAGTTACCCACCCACAGCAAAATGGTGTTTCGAGTTGGCACTTTCCCTCTTGGAGCCACATTAAAACGTCTGCGGAACTGCCGCTGAACAGCAACAACACTATCGCCACTTTTAAAAAATGCTTCCACAACGAACGCACGGTGCTCAGCCGTCCACTTCTCCATGGCTACTAAAAATGTCCGCACGTGAGCTCTGCCACGCCCCTATCCCCACCACCCCCCACCACTCACTCGCTTGACAGCGCGGCATCGAAAACCGTCAGATCATTTTGCCGCTCCCTGTATAATCACAAACAATGCATGAAAATGTATTAATGTGCTTGTTTTCTTAGATTTATATGTGTAACTTTCAAACCATCAATAGTAGTTCAGTAGGCATTTTTATATTTCTATTATCAGTTGAATAAGGTGTACTTTTGGACATACTTTAAAATTGAAAAGTCTCACTTTGACCTAAAGAATGCAAGTTACATATTCCAGACCTATGAAAAAATTTGTATTTTCACAATCTTAAAAATTGTACAAATCAGTAATGGATTCCGAAAACATAGTTCTCTATCTTGAAAGGGTTGAGAAATTGTACAATTAAAAATTTAATATAAATATAACTTAAGCATTAGTAAATCTTGTCATTTTACTGCGTTTTTTCAAATGAAACAAAGTCTTATTCTGGGTTTTAAAATAAAGTAGAATTTGGAGTCTTACTTAAACATTATAAACTTATGTTAATTTAATCACAATCTACTAAATCAAATGAGTATACAAATTAATTCAATGAGAAGTGTTTGCCTCTAGAAAATAGTAATATGTAACACTACATGTTTAATATTCATAAGTTTTTTTTTTATATTCAATAGTAGCCTCATCAGCTAAATGAAGAGCCTACCTTTCCTATGACCTATAAACTATATCATTACCCCCTCATTGTCTAATTAAGTTTATATGTATCACTGACAGTTAATTGAAAGTAAAATTACAATTAAAGAATTATATTTTATATGATTAACCTTAAATAGGAAGGAATATATTAAATATTCTCTACACTGTTCACTTCCATGTACTTGTCTCTGTGCAGGTTTCCTCGACGTTGCTGTCTCCAGTGGATGTGGATCCCCCACAGCCGACCACTCCGCAGCCTTCCTTTCCTCTGCTGCAACCTGAGGACTGGTCTCTCACCTCCCGCATCGCTCTAGCCTCTATCGGCTCTCAGGGCACCATGGGCACTCTGCTCCTCACCGGCCTGGTCAGTTCAAACATAGCATTTTTGTTGGGAAACCTGGGCTTGTAGAACTTAGAGAGGTTATGGAATGGCAGACTTTGAGAATTCTAAAAATTTCTTTATGAGTTGAATGAACAAAATATGTCTCAAGAATCAACCATGAGCCTAATCCAGTCACTTGGCAATGGAGACGATTTGTATGCAGTAGACCTATCACATGTTTACATGTACTATTTATCAAGTTTTTTAAAATCTTATACAAACACTTTTTTATAATAAAATAACAGTGACCTATGAAAATTCTAGACTAAGAAATAAGAATATTATTCAAATTGTTTTTATGTACAGTTAAATTTTTATTACAACTTTATTACATTTTGTTTTAGATGCTGAAAACAGTGGGCTGGAGACTTATACTGGGATTCGCTGGAATATATGGATGTCTGTATTTGTACGAGAGAGTGACATGGACTAACAAGGCCAAGGAGAGGGCGTTCAAGAAACAGTATGTGGATCATGCTACCAAGAAATTAAAGCTGATCGTGGATCTTACCTCAGCGAACTGTAGTCACCAAGTGCAGCAGTGAGTATCAGCAGTATCAGCACTAGGTTACAAACTCTTTCAATCAGCATCATAACTGAGTCATTCAGGTTTTAGAGCTAGTGCAGTAAATACTGTATGTATGTATGGCAGTTGTAGTTTTTATGAGGTAGACTTGTGATTATCCTAATACCGGTCAGTCAGCTTTCAGTTTATACAAGCTAGTAAGTAACTAGAAGATAACACATAAACATTAGATGTCGAAACGATGCAAAAAGTTCATTTTAGGGTGCTGTCACCGATTTGGTTTGGATCTCTTCAGACGATCGCTGACAAGATTCCAGGAGTCAAATCTGTGACAGCGTCAGATTTTAAACACTGCACTAAGCGGAAGGTGAAAAGGAGCTGAATTTAACATTTGGATTATTCTGTATACAATAGACAATATCACAGACAAAGTAAAAAACATCTTTATAAGATTATCGCCAAGTTAAGAATAGTGTTACTATAATGTATGCTCAATTGAACTAATCACTGTTTGTGTAATTAAAATGATACTTTACTAATAACAATAGTATATAATCTTAAGTTAAATTTATGTTAGTAATGTAACTTTTACTTGTAAAATATTAAAAAAGAAATAGATGAAGAGCAGGAGAGGTGAATTTCTTTTTTTTAATTTATTATCATCTTCAATATTCTTTTTTTATTCCTTGTATTATAATCGTAAATCTTTAGTTACATATTCATTGGGATTAGAGATTAGCTCATGTATAAATGTTGACAATTTGATTTTGATTTAAATTTTTAACTATAGATTCAGATTCACACTAAATTTAATTTTGAGCACAACATTGAAATTTCGATAATTTATCTTTTACTAAGATAAATCGAACTAAGTGTATCGATGCAGGAGGAATTTACTTTTAAGATTATTAAGTAATTGTAATGATACTTGCAATAAATTTTGATTTTTGGAACCAGTCCCGATATTTACTAAACAGACTCTGTATTTTGTATATTAAAATATAAAACTTAGAAGTTCGGTACATACCCCGGATTTGCACTTAAGTATAGATCCTGAATATCACTATCCCTTGTCCATGTCCTTCTCTGTGTCAAGAGGTGTCATAGGAACAGTTGAACTAATGTTATACTCCACAGGTTTAAACTTCCAAAATTATGCTTAAAAGAATGTATGAAATTTTATATATTTTTTCATATCTAAAGTGAAATTCCAAGTAATGTGTTTGCAGGTTTTGGTGTATTCCTGCTGAATCTGTTGTAATCTTATAGATATTCGACAATTTATTACTCCAGGCACATTTTACAGTATATTTTGCTTCATTCTAAAGAGAATTGGTGGTTGGTTTTTTTTTTTTTTTTTTTTTTTTTTTTTTTTGAAATGATCTTTCAGTTAAACCCATCAAGCTGCCTATATTTTACTGTTATGACTAATCCATTTGAACTCTGGAAAATTAGTGTGATGGACAAGTGAGTCAGGACTTAACTTAGCAATAAAAACAACTTACGAAGTACTAAGTACAGCTTTGTACGACAGGGAGCTGAGCAGCACGTTTGCCCGCCTGTGTCACCTAGTGGACGAAGCCACCCATGAGATGGACTCGGAGATAAAAACTCTGGAGCGACAGGTGCGCATGTTGGAGGAGGCGGCCAACTCTGCCAAGGTTCTCCGCAACAAAGCCACATACCTCAATAAGGAACTGCTCATATTTGATGAGACGTACCTCAACAATCAAGATTGATAAACTTCTTCAACCTAAAATATTGGTTGTCCAGTTACCTAAGTGGCAGGTCAGTTTAAATTGTTATCAGCTCTTGGTATTGATATAAATTAAATACACAACAGCAGAAGTTAATAGTTAAAGTTAAAAGTCATATAGTCATAGTCATAGTCATAGATCTTTATTCAAAGCTGTAAATATTATAAATACAGTCAGAATAGTGTCACAAATACAGATAGACTAATATCATCACAGATACAGGTTAACTTATCTAAAATCTTATGTTAACTTAACATAAATATTGTTAATTTAAACAACTTAAAATCAACTCAATTTTTAAGTAACAAATTTTTTTTAGTTAAAAAAGAGTTAATTTTATTCAAACAATTAAGAGATGATGTTTCAATTACCTTAGGATCCTTTCCTTTGACAATTACGCTTGCATCATCAGCGTATAAACACATTTTGTTTTCCTCTGCTACTGTAGAAAGTCCTGTTATATAGCAAATAAATAGTAAGGGACCCAAAATTGAACCTTGTGGTACGCCATACTTTATGAGTTTTTTTTTCGGATACAAAATTGATTTTGTCTTTATTTATTAAGTATGATAATTCAACGTATTGATTACGGTTACTGATGTAAGAGTGAAACCAATTTATTTCTTTATTTTTTAAGCCTAAATCTTCCAGAACATTTATAAGTTCGTCATGAATTACGCTGTCAAACGCTCTAGTCAAATCCATAAAAATTCCTAAAGGTGTATTACCTTTATCTATAATTCCTCTATTAAATTTTGCACAAATTCTACTGATGCAGTAATTGTTGACCTGCCTGGACGAAAACCATGTTGTTGATTATCAAGAAGATCATTTTCCGATAATTTAACAGTTGTTCATTAACAACTTTCTCAAATATTTTAGAAAAACGTCGATAATAATGATACTGGCCTGTAGCTCTCCGGCACCTGAGGATCTCCCTTTTTGTAAATAGGAATTAACTTTAGCCGTAACTTATGGAATTACTTATGGCCGTAGATAGATAGATAGATGGAATATTAACAATCCCAACATGGCGGACACCCATCATTCTACATGAAAGTGGTCCAGTTTTTAAAGTGTGATTTAAGTGGGAAATTCAACAAAATGCCTACTATTCTTCACAACAAACACAACCTTTAAACTGTAAGTCCATTTATTTACAAAAAAAACTACACTTAGAAGAACTTAAGAATACTTTATTCAAGGAACAAAAATTTAAAGCTACTTAAATTAATGAATCTTAAGCATAAACGTTCACTACAAAACAATTATTTATCAATATTAATGATATCTGCAAAATATTTAATTTATACCATGAATGCACAAGCCTATAAAAATTAGACATACCATATGGAACAGTACACGCGTCATACAGTGACCTACTTTGAAACTGTGTGGTAATATATCAATGTATGACAAGTAGTCGTGAGGTGCTAACAACAACATCGCTGACTGTGCAAACATCAGCAAACTCCTCACTTGACCTACCATACTGCTGCTGTCTGTGTGACACTGGAGCACTGACCTTGAGCTGCTGACTGTGCAACTGACAACGGCACAACACTCGGCTGTTATTTATCTACATCTGACTTCCATCACCTATCTAGTTTAGGCTGTCTGGGATCTTTCTACTTGACAAGGAACTAGATTACTCCTCAAAATCAAACAAAATTGTACACTTCTTTTTATTAATTAAGTATTAATACAACATTTATTCATCATGACAACAGCAATCAGCCAAAGCTAGAATAAAAAACTGTTTACCATTTTTATTCATCAGGACAACAGCAATCAGTCAAAGCTAGAATAAAAAACTGTTTACCATTTTATTCATCAGGACAACAGCAATCAGCCAAAGCTAGAATAAAAAACTGTTTACCATTTTATTCATCAGGACAACAGCAATCAGCCAAAGCTAGAATAAAAAACTGTTTACCATTTTATTCATCAGGACAACAACAATCAGCCAAAGCTAGAATAAAAAACTGTTTTACCATTTTATTCATCAGGACAACAGCAATCAGTCAAAGCTAGAATAAAAAACTGTTTACCATTTTATTCATCAGGACAACAGCAATCAGCCAAAGCTAGAATAAAAAACTGTTTACCATTTTTTATCACAACTGAGAAGCACTAGTGTACTACAGGCGGATCCCATTAAAGTGAAGGCATTATGTCATCTTTTCCTTGTGGAATCTGCTCTATCGGAGTGAGATATAAAGGCATATTGTGTACAGGCAATTGTAAAAGCTGGTTCCACTCTAAATGTCTGAATTGGTCAGATAGCAAAATCAAAAAAACTTAGTAAAATAGAAATAGAAACTTGGCTGTGTGTAAATTGCAAATGTAATAACACTATTGAAACAAAGCTTGAGAACCTGTTAGAAAAATAACACTTCCACTCAACCACAATCTACGATGGAAGATGTTCATACTAAAATACAACATTTTGAAAATACAGATGACTTAGAAACCTCTCTAACATTAGCTGCTGAAGCAGGAAATGCCCTACTCGCAGAAAACAACAAACTCAGGCAGGACCTACATGCTTTAACACTAAGAAATTCCCAACTGGCAAAACAGATCTCCAACCTAAATACTTTGTCAGAACTAACATATCAAGCTAAGATAGAGGGAACTTGAGTCGCAAAATGAATCCCTACTCAGTAGAAATGCCATGCTAACTGATGCACTAACAGAAATTGAGAACCAACTACTGAAAGAGAAACAATTACAAGTTGCATTAGAAAAAACATTTGAAGAACAAGACGCAAGCAAAGAAAAAATTATCGGTATCCTTGAAGGAAAAATCAAACAGCTTGAAAACAGCATTAAAAAAATTAAACAGTACAAAAAAATATATCTACAATAAAGAAGAAGCTACTGCCATTGACTCCGGAACCCAGACGAAAAATCTTGACACCCCTAAACCAAGCGATACATCACATATCCCTGGTCGAACTAACCAAGCTAAAATGTCGACATGACCACATGGAGTCAACAATAAATGATTTGCAATGCAAACTACAAAACACAATGACACCTGCAGAGCTAACTTACAAAACATCTCCAGCTAAACAACCTCTATCACCAAATTGCACGAATAAAAAATTTAAAAAAACAAGGATCTAAGAAACAAAATATCTTCAGTATCTCGCTACAGGTAGCAAAAAATAAAGAACTCCAAGAAATAAAGAGACACAAAAATGAAACCATCAAAAAAACACCAGCCAATAAAATTGCCAAAGAGTTTGGTACTTTTCGTGTACAAAAATAGGCCCCCAATTACAGCAACACAACTTAAAGGTATAACGCTTGAAGAATTTTTAAATGGAACACCTACAAGAAGTGACAAGAAAAACAATCAAACTACCAGACGTTGCTCAAGACAAAATTCCAGATACCAGCGCTTCAACTCATTTTTTAGAAGACCACCACATAACACAGAAAAATACATAACAACACCAAAACCGGATCATGATGCAAGACAAGACCATACCCTGCTCCTACCCCAATACGCAACATAGAGTTAACAAAATTAAACCTGCTAGAAACCAATGTACTCCTCCCAAAAATATCCTAAATAAACAAAAAACCAACAGATGCAGCATCCAAAAAAAAAAGGAAAGACCCACAATTTCTACAAAAAAAGACACTTCACTAACAATACTACATCAAAATACAGATCGAATCTCAAATAAAATAGATATGATGACTGACCTCCTCACCAATACCTATCCAGATGTCCTCATAATAACAGAACACGGGCCTCTCAAAGTCAAATCTAGAAAATATACCAACCTAGAAGGCTATACACTAATAGAGAGTTTTTGTCGAGAGCACCACCAAAAAGGGGGAGTGGCGATACTAGTGAAAGATGAACTTAAGAACTACGCTTCTGGACTAGAAAGAAACATACATAGCCAGGAACTTGTATGTGAGCTGTCTGCAATAAAAAAACAAATCACATACATTGTCGGAATCTACAGACCAAACACGAATTTGGACGAAGCCATTGACATCTTATCTAGCACCGCTAGAAACTATACCTACATGGAATAGCCCAGTACTGATAATCGGTGACATCAACATTGACTGCCTTGAGACAAATAGAAACAACAACCAACTCCAAGAGACTCTTAATTCAAATACAATATCACAAGACATCCAACTACCACCTACACGTATCACCCCCGAACACTGCAACTTCCATTGATATGGTCTGCTCCAATCAAATTCCTTGCAAACCAACAGTCAATGTCATTAACACTTTTTATATCCGACCATACAGGACAACTGGTGACAGCTGAACAACAAGAAGCTCAATCCATTTGACCAAATTATGTATAGTAGACATTTCACTGACAGAAACTTGGAACTGCTTTAATAGGTTACTCAAACAGGAGACTTGGAATGACATTCTTAGATTGGAAACGGTAGAAGACACTTATAACACATTCTTAAGAACTCTGACGTATAACATGGATGTAGCATGCCCACATACTCGAACTCGCAAGAGGAAACCGCAACAGCCAACTGTACTTAACCAAGAGACAATGGAAAAGCGAAATCAGTTCCTAGCTGCACAGGAAAAATATCTGCTTACTGGCTCACATAAAAACAAGACTAAGGCAACAGAAAAGAAAAGGGAATACGACATTCATCTCAAAAACCAAAGGAAACTTAAGACATCTGAACACATTAATAAAGCAGAAAATAAAAGCAAGGCAATATGGAATATAATTAATAAGGAGAGACACAAAAGTAAAAATGGTAATGATACGATAAAACTTAGCAATAATGGAACTTTAATTTCAGATCCCTTAAAGGTAGAAGACCACTTCAATAAATTCTTTGCTAATGTCGCTAATAAACACCCTACTACAAGCTACATATGACGGTCACCTAGTTAAACGACCTTCCACTATACACAACATCAAGACACGCTTACTCTCTCACCGACAACTGAACAGGAAGTTAGGAAAAACTATACAGACAATGAAACAGAAAAACTCAGCTGGTTTTGACGACATCTCCACTAAACTTATTAAAGCATGTAAAGATCATCTAATATTACCTCTGACCAACATAATAATAAGTCATTCGCACAGGGCATCTTCCCAACAAAATTGAAGTTAGCTAAAGTGTACCCTAAACTCAAAAAAGGGGATCCAACACAAGCCAGTAACTATCGGCCAATATCCCTACTGCCTGCAATATCCAAAATTATCGAGAAGATTGTGTTATCAAGACTATTAAAACCATCTCAATACTAACAACCTTCTTTCCCCAAGAACAACATGGCTTTATGGGAGGTAAATCTACATCAACTGGACTGACAAGCATTGTCGAATATTTAATAAAAGCAATAGACAAAGGAGATACAACAACTGCTATTTTCTTGGATTTTACAAAAGCTTTTGACTGCTTAAGCCATGACATACTTGTGAAAAAGTTGAAGGCTCGGGGAGTGGTAGGGAAAACTGCTGACTGGTTTACGAGCTACCTAACGGACAGAATGCAAACGGTAGAAATAAGAAGCACAAACACAAGGAGTGACAACAAAAACTACTCGACACCACTGCCAGCCAGTAGAGGAGTTCCACAAGGCTCAGTTTTGGGCCCCATACTGTATATAATTTTTGTTAGTGACTTCCCTGACTACCTCAGAGAATACTGCTCTATGCTATTGTATGCTGACGATACAGTACTCCTGTTACAAAACAAAAAGCCCACCAGACTGGAAATAGACTCATATATAGCTATTAATATGGCAATAGAATATTGTCAAGCCAATGATCTAGTACTGAACAGCACTAAAATCTCAGCAACTATACTTGGACGAAGCAAAGGAGAAGTTTTGGAACTACCAGAGGCTAAAAGAATGCAAAATGTAAAAGTACCTTGGACTAGTCATAGACGAAACTCTCTCCTGGAATGACCAAATAGACCAGCTATGTGGAAAACTCAGTACATCATTGTATGTGCTAAGGAGATTAAAAACAAGTTGGTAGTCCAGAAATAATTAAATGTGCATTACTACGCTCTCTTTGAAAGCCACCTGAGATATGGTATAGCCATCTGGGGCAGCTCCTCGAAAACTAACACTAACAGGATCATGGTGCTGCAAAAGAAAGCAATCCGCATAATGTCAGGATTAGGACCAATAGATTCGTGCAGGGAAACTTTTAAAAACTTAATATTCTAACAACAGTTGCCCTATTCATATTAGAAGTAACTGTCCATACCAGTCAACAAAACATACCAAGAAGAGGAGATGTACATTCACACAACACAAGAGCAGCAAAACAATTACTCACTTCCCTCTCATAGATTGACTCTATTTGAGAAGCAACCTACTTATACGGGCGCCAAATTCCTGAACATACTACCGCCTGAAGTTAAAAATCATACTGCAGACAAACAGCAATTCAGAAGGGAACTAACCAGATGGCTCCAAGAACGTCCCTTCTACTCAATTAAAGAATTTCTTAACTGGAGAACTGATAACTTATTTACACTTACACAACCATCGTAAACTTTATTACATGTAAACTTTATGACACCATTCTAATCTTGAAGATTATGAATAAAGAATTTTGTCTATTTGTCTATAGATAAATTCACAGTGTATGTATATATACAGCAGAATTTTACTTAAGGAGATGTTGGTTATTGATTTTTAAAATATTTACTAAAAGTGTTGGAGAATGGATCCAAAACTTGTACGTATAGGCAAACGGATTTTATTACTCAGACTCTCTTCAGAAAAAAACAGCGTCGTCAACGACCAACACTACTTGAATAAATTGTGAGAATCTATGTCCCTATCTATTACATTGTGGTAGAAAATGTGAACTATAACAAAAATATATATATTCCCCAATCTTATACAAAGTAGGTACACTATCATCAAACTCCATGTTGTCTTTTTTTTAAAATGAAGCAAAATTTTAAGAGTATAACTTAATCTGTTCTCGATATACCCCGCGGAATGTAAAGCTTTGCTGATGCTCAGCCTAATATAGAGGCACTAGCAAGTATATACACGAAGGGAGTGGTGGGGTTGCACTGAATCACCAGGAGAGTCTTGTTTTCAGTTCTCAGAAAAACGGTCGGTGGAGCAAAGTAGTGCGTGTATATTCATGAACTTTTCACAATCCATTATATTGATGATAGGCTACTGTGGAACGATATCGATTCTCATTATGGATGTAATTATAAGATGAAATCTATTTTTTACTGTGTATTTGAAATGTTTCTTTTCATTTGGCACCCTTCCCTAAATGGTACTGGGCCCCTTAATGGTACCCTTCCCCTGGGTCTAGAGCAGCTACTGTTAAAAGTAACCAAGTTTGATCAATATGAAAATAAACTTAGAAAATGTTATGTACTGAAACTATAGTGGACAATATTTAGAATAATTTGCTCGTTTTGGAGTTTTAGTTATGAAATGTTTACTTTAGGCATAGTATTATCCTCCCCTCAAAATAAGAAAAACATGTACTTAAAAAAATTATTTAAAAAATGTATTTTACCATAAAATTTAGACTTTCAAAATATTATTGCAAAAACCAAGGATAATGGTCCATAGTACAGGATATCTAGTTGCCAGTTGTTCTGCCAAGTTTACAAGTAATCTTTTATTCCATTATGAATATGATTATGGATTCTCGTAAAACATGTTGATTTATGAAACATAATAAACAATCTAATTAATGTTTCAGTAATAACTTTCAAACCCTTGTATTTGCTGTTACTGATCTGTTGAATCTTTCACAGGTGAAATATAATCGGACACCAGACAAGGAAGATGTTATTGCAGCTTATCAACTGTATAGTGTATCCAATGTTTTTGTTTGAAAATTTTTAAGAATACAACTAATTAATTAATACAATAATTCGTCACAATGTTAATAGATGTTGTAAGAGTATTGTTTTTAGGTAATAATTTGTAAGTATTTACATTGTTGTGTACATTTGTTAATAAATTTTCCAAAATGTTGCTACAAAGAAACTCGCTGTCTTGTTTTATATCGAAAATATTTTTAGTCCTAAAAGTTAGTCAGCTTTTATCTTATGGTTTGAACTGTAAAAGATCTTATTTTAAGTACATCATAAAATTTGTACTTATAAATTTACTGAAGCCATTTTTGAATAACCAACAGTGGTAATATGGAGAATTGTTCTTGTAGTAATGAAATTAAATGTAATTATCGTTATATTTTTACCGCTTTATTTTTCTTAATCTACAGCAGTTGTCAAACTGGTATCATAGCACCGTATAGTTTTTACTGTGGACTGTTTTATACTGATTGAAAATAAGCATACTCTACTAACCAATCACAGCCTTTATTATATATCATGCTATTATATCTCAAATAAAATTAATGTTGAATAATTTTAACAAAATTCTGGTTATGTATGTGAAGAATAAGTCATTACTGCCAGAATACAATTTTGATACATGATAAATAGTTATAAATAATAACATTTATAATTGCTGTATTTATAATCACTAACAATGTTGAATATGTGGGTAATACTTTATTACTAGATGGGAAAAATAGTATTCAAGAGTTACAAAATGTATTTTGGTAGACCAAAGTTGTGTATTCTTCACAAAACTTTTTCCTGCCTTTCGAGGTAATTATTTTAAGACTTTGGCACAATTATTTTGTTGTACAAAGCAATGTGGTGTTTCAATATATCCAAACTTCCACTAAGCTAATTTAAAAAAGTACTTAGTTTTGGGCCACAGAGAACATTTTTATTGTGTTAATTACCAAATAATCGCCCACATCACAATTCGACTATTTTATCACATCAAGATGTTGCCCAGCAAACGGTGAGATTGGCTTTAATACTTTTAAAAAGCTTTTAGTTTTACAAAAATACTAACACTATTTCAAACAATTTATATGTAGTTTTTATTTGATTTTTTATGTTTTGTATATTTCACAAAATAGAAAATATTTATTCTTGTCAATCAATAATAGATCACATTAAATTTTGGTTACTTTTTAATTTTTAAAACGCAACAATATTTCATTGGTGAAACCATTTTAAGATTTCATTAACATAGCACATCAGCCATTATAAATTAATTATTTTGCATTTTTAACGCTTTAACTTAATATTTTCAGTCTGATATTATTGTGATAGTTTAGTTTATATCACTAATTAATTGTTTGTAGTACATCTAGTCATTATATAAATAAAATACTTGTATTTTAATTCTCTTTAGGAAGCGACTGATATTTAATTGATTTTGTCACGATCTTACCTCTGTTAATTACCACTGTTCATTAATGGTACCTGGTATTGTATTGTAAATAAACGTATTTAAAGTAATGTGTTGTTTTAACTAATTGACAATGATCTCCTTAAATGAAGTGTACCAGAAATAAAAGTAAACTTAGTTTATTTTTAAGTTTGGTTTAGTTTAATTTTTTCAAGTGAAAAGAAGTTGGAGTATTTTCAGACAATTGACACGAGGGAGTTGAAGAGTACCTACTGTAATTATCTATTTCATAATATTATAGTTCTTTTAGAGTCAATCAAAGTAAAAAAAAGAAATCTTAAATTATACCTTTTATTAATTTAATTAATAATACAATTAAATTAAATGCATTGGCCTGGGTGGTAATGTATGCAATAAATAGATAAGCACTTTGTGTGTTTATAACCCTTCCCACACCGTAGACAGATATACTAGAATGGCAGACTTTGACCAAATCTCCAAATACAGTTATATCTGATATTATAAATTATATGTCTCTTGGAGAATTGTTTAGTTCACAATAAGCCTTCAAAATGCCCGGTGCACGCTCTGTACTTGCTCTGTACTTATCACGGTTGCCGAGGAAGTATTTATAAACGACCTTCACTCAGCGGCAGGGGGGCGGGAGCGCCCTTTGTCTAACTCCGACCACTTGCTCGTCAGTTCTGCATCTTCTACAGAGCCATAACCAAATATATCTGCGGCATGTATTACTACTTTCTCGGTTGTCACGAGCGTGCACTCTTGCATGTGTCTACTATGCAACTCGTTATTATTCTTCATCGTGTGGTAGTGTTGTGATTAGTTTCAAAATATTTATCTTGTTTTACAGTAAAATGTAATTACATTTTCAGTTAGATTATATTATACAATGAAACTTGAAATTTATTTGAAGTAAACAGTTTTGTGAATAGTTTTTTTTTTATCAATAAATACGCTAATTTTAAGTAAAATGCCCTGTTTTATACTTTTACCTTTTATAATTAAGTTATAATAAAAATTAGCTTTGAACTTAAAGAAAGACATTTTTTTTATTTATCTTGGCGTTATAGGAAAGTTAATGGCAAGGGTTAAAAAGCAATCATGTTAATTAATTGCCTTTTTATAATTGTAGTAAAATGTATTCAGACTCAAATTGATACACAGTCTTATATAATTAACAAATCTGGATAAAATTTGGCATTCATATTATTTTATGTGTGTAGTTCTAGTGAGAAAGTAATAAAAATGTGTGTTATGAATAAGTGGGCACTCTAGTTAGGTACTGATCACGCATTTGAAGTTACCTTTTAACATGGAGCTACATTTAAAACTGTGTTAGAAATAAATAGGAACTCGTATCAAATCCATAAATATGTTCAATTCAGAAATGTAGATTTTTGATGTTCAGTACTAGTGAATTATTAAAAATACGAATATCTGTCAATCGCTTGGTTGCTGTAATAATACTTTTTCAGAAATGCACCCATATTTTAGTAATCTATTGTTAAATTAAAGGACACCTACCCTATAGCGGCCTCAATACAAACTATTTGTACACCAAGCTATGCTCTTTTTAATTGGTGCTGCTCCCAAACGAGTTATATTTCAACTACCACAAGAATGTGTATTTCTATTATCCAAAAGTTTTCTTTGATATCAATCACAAATTGGTTTTATCTAGCCCTTTCTTATGAATTTTTGGACTTTGTGGCTTAAAATGTTGTAATATATTATTATTTACTCTGTATAATTATTTTATAGTCGGATAGGCTATTATTACGTCTTAAGACGACAGAGATGAATATGATATCAGAAAAGTTTAAAAATATGAAGTTCTGAAATAGGATTGGATTTGAGTGATGATTTGTCAGAGGTTGATGATGTTGATATCGACTCTTATATCAGCCAACATTATCGATGAGTGAATCTGAATCTGATTTTGTCTTGAAGGTAATACAAAACCATCAAGAGGAGGTTAGTGATTTTCACACTGTGAAGAGCAGGAACTACCTGGACTGAGTACTGTAGTATCTAAATGACAAACAACTTCTTCTAATATAAATAAAAATAGAATAAGACAGAGAGAAAAAAGGTTTTAGTCTTAATGTAAAATAAAAAAACTATGTAATAACAAAGAAGTCAGTGTACATAATGGACGTATATTGACACATAAATGAAAAGGTTGACATTTCCAGGACAACATTTTGCAATGACTTCAAATCGTAGAAATGTATGCATTGATGTATGCTTGTTGCTTATCAATGGATAGCTTGGTTTCAGAATGTTCATATCCTCAAAGAGAAGTACAGTAGGTTTAACTTATTCTTGTTATGCAATTGCAAGACAGGTTGTGTTGACGATACCATTGTTTATACAGGTGCACAGACTACTCTAATCTCGAACATGTTGGTATTTCAGGTGCAATTGTGACAACTCTTCAAAACTACCTCAACAAAGGACACAGCTTACACTGATAACTGGCATTCCAGAAACAATAACAAAACGCTTTTAGGAAGGTAAAATCCATAAGAATGGGAATGCTATAGTTTCACAAGGAGCTGGAAGTAGGCAAACGAGAAACTCTAAATAATGGAACAAGAGTAGCAATTAGATGCATCGACTAAAACCATCATTGCAGCAGTTCCACCTATATAGGTTCTTCACCAACTTATAGCTACGGAATAGTATGGAACTACGGACAAAACAACAAGGTGGCTGACCCTTTGTGTCTTATAACACAGCGTTACTTCCCATCTCTTGTACCATCCACACAAAAAATGAATAATGTATTTGTTGTGTTTGTTAAAACAAGAAACAACGAGACCAGAAATACTGCTAATTATTCTACCAATGCACTGAGTGCGATATTAGACTTTATAATGTGGGCTTCTCGCTGTTGCACGAATTCAGGAGTAATTGAATAATGACTAAGAGCTTTACAAAGTGTAAATATAAACAAAATATTTTAAAATAAAAACGCTTATTTTCATTGTGAGTTAATTTTGTAAGTTATGAATAACAAATAATATTTACCTATGAATTTTCCCCTCCTTAACTTCCAAAACCACTCCCAAGAATAAATAATACTTATAATGTTATATCATATTGTATTTAATAAAAAATGTTTTACGTTGACTTTGGTTGCAAATTATAAAAGACCCTGATAGTGAGTTGTCAATACTAGGAGAGTAACAGAGCAGTTAAGGGGTTAATACTAATGACATAATTTATATTTAATATAGAGTTTTTTTATAGAAAAATCTGTATTGCCTCTTAAGCGAGGTGGGTAATTAGGGTTTTGAGTGGCATTTGCTCAGAATTTTTTTAGTAAAAATAATTAACCAAAGTAGGATTTGCATTTTCACCTTCTTTATGTGTGAAGGACAAGAGGTTAGTACTGTCTAGTGATACTTGATTTTTCTCAAGCTTTTGATTCTAGAAGTCTTAAAATGTCAAAAATCTAAAATCAAACAATATGATTTTGGTGAAAGAATTTGAACTGAAGATCTCACCCCCCTGAGTGATTGAAAGGCAATAAACTAGTAGAAATCTCTGATACTTGTGAAACACTAAGGTGTATCTCAAGGCAGTTTTCTTGGGCCTATATTGTTACATCATTTACTCATATCTGGCTTTTGCAGCTGAGTGCAATATTGTACTGTCCATTTTTATGTGGATGACTATCAATATTTTCTCTAGAATATGTGCATATTCTCCTAAATGGTTCATCTGTTTGAAGGTAAACCTTTGGGTGCTTGAAGGTCAAACTGCTCCGGTCAAGTCGTTTTGGTTAAACATGTCATCACTGTTGGAACTTCTACTCTACTCTTCAGACCTCGCTCTCTGCGACCTTTTTTGGTGCTCAAAAGTGAAATCTACTTACTCTAATAGGAAAAATTTAGGATAGTAGAAGCCATGAAAGAAAAAGGGACAAAAATCATGAACATGTTCTATGAAGCAACTCCAAAAAATGCTTTGATCAGTGAAAACCTGTATAGAGTGGTGTAAGGATGATTGAAATGGGTATTAAAGTTGTGAAGAAGTAAAATTAAAGTAAGTTACAGCCCTAATCAGTTTTTTAGCCAGATCTTCATTGTACAGGATAAGGACTTGCTGTATCATCCATAGGGCTCTACGATTGTTCAGACTTGTTTTTCCGGAAGAGGACATTTAACAAAGAACTGATAGCTTAACTTCTTAAAATGGAAACTGAAGGTTAGAAGGAGTAGCTTTTCTTACTTTGCCAACAAGTGTTACAATGACCTTCCTAGTAGCCAAAAGTACTATTAAAGTAAAACCTTCAAGGCCATGGTGACCTTGAAAATTAGACTAATAACTGTCATAAACTAATGACTAACGATTGCTGCTAGAACTAATTAGAGAGAGAACTACAAATACTTCTTGATTGCTATCTATCTATGACATTAAAATTACTAAACTGTTTTAACTTTTTCTAAATTGAAAAGTACAGACATCATTACACTTTTCGCAAATTATAATATATATTTTATGTAAGATCATAATTAGCAGAGAATAAGACAGTGCAGGGGTCCCTATGGCCGAGAGGTCTAAGACATCATACGTCAGATCTCAGTTAGAGATATTGTAGGTTCAAATCCTGTCTGTGACCGTTGCACTTTTTATCAGTACCATCCACTTTGTACTGTATCGATTCTTACTCTTCCTCTGATAAAATTCTCGAACAGACCAGAGGCCAATGAGAATGGCAAAATAAGGCTTAAAAGGGTATCAGCCACTAAAAGAAAGAAGAAATTATTAGTTTTGATTACAAGTGTTAAAAGTAAACAGAATAATTTACAACAAAAAGAATTATTACTGAGAATTTAAACACACTATTATTGTTCATGTAAATTAAATACATAGGTAAATTTGTTTAAAAACCCTAAATCTTTAGTGAATAAATCCAAAATTTGATTTGCAAAAATAAAGCTAATATAATACGAAAGCTTTGTTTCATGCATATATATGAACAGCCAGTAAACAACTTGACTCTCAGATCGATAGAAAATAAAAAATACAATAAATAACTAAGCATTAATAGTATCTAAGAAAATATAAACCTAAAAATAAATCTAAAAATTGATTTTCAGAAATAAAGCTAATATAATACGAAAGCTTTGTTTCATGCATATCATAATCCAATAAACAATTTGACTCTCTTTCAGATCAACAGAAAATAAAAAGACAATAAATAACTAGCATTAATAGTATCTAAGAAAATATAGTGTAGCTGATATGATCTAGAAGTAGAACATGAGTTGCTTGAGTGAGGAGCAGAAATAAACTGGAAGTCTATTTCTATCGGCACTGAAATAGGCTGGTTGCTCACTGAGTAGTGAGTGTGTGTCACTGGGAGAGGAAGTGTCAAGTCAGTGAGATGGGGTTCAGTGAGTCTGCCAGAGTCAGTGAGGAAGAGAGGCATCTCAGTGATGTCACGTGTCTTCTGCTCCATCAGGATAAGTTGTACAGTGGAGCGGATGATGGCAAGGTTAAGGTAAATATTTCAACTAGAATTTATTCCCTGGCACTATTTTCAGCAATGGGGTACCTAGATGGTCACGTAATTTTACTGACATAGTAGTTTCTAATGAATTTAGTTTTAGTAAATAGAATAGAATTTGAATGACAAACAGTTGATCTTTCTGACAAGTTGACTGCTATGTTAAAAAAATGGTTTAATGTTCTTTACATAAGATAATTTAATAACAACGAGAACAATTTTTTTTTACCAATCAATTAGTTCAAAATGAAATAAAAATTATAATTGGGTTTATTATAGTTGGTTTGGTTGGGAATATAGATCACATTGGACATTTTTTATAAAACTTAAAATACTTTATTTTTGTTAAGATCAATAAAAGAAAAGTAGAAACATTCAGTTAACCGTTATTTTCAATGAAGCACAGAGTTTTGACACAAAGTGTCTCATTTGTAAATAATCATGTTAAAAAAGGAAACATATATATATATATATATATATATATATATATATATATATATATATATATATATATATATATACAGGGTGATTCATGAAGTTCTCCCCCCACTTCTACAGCACGTTGTATACTAGTAAAAATAATGAAAAAATGTTATATAAACATAGGTCCGAAAAACGCTTCGTTAGCGAGTTACAGCTAGCGAAAGATTTCACCTGAATTTCCTGGGTAAAGAGTAAAATAAAGCCATACTGAACTTTTGGAAAGGTTAATTAAGTAAGGAAATATTGTGGATTCTTATGTATTTTTACCTGATAAAGCTAATAAAACAGGTTTCAGAACTGTACCTGTAGTAGTTTTTGAGGGATTCAGGGTTAAATGCAAAAAATTGGGGCACGAAACAATGTTTTTTTAAGTTTGATGTACAATAACTTTGTTAAATTGGTAATAAATACATAAAATCAACAAACATTAATTGTAGAGAATTTAATTCTGAGAAAATTGATATAATCAAAGTCTAAAATAAAACAGAAATAAGTACCAAAAAAATCGATTTTATTCAGTATAATACATTACTAGTTTTAAGCAAAATTAATCAGGTTGGGCCAACCGTACGCACCTTTTTATAATAGATGTTCGAAAATGAGGCCATCATTATCAATACATTTTGCAGCACGTTTGTGTATTGCTTTTGTTGCGTTTCTGAATTTTTTCAGGACTTCCCTGTATCTGCACAGCCGAATCCATAATACGGGCAATTAATTCATCACGGAGAATTCACTTTTGTCTTGTATACAATGTCTTTCATCCATCCCCAGATGCAATAATCCAATGGAGATAGATCTGGTGATCTTGGTGGCCAAGGGTGAGGCCCTCCACGACCAATCCAGTGTCCAGGAAATTGATGATTTAAGTAAGCAGAAACGGCACATGAAAAGTGGGGAGGTGCTCCGTCATGCTGGAAGTACAAATTTTGTCTGAGATGTAAAGGAACATTCTCTAACAGCTGCGGCAACTCTTCTTGAAGGAAATGCAAATAGAACTCAGCATTTAGGCGTCCAGGTAATATGAAAGGTCCAATCAGCCGATTGTGCAAAAGGCCACACCAGACATTGACGCTAAATCGGTGTTGAAAGTTCTGTTTCCACTACCTCATGTGGATTTTCTTCTGCCCATGAGTGTTCATTGTGCAAGTTATTGACACCATCCCGAGTGAATTGTGCCTCATCCGTAAACAAAATACGCTTGTAGAGTTGATTATTAATATTCAAAAAGTTGCAAAAACTCCAAGTGAAGCGGACCATCCCCTAGCTGTAGATGTTGAAACCTTTTGTTTATGAAACGGATAAAATTTGTTTCGATTAAGTGACCTCCACACCGTTGACTGCGAAACTCCTATCCGCCTAGAAAAAACGTCGTGTACTTACACCTGGACTGCGATGAACAGCATTAATAACAATATCATCATCAAGTTGGACAGCTCGTTTCATAATTGGTTCTAGTACTTGGACGTTATTTCTTTACAGCTAGTAATGTATTATACTGAATAAAATCGATTTTTTGGTACTTATTTCTGTTTTATTTTAGACTTTGATTATATCAATTTTCTCAGAATTAGATTCTCTACAATTAATGTTTGTTGATTTTATGTATTTATTACCAATTTAACAAAGTTATTGTACATCAAACTTAAAAAAACATTGTTTCGTGCCCCAATTTTTTGCATTTAACCCTGAATCCCTCAAAAAACTACTACAGGTACAGTTTCTGAAACCTATTTTTATTAGCTTTATCAGGTAAAAATACATAAGAATCCACAATATTTCTTACTTAATTAACCTTTCCAAAAGTTCAGTATGGCTTTATTTTACTCTTTACCCAGGAATTCAGGCGAAAATCTTTCGCTAGCTGTAACTCTCTAACGAAGCGTTTTTCGGACCTATGTTTATATAACATTTTTTTCATTATTTTTACTAGTACAATGTGCTGTAGAAGTGTGGGAGAACTTCATGAATCACCCTGTATATATATATATATATAATATATATACTCCCGAACAATTACAGGTAAAGCAATAAAATGTGGTACATCATTGATGCACCTATAAATCTACTTTTTCAAGTAACTACCATCTTTTTGTCATGTCAAGGCGATGGCTCAAAAGGAGTCAGAAGAAAATCGTAAATGAGAGCATAGGTTGAGTAGTACATCAAATTAAAGGTCTTTATTAGTAGAGTACAATGCTGCAAATACACCCTCAAAGGGTTCACTGTTTAAAAATTACGCTGGTTTAAAGTTTGAAACATTTACAAAGTAGGTCCTGTTCTAGGTGGTTTAATATTCTTGCCTTGGCTCAAGTTGTGAAAGTTAGACTTAGTAAATGAATACTCGCTGGCTCGCAATAAGCCCAATCAATAACATAGTTTAGTGTTCACTTGTTCCTTTCTCATTGATTAATGTTACATTGTACAGTGATAATCCTGGGGTCTGTATAATCAAAGTATAAATAAACGAGCAAAAGCCTCATATGATAAACCAATTCAACAGGGTATCCGAATGATCCGACTGAATATAACAAAAATTCACAGTGCAAAACTGAAGTGCTTTTTGCCATATACCTTGCTATGAAGAAAACATTGCTGATTAAGTTAAAATTTTTGTGTTTCTGAAACCCATCAGTCCAACAAAATCACTCATCACACATGTAGGCAGTTTGCTGAAAAAGTCATATTATTAATTTTCAAAGTCTCTTTGATTAAAAATTGATTTGCTCTGTGTTTTGTTCGTTGCCATCAAGGTTACCGATAGTCCTTTGACTTTTTTGAGAAAAGTTTGCTGACCTTTAGACTTAAGAACCAATAGATGGAACAAGAGGAACATGCTTACAAATTTCTAACAAGAGTCTGCACAA
Source organism: Homalodisca vitripennis (assembly GCF_021130785.1). Taxonomy (NCBI): domain Eukaryota; kingdom Metazoa; phylum Arthropoda; class Insecta; order Hemiptera; family Cicadellidae; genus Homalodisca; species Homalodisca vitripennis. The sequence goes on along the minus strand of NC_060211.1, from coordinate 8,030,361 downwards.
ATGGGCAGAACACGATATGGCTTTAACGAAGAAGTAAAATATACTTTTAACATTTTGACATGTTTTAAAAAAGGACAGTTTAATTTATAAAAAAATATCATTAGGTATATGTTAGCTTTTTAAAGTATACATTTTCGAGGAACTTTTACTTAAAAAAAATTTACTCAAAAATTAGACCAACAATTTTGATAAATGTTTACCACTTTCAGCCTAGACATAGTACCGAGCAAGTTGATACAAAGTACATTTCAATAAAGATTCTCGTGCAAAACGTATAAAAGACTGTTAAATGTGGCTTTACACACATTTATTCCTCATCTAACATCAGTGTCATAGTAAACACCTTAAATAAATTGTATTCAATATACTTGTCAACAAGTACTTTTTAAGCACTGGTGAAGTTTCAATAGTAAATACGTTTTGTTTATAGTGCGATTGTTATACATTTTATATACATTAAGATTTATCTACTCCTAAAAGCATAGTTTAGTTGAAATTGAATACAAGAACTGTTGTACAGGTGTGGAGTTTGGATCTGAAACTGATAAAAGAGATTGACGCGCACCCAGTGAATGTGTACTGTCTGGCAGCGAGTGATGACGCTCTGTACACCTGCTCCAACGATGGCACCATCAAGTCCTGGTCCCTGGACACCATGGAGCTCAAGTCCACTCTCATTGAGAACCCCAGCAATGAGATAATGAGACTGTACTTCATTGATGGTAAACTCTACTCTGGAGATGATAAGGGCAATGTAAGTAATAATTCTAACTTTTAACCCTTAGTACATACACAGTTGTCCTTCCTGTCAAGTTGACTGCTATGTTGGAAAAACTGAAAAAGATTAACAGGCCTTTTTTTAAAGTCAATTATTAGTTCAATATGAAATAAAAACTACATTGGGGGTTGCCATTGGATGGTTATTTGAAATAGTAAATCACATTAAAAATTTTGTATCAAACTTCACACACTTTATTTTTGTTAACGGACAATAAAATACCTAAAAACTAGAAACATCCAGTTAATGGTTTATTATTATAGTTTTCTTTTCAGTGAAGTACAGAATTTTGACACAAAGTGTCTCAACAGTATAAAAATATTATAAAAGGAAAATTCTTGTATTTGAAGATTAACCTATCTATCTGATTAGCAAATATTCCAATCTATGAATGTATATATATAATGTTATTAACTCCACATTATAGGGCTATCTTTATGTTAGAATAATAAATTGTAAACTAAAACCCTTTTAAATTCTTTTATTTCAGACACGTGTTTCGGTATAAACACTGAAGATGGTTTATACCAAAACACGTGTCTGAAATAAAAGTATTTAAAAGGGTTTTAGTTTACAATTTATTATTCTAATATATATATATAATGTATATATATATATATATATACAGGGTGACAATTAAGTCTGGAACCCCCTTTTTTAATTTTTGAACCACAATAGAAAGAAATACCAAAGTTCAAACGTGCTTACTGGTGATAGTAGCGCACACATCTGCCCAATTACCGACCAGATATTCCCTTTGGGGGACGGTCCACAAGGAGTCAGACAAAATTCTTAAATAGCAGCATAGGTCAAGTTTGGTATCAAATTAAAGGTCTCACTTAGCAGAGTACAATGCCGCAAACCGGACTTCAAAAGGTGGATTCATTCAGTAGTTATAGCTATTTGAATTTTATATAACAATTTAACAATGTAAATTATTAAGTATTACAAGTAAACACCAATTTTTAAGTACCTGTGATCAAAGTAAGTGTTCAAAATGTTCCCCTCCCATCGTCTGGCAATGTCCTAGGCGGTTTTAAAACCATCCACTGCATTTTGAAGGTAGTCACGAGGAATATCTTGAGCTTCTTGGACTATGAGATTTCTTAGGTGCGCCAAATCTCGAGGCTTAGTACGATAAACTTTATCTTTGAGGTATCCCAAAGAAAAAAATGTTACAGTGTATAAACTAAATAAACAAATAAATATATTAAGATTTTGATTTAAACTCAACAGTTCAATAAAGAAATGTATCTTATTTGTGGTCTAAATATCTCTGAGGATGAAGAAGATACAATATTTTAACAACTTACATTAGATTGATCATTCTTAAATATTTCGTTTCAGGTGATGGTGTGGCAAAATGATAAACAAATTGGCCAATATGAGGTAGGTGAGGAAGTTTGGGACATTATTGTCAATGGAAACTTTCTTTTCACTGTGAGAAATTTAGATGTCTCCATTATAGAAATGAAACCAGGTAAGTTATCGAGTTGTAATAATTGTAAGTAATGAGTTTTCAGATGTTATTAGTACAAACTGTAAAGTCTCACTTTTCGTTGTTATCTAAGACCCAGAGGGTTGTGAGTGAATGAGGCATAATATTGTTACCACCCAAGATCAATTGTTTCTTAGTATGTCATTAATTAACAGCACAGTAATAAATTAAGAGCCATGGTCAGGTTGTAACAGGTTTTACATCCTACTACACGGCTTTAGATACTTCTCGATTTTTACACCATTCAGTGTAGGAAACAATAACTATTCACCATTTCTCTACCTAATTTTATTTCAAATCATCACTTTATAACCTTACAAAAGGATAAGAACACTTTATCAAGAGTGAACCCATAGGGGGGGGGGGTTGAAGGCATTTCAATTTTCCTTTATTTGCCAACAAATAACACAGTACACTTGATTTTGTTACATTCTTGGCTCAAAACATCCTCACAACCAAACTTCCAAGTAGCTGGTTTACTAAACATGTCATCAGTTCCAGTCTTTTATTAAAATTATTCTATTAAAATGAACGATTGTTTAAAAAATACATCAATGTATTTTTTATTGGAAGTTGTATTGTACTAGTCATTGAATATTTACACACTACTTGACATATTTACAATGAAAACTGTTTAACAAACAGAAACTGGAAAATCCAATATTTACAAGTATAACTGAACTTATTTATTTTCAACAATTATTGTATTCTCTGTTCATTATGACTTTTAGGAGGCAAACACTACACATTTCTACAATCATTAAACGGAAGAAGTCCACTACAACAGGCGGGAAGCAAATTCTGCTTCATGGACCGAGATGGGAGAACTATTCATGTACATGAAATATCAAAGGAATCCAAATTTCAAGCTATTACTAGAATACAGGTAACTTTTTTTATTTTGTGTAAAAAATGTATACGTTGATGGGTAAAGACATTAAGAATTGCAGCATTATAATGTGGAAGTAACAATAATTTGAATTTATAAATATTGCCTACAGAGTACAATTTTAATCTTTATATATATATATATATATATATATATATATATATATTTATATAACTCGTATATATATTTCTTGTGTTCGTGTGTATGTGACTGAACTCCTCCTAAATGACTGAACCGATTTTGATGAAATTTTTGTGTGTATGTTGAAGGGGATTCGAGAATGGTTTAGATTCACAATTTGGTCCTATTTAAATAGTCTATTTAATTAAATTTGTATTTATAAATTGTTGTTGATATTGGAGTGTTTTACATCGGATCTGGCAAATTGCGCTACAACACGTAATATGAATTGAACTGATACTTAACAGCTGTTAACACTTTCAGCTAGCTGAAGTTCATCAAAGTGGCAGAAACATATGTTTACATTTAAATTTTAGTAAATATTGAATTATTGTAAAGTGCTTAATCAGTAGTGTAATACAGATTGCAAATACGAAGTTATTTAATTTTAAATTTAGATTGCGCCAATGATCAATAATCCATCTAATACAATAGAAATGCTATTTATACGCTGTTATAACAACTACCTTATTGTATAAAGCTGTGAATGTTTGCACATAACGTCAGCTCCATAAGATCAATTATAACTTGAAACACTTTCATGCCTTAATTTTAGTTGTAGAATCATGGGAGTCTTATTTAAAAGGCATAACTAATACGCATAAAGACGCTTTTTATATACTTTTATTGGTCATTCAGAAAAAAAGTCTCAAACATTTTTACACTTCATTGTTATACAGTATATAAAAAGTATACAGTTTATTAGAAAAACTAAAAAACGTATTTGGATGAAGCATTTATGCTTTTTTTGAATCTTATCTTTAAATGATATCATCTCCCATAATTCTAAAACCAAAAATGAGGGTTTGAAGTTTAATATTGTTCTTGGAGGGTAAAACTCAAAAGTTATTTCACTAAGCCGGCTCTTAAGAGTATATATTATGCATGATATACAAATAACATAAATATTGAATGAGTGATTGGAAAAATCTCAATTTATACACAATACCAGTAATATTCAAGACTACTACTTTATCACTAATTTTATTCTAAAATTACATTTAACGAGTTAAATCCACTGATACATGCAGTAAATGAAACTCTTAATTGATTTTGAAACATTTTGTTAACTACGTGTATTATAATTTTTGCAGGCACATGAAATGATAGTGAATACGTTGTGTTTCGTCGACACTACAGTGTTCAGTGGTGGGTACGACAAGGTGGTGAAACGATGGGATGTCCTTACGCAGCAATGCACAGCCACCGCAGAGCTGGAGACTGTCATCAACACATTGACAGCTACACAGCCCGGGACTGTCTATGTGGGTGGTGCATTTGGATACCTGTCAAAAATTGACTTCCAGTAGACGTATACCACACATCTTCATCCTCAGTTGAGTTGTTGTAAAGAAATTCAAGTACAGTAGCAAACATGTCTAACATTCCATAGAGATTAGATTACTCAATATATTTCAACCGAATAAAACTATTTAACCTTTCAGCTTCCACTGATTCTACCTTCTGTCCAATACTACGTTCTCCTCTGGTACCGTACAAATTGTTATGACGGTTAAATGTCCGTTGTTGTTATGACCGTTAAAGGAATAAAATGTTGGTTCCCATGGAAAATATCCATTTTGGGACCACCTAAGTAAAAACATGGTTTTCACATAAATATCAGCCATTATATAAGCTTCATCTATAAGCGAACTGAGCTCTGGCATGTCCACAATTTGTGTTTTGGATTTCCAAACTCAAATTTAAAGAGGATTAGGGTAGATTGATCTCATCTCATCTTTGAATAGTGTAGATTAATCATACAGGATGTTTGTAAAATGTGAACAAACTGTAAGATATAAGCAAAGGATTTGATTATCCAGAAACTATATTTAACAAAACCATTTCTTTCTACATTTGAATATGTCCCTATCACCTTCTTAATAAAATGTATGAATCCTGAATTACTATTTTGCGATGGATAAGGTGAAGTAATGAACACATTTACTTTCTATTTTATAATATGAGTGGCAGTTATATCTGGAAAACCTTTGAATTGGGATTTAGATGCAATGAACACTCGTAAGTTTTTTTTTACGAGGCAAAGTATGTGAACCAAGCAGGCAATGAATAATGCCGGATTTAAATTAATGTATTATTTTATTTCTACAGATTTATATTATAATTGTAAACTTATTTGAAAAAAGACACAAGAGGGTTCTAAATGGATAATTTATTACATATGTGATTGTAAATTATGATGGCTAAATATGGCTTCCAAAAATTATGATTCGACTTGTGAGCCTGACTACTGATGAAATTATGGGAGTTTTATTCTTCCTTAGTGGATTTAGCTACAATGCTAAATACAATGAGCAAACAATAATAATAATAATAATAATTTGCTCAATTCAAATAAAAAATTTCAGGACAAAGAACAAAATTATTTGTTTATAAACAAAAATCTCCAATAACAAAGTCACATCTGGGAAAACCACACAGATTGTCAACTAGAAACAGGATAAAGAAAATCAAAGACCCCTAAATATTGAAAACAACTCATAGGCTTTTCATTGATGTATAATTTAAAGATCTTTTACCGTTAATAATGCTTTTACTGGTAAAATACGAATCAACACTTTGTTTCGATCTCACTCTGGAAGTTACACGATCAACACCAAAAGGCTTGTTCTACGCTTCCAGGGTTGAAACTTTCCCAACGTAACTGTGAACAATGAGTTATCTTATAATTTTTATAAATTCAACTAAATTGTTATTTTCAAGTACTATAATTGTTTAGGTTACAGTTTCAACTTGCTCAAATAACTGATTAAAAAAAAAATTCCCTTCATGTAATTTAAAAATTTTTATTGATGAAATTATGGTTTAATGTAGTGTTTTTAATTTGGAAATTCCTATATGGAGTATAATTTAATTAAAGATAGAACTGACTATCTTCATTAATTAACTAATCCAGATTCTTTGCTATCCCCCTCCTTTTTAATATATTGACCTCCTAGTGAGGAGCATCCCTAACATGCATGTTCGTGTACCACCGTTGTGGCAGTGTACCACCGTTGTGGCAGTGTACCACCGTTGTGGCAGTGTACCACCGTTGTGGCAGTGTACCACCGTTGTGGCAGTGTACCACCGTTGTGGCAGTGTACTACCATTGTGGCAGTGTACCACCACCACTGCCGTGTGCCACTGCTTTGGCTGTGTACCACCGATGTGTACCATCTCTGTGGCAGTATACCACCATTGTGGCAGTGTAGCAAAAAGTAACAGAAGTTGTCAGTTTATTTGCATTACTTTTATGTTTAGTGCTTAAAACAAAAATAATGGAAAAGGATTTTCAAAAAATAGCACATATTAAATGTATAAATTTATTGTTTCAGCAATAGTACATCATAATAAACATAAAAAATATACCATGAAAAATATAAACATTATGACTAAACTCTTATAAACATGACAATTTATTAAAAGAGAGCTGGATTGATGACTAGAAATGTAAAAAATGGCGCAATTATTTGACTTTGGCTATCGTATTATACTACAACATAAATCGACTTAAAATATAATAGCTAGAAATTGGAACACAAATTAAATTGGTAATTACTTACACTTATACATTACTATAGCAGACGATATTTATTATAAATAATAATCCGCTGGTAAATTAACACACAGTTATAATTAATAGCAGTTTTCCACATTCACACGACCTCACGCTCAGGTATGTACATAGAACAATTATTGTATTGTACCGGAAATAGTAATGTGTTCAAACGTAAGAGCCAGTCTTTAGTATAGTTTCAAAAACTGACTGAAATTAACCACACACATCTTTTCAGCACAGAACACAAATCTTAGATATAGAAGGAATGGGGTAAAGGCACCTACTTAATATTTACAAAAAACAGTTTGTAAAAAAATATAAAGTAGTATTCTAATCTGGAATAAAATATATTCTAACAATAAATAAACTAATATTAAATTTTTGTAAGACAAGAGTGATTTTCTTGTCACTTTATTAAATTTTGAAATGTTTAAAAATGTTAAGTATTGATAACAAAAATTAAATTAACAGATTATAATTTTGAGTGTGAAATAAATCCTAGTCAAACCCGATAAATTTTAGTAATAAAATTAAATCTTTGGTTGAAGTCAGTCCATTAAAATATTAAATAGAAATATTGTGTGTAAAAATCAACAAGCAAATTACTAATATTTGAAAATTATTTGTAACTTCAAGAATTTTCTATGTTACAATATATGCTGTAAACAGTTTTCTTGTATTTAATAAAACATAAATAACAGTTTTAAGTAACAGAAATAGTGATAAAAATCAGCAAACAATTAACACCAGAAAAATAAAACATGTAATCTAAACCCAGCGCATCCAACTAAAAACGTTATGCAATAACTACAGATACAATTATGTCTATTAATATGTATTGATGGCTAATTTGTTTTTTAATTTTAAACACCATCTTGTTTTGAAAAGTATCATATGTTATATTTACAAAAATGTAACCTTGAAATATTTATTTGATAGCTTGCTATTTGTATTGATTTTGTAAATTTGGTGTTTTTTTGTATGTTGCTATTGTAAAATGTAATGGAACAAAAGTCTTCGATCCATTAGAATTGAGGAAAAGCACAAAAAAAGCTGGAATAAAATTTGATAATTCTATTGGGCAACCAGGGCTAAAGATCTAAGCTTAAATTATGGAAACTTGTTCTGGTCACTGGTCTGAGTGAAATATGTTTGTTTATGCTTTAACACTAGTGTTTGGATACACTTTTTTCATTCAAAGAATTTTCAGTAAGACAAAATATTGGCTTATCATCATGGAAATGCGATCTTGTATGTAAAATATTTGAATTTTGCGGTTCTCAAGGCATGCTTTACAATGGTTATGCACCATTGGTTGGTAGTTTGAACTTATAGAATTAGTTCAAAAAGAATTTATGAGAAGCAATCTTTAAAATTTTACTTAACTTAAAAATTGATTAGTTTATAAATAAAAGGGGTTTTTTGTCACTCCACATATTACTTTATTTATTGGCTTTTCAAATCATTATTAATATTTGTACAGAAAACCACCCGATATTTTTACCAAATTTATTGGCTTTGAACGTTAGCGAGACCTATCGCTTGTGGAGCTGCAAAAATTTCATATCTGTCTGTATGTCTGTCCGCATGATATTTCAAAAGCGAATTAACCTATCGATTTTAAATTTTGCATGAAGCTTCATTTAGCAACACTGATTTCGATGACGGTGCATGTCATTCCATATAATTCGGCTGAGCGTTAGTAAATATTTTAAAATGGTCTTATGGGTAACCATGATGGCAACAAGAAAATACAAAAATAAACTTAAAATTTCTTTACATGTTTTTACTTTTTAATCAGAAAATTTTTTTGTATCAATGTTTAACTAGCCTTCATTAATTTTGGTACCAAATGGTATACAATCAATTTTTGAGTTAAAAAAGTTAAAGGAATGTTTTCTCTTATGCATTAGTAAATTACAAATATTGTTGATATTTCAGTAAGACTGTCACTGGTATGTTATACTGTTATAATTACAAGATCTTATCCAGGCTAGTTTTATTTTATACAAATTTCTTGGTACTTTGGTAGTTGATTTTATTACGTTTTAATATTAGTAATATTAACAAGTGGTTTTTGATAATTGCCTATTATACTTTAAAACAACACTTATATAGTTATTGTAATTATACACAAAATAAATAATAATTACTTTGAGAATTCCACAAACAATTATTTCTTAATTAAAAGATAGCTTGTTAAAAACCTTTTGCTAATAATTTTCTCATATAAACAATACTAAAACTAACTTTAAATTTGAAGATAAATGTTGAAATTGAGCTACAATGTGATATAACAGCCGAAGAATTGATCTATACGCTATAATATAAGGAAAGATGAGTACTACTATAGAGACACATACACACATTCATTTACACATTATTAACAGTTTTAAATCATATCTGTAGTAATCCCAACTTCTGTATTGGTTAAAATAGAGCTTCTAAGTTGTTATAAATATCTTTCAATATAACATCCAAATAGTTTATCCTTTCAGTAATAGATTACAGTCACTATTAAAGCTATTAACGTCAGATGTATAAGTTGAGATTATGAAACTGAAAATACAATCCCTCCCGAAGATTTCACTCAATTTCAAATTACAACCGATAACAGTTTTAGGATAGATAGAAATTCTACAACCAATCGCTATAAGAAAAATACATAATTACACATTTGTTAAATACATTAGTCACAACAGAAAGATAATAATAAATTAACATTAAGAAAGATGAAACACATTAGCTTCAATATTAAGCTAAGCAAAACAAATCATATATTATAAACAAAGCTACAAATTAGCTGCCACGATTATTGAATCTAGTTACAAAAAATTAACTATTAATAAAATATTTCTATAGATTGAAATAGTAGTTTTCAAACCGCAGTCCAAAGGAAAAGCTGTTTCTCTTTTAATCCTTATTCTGCCCATCCTCATAGACCACTGTCCTTTGCAAGGATCTTATCAAACAGAATAAGGGGGAGTCTTGATATAGTACAAGGTCAATGTTAGTGATAAAAAGTGCTACGGTTATAGACAGGATTTGATCCTGCACTATCTCTAGCACAGATCTAAAGTCCGACATCTTTGACCACTCGGCCATTGGCACTTCCATACACAAACATTATTTTAGCCTGTTATGAAGATCATTAAGTGGTTCATCAATTTTCACATTAATACTTACAGTTTAACAACAAATTTAAATATAACAAATTTGTCTTTCCCATTTTTTTTGACAATATTTGCTTGTAGTTGTACATATGTATAAGCAAAAGTTTGAAAGTCAAGTCGAGCAATTCAATTTCCCATCAACAATTTTTTAATTGCCCCATAAAATTTATTTTAACCCTTTGCATGCCAGCCCATTTTCCAAAAGTACTACCCAGAAACGCCATGGGCATTTTCAGCTGTTTTGCAAGCTTTCACTAAATGTATCATAACTGTTTTATTTTTTAACAGATATTGATGATTTTTTTACCATTATTTTGCTTATGAAATGCCCTTGTTCTTTTGGTAAATTTTAGTTGCATAAATGTAATGTAAACTTATAAAAATGTTAAAAATTAAGAAAAAAAAATTAAAATTTCCAAAAAAAACATTTTTTTAGCACAAATAAGTGGTTTAAAAAAAATGTATGCTGATTTTCCTGTTATATCCTAGTAAAGTATATCTAACGCTTAACTTAATTACAAAATTTCAAAAGCCTGCCTTATATAGAAGTCCAGTTATGATTTTTTTCACTAAATGTGCCACGGGCACAGTTTTTGTAATTTGCATGGACGTTGTATGTAATGTTACACTATATTCACAAATCAATATTTGACACTATACAAATCGGTACTTTGGGATTATACCAACCACACCAGTATGAAGAACACAAAAATATAAATTTATAGATATATTATAAACAAACATTGTAGAACGAAAAAACAACTTTTTAATTAGAAAAATTACAAACTTACAAAGATTATCAATTGTTAATGAGGTCAGATTCGCTTAAACTTTTTTCAATGAACTTAGAACGTTATAAAACAATGTATTTGAGTTACAGAACTAACATTCCATCAATCAACAAGCATTTCCAGGTATTGTGATCGGTATTGTGGTCGCTGTTATCTTATCTTTCTCGAGAATCCCGATTACGGCAGGCCGCGCGGCATCACATGATTATTTAAGTTTTTTGCATGGTACATAATTGCCTTTCCATTACAATTCAATTTATATTTCTGATCAGCCCCTCTAGAATTATATTTACTGATAGGTACTATCTCGAGGGATGTTTTTCTTTCGTTGACATCAGCGCGAGTTTCGGAAGCACCTTCGGCCGGAGGCACTCGCATTTTGGGTGGCGGAGTTTGATCAAGAATAATAACAAGTTTGTGTGTTTTTTTTTCAATAAAGAGTTTAGTTTTTGTTTGGTAATGTTTGTTTTTGTTGAATTTTTGTGTTTGGAGAAATGTAGGGGTAAAATACGAAAGTACAACAAAGCGAACGGGCGGCGAGACTCTGCAATCACGTTATCTACTACACCGCTCGACTTTGACCTCTGTCTAAGGATGGGGAGGGGTTTGCGATAAGACAATTCCTGTTTTATACCGACGAAATATTGTTCTACGCTAATCTATTAATCAGTTGAAGCTAAATGTCAAATAATGATTCATGTCTGGGTGTGGTCTGTATAATCCCAAAATACCAATGAATCTAATAAAAGGGGCATAGTAAAAATGCCCTAACAACAAAAGTAATGAGAGAATTACAAACGTAAACAACGCATAGCAACACGAACGTAACCTCAATCTCGACCAAACAATTCAACAGCTGCGAAGCTCAAATACGACCAAACAAACAGTCCATAAAGGAATTAACTACTTTGTGGTTGCAAAGTCGACTATCGACTATCGATTAGTCAAAATTTCGCGGCAATAAGATGAACTATAAGAAAATTACAGACGAAAAACGTGACGTACCTATATTACGGCGATTTTCAGTTGAGTAGCCGGAGGCCGTAATACCGGTACGTTGGCATGCAAAGGGTTAAGTTTCACTAAAAGAATAAGCAAAGGACAGTCCAAGGAAATACTGATACTTGTTTTTGTGTGGTCAAAAAATAAATCATCGGTTGTAATGAAACGATCTTGAGCTTTACTCCTTAAATGTTAAAACTTCAAAAATTTCATGTCCTTATTTTTGTCACAAAATTATGGGAGATTTCTCATTTTAAAGATATAATTAATAACCACCAAAATGCTTTTTAGTTTTTCTTGTAAAATGCCTATATTTTTAATATTAAATGCAAAAAATTTAAATTTTTTCTGAACAACCAATAAATATATTGAAAAACTAAGTAGTGTTTTGATGTGCATTAATCACATCTTTAAAACGAGACATCTCCACAATAAGGCTGTAAAGTGTTTGAAGTTTAACTTAGTTCATACAAGGTTTAAGTGAAGTTGACCACCAGTATAGCTAGCTCTTAAAGCAAAATAAAGTTATAAAAATTTAGTATTTCCTGTTAATTCATCCCTAATTTCTTTAGAGCAAAAATGGTTCTAATCAGAATCCGTAGCAGTAGGTTTAAAAATGTATGAGTTTTTGTATGTTTCCTCGATATATAAATAGAAAGAAGGTATATGTAGACACCTTTCCCAGAATTATTGGACTGATCTTACACTTATCAAAAAAGAAGAGTGAAACCTAAAATACAGAATTGTACAAAATATTTTATTAGTATACTGAAAGTTGCAATCACATCCTGCACACACAATAAGCATCATCATACTATATTAAGATGTTTTAAATTGTATAGTATTATTAAATCACAATAAAATACAGTGAACTACTTTTTAAGCTCTATAATATCAAATAAATGGTAACAGTTACTCTTTGTTTAAAAATCAAAAACAAAGCTCTTAATTTTTGGACCGGACTGGACAGAGTATTTTTATGGCCAGGAGGAATATAACATAAACTGAGACTTTATATTTATAATTTGAATTAATCAGGTAAACAAAAAATAGTAACTGATTGTTAAAAAATTCTAATTTAGAAAGAAAACAGATTTGCGTATAAAAAAGTCTCATTTACTCATTTATATAATAAAATTTTTACACAATAGCGAATGACAATGTTGACAAGAACTTTTCTATTCCATGAAGTGATTTACTTTTAGAGGGTTGAATTTGTTTCCATTTATGATATTTAAATTATAGTTTATGGTTCTTACTTCACAATAATAGTAATATTTTAGAAACAAAATTATTTATTGCTTTATATTTTTTCTTATTAACACAAACTATTTATGAATAAAAGTAAATCTATTATGTTATTAACTCCACATTACAGGGTTATCTTTATATTACTATAATGAATAGTCAACTAAAACCCTTCTTTAACCCTTCCCACACCGTAGACGGATATATTAGAATGGTAGACTTTGTCCAAAAACGCCAAATAGAGTTATATCTTATTTTATAGATTATGTCTCTTGGAGAGTTTTTATAGTTAACAAAAGGTCTTCAGTGCACGCTCCGTGCTTATCACAGTTGCCAAGGAAGTATTTATAAACGACCTTCACTCTGCGGCAGAGGGTCTAACTCCGACCACCTGCTCGTCAGTATTGCGTCTCCTACAGAGCCATAACCAAACATATCCGTGGCGCATATTACTCAGTTGTTACGAGAATGCGTGTCTACTACATATCTCGTTATTATTCTCCATTGTGTGGTGGTGTTGTGATTAGTTTGAAATATTTATCTTTTTTTATAGTCAAATTGTATACTTGTATCATTGTATACTGTTCCACAAAATGTTTTTTTGTATCACTGAACAATGGAAAATTTCTGGAAAAATCCTGTTTCCCTCACAATCCTTTCATCATCAAAAACAAACTTCAAATAAAAAGTAAAACGTATATTAAACTTTTCAGTTTAGTAACATTTTACAATGAAATTAAAATTTATTTGAAATAATCATTTTTGTAAATAGTTCTTTTTTATTTTTATCAATAAATAGGCTAATTTTAATTAAAATTCCCTATTTTGTACTTTTTTTTGCTTTTACCTTTTAAAACTTAGTTATAAAAATTAGCTTTGAACTTAAAGAAACAATATTTTTTTACTTGTCTTGGCGTTATAGGAAAGTTAATGAATTTATTAGTGGCGTGCAAAGGGTTAAAATTATTTTATTGCCATACACGTGTTTCAGTACTCAACATACATTGATTATGGTTGAATACTGAAACACGTGTATGGCAATAGAATAATTTTAAAAGAGTTTTCATTGACTATTCATTATATTAAAGTAAATGTAATTGAAAATTATGGATTTTAGTCAAATTTGTATTGTATTATTGAACAGAACTACAAAACCAACTAAATAATAAAAAGAATGGGGAAACATATTTTAATTCAGTAAATTCTGTTATCACTTCAGTATGTCTTTACCCACAAAAATTTGATTTGGCTTTACAAAATTGTTGTTAAATAGATCCTGAATGGGTTTAGTCCTTTGGTGTTAAGTCAAACTTAACACCAAAGTGGCTGCAGCAAGACAATTAAGAGACAAAAGAAAACATTAAGGCTCACTTTCTACCTAACTTCACAAGAAGACTATGTGGTCTCCATATCCATAACAAAAACTCATGCTCAGTCTGCTTGCGGTTTCACAAAATAAAAGGGTCCATAAATGATAAAAGGAGAATGAACAGATAATGAAATGATTATGGATGTTTAGAGAATCGATATTTGCTCTATTGTGTAGCTGTGATTTTAAGTAAAAAATTGATGTGCTGTAAAAGCAAGTTGTCGACAGGGAACTACAACGCCCTGGAATGTTTGTTCAAGGAGAGCCACAATAAGATTCTGGGGACATGTAGGAGATGAGTTCCACTCAATGGTTTCTCTCATTCCACTAAAATGTGAAGGTTAAGCCGAGCAATACAAACTGTTTTAAATGTATAACAGGCTGTTTTTAATGATACAAATCTCGCCACAAAGAACATAATAGGTTTCCTATACCATACACTGTTCACAAATGACAAACGAAATTTACTAGAGCCAAAAACTTGGAAACATAGTTTTGAAGCCCTAAGATGGAATCCATCGCCAGTCCCAAAAAGGAATCAATAACTGAAAAATAAAATGTGTTTAGTACAAACCCAGCTAAGTGTGTGAGAGTATCAAATCTAACAACACCGCGTAGACAACATACGACAACCGTTCCAAGATGTGCTCACTACCCATGGGTTGCAGTTTAATTATGTGATCAAGCTGGAATATTTGACTTCAACAATTAAAAAGTGGCAGTGTGTTCAAGAGAAACTGCTGCAAAACATCTATAAATTAGCTAGTAGTACTAATGTTTATGTCTGGAATAAAAATAAATTTATGCGCTTTGTTATCAAAATTATAGAGCGAATCTTGATTTGCATATCGTATCAAACAAGCCCTAGTATGAAAATATCATCAAGTATAACTCTGAAAAATATACTTTACAAAGAAGCCAACATGGTATAAGACAAAATGAGACTCTTGTCAAATGAACCAAGATTGTGTTAGTATTGGCCGATAGGTTATATGGTACATTAGAAACTCCATCTTATTGCTGCAAGTCGAGGAATAGCCATTCTCAACAACTACAGCTACTAAATAGCATTGAGTGCTTTCTATAACGTAATCCATGATATAACATGAATACAACTGGTCTATAAACACCCATTTGGAACAAAAACAATATATACCTAAACGTCTCACGTATCTGGGACCAAACAATGAATTTTCTTGTGATTTTGGGATCAATCATAATATTAGAACTGGCCATCAGATAGCTCTATAAAAAGTTGTTCTGTGAAACGTCTCTTTTATTTATGATTTGAGCTTTAGTTTTCATACAACAATATGAGTTCATTGAAGTTTAACATACTGAAGAAGTTGAGGGAGAGCAATTAAAGTTAAGTTTAATGATTTTATTGTATTTATGTAGTGATGTGCAAAAGAGTTCTGTAAACTTGAAGCATAAAACATCAACACAACCTTAAAGGGTTAATATCAAATAAAACCAAAATCTATGTTCTAGACTAGATAAAGCTATTTTATATACAATGTCGCTGTGCACTGATCTGCCTTTGTGCTTATATTTTGTTTCTACACGAAGATACCCGTTCATGTGTACAACAAAGAGAACAGTACAAAAGTCCAAATGAAAAAATACATTGTAGGGCAGAATAACTAGAGCAAGGAGCATTTCCTCTGGCGTCGCTTTTGAGGTTCTGGCCGTAATACTGCTCTGACTGCCTCGTCGAACACCTGAACAATGCACGAGACAGGTTAGTTCCCGTTTGGCACAAAAACACTAACCCAAAGAGGAAAAAGTTATTCTTTACTATCCTGATAAAGTGACAACAATTAATCTTAGTATTTTAAGGTTTCAGAAAATATGTTGTCTTATTTCTCATTTACATATCTGGAATAAGAAATAATTGTGAACCTTCAACACATGAGTTAATAAATATTTAAAGTGAAAAACAACCAACTCAGTTATGGTTAAAAAGTAATTTATCTTATGATAATATTCAAACTGTATACAAAATACAGTAGAACCCCTCATATCCGGCCTCGGTTTTACCGCACCTCGGTTTATCCGGCCACTTCCCGGAAGCCAATATCGAAATTTATTTACCACGGCTTGCAGACGCGCAGTTGCACGCACTAGTCTCCCAAGACTCTTGCGTTATTTTGGTGTATCTATTTGTTTACATTTTCCTGTGTTGTCCTCAGTTGAGCTAATAGGTTTAACCTGTAAACAGTTCGTTGATTATTTCCAGTGCGGTTAGTACAGTACAGTACAATTGTTTTGTTTCGTCAAGTGCTGTGAACTGTAGGTTGGTTTATCCGGTCGAATCGTTATCCGGCCAAGGGCTCGGTCCCGTGGTGGCCGGATATGAGGGGTTCTACTGTAATACAAAGTACAATGGAATCTTAAAATAACAAAGCTAAGGGATTAAATGAAAAGTATGTAATATTAGAAAAGTTTGTAAAATGAGATTTGTTAAATTGAAGTTAAAAGCAGCCAATATTGGTTAACATGGGGGTTTTTGCGTTAAACAAGAAACTGTATATAACAAACATTTCCAAACCTTATCCGTAATACGTAGATTTTCAATGAGTTCATGTAATGGCAAGCGTTAAAAAACAACGTTTACGCATTATACATTTTGTGGTATTTTATATAGTATAAAACCATGTTGGCCAGTAATGTTTTACACATAATTCAAAAGACTATTTAACCAACAAACAGTTTTCCTATAATCAATATTTGAAATCAGATGGTTTTTGTTTGATGACATCGTCTGGTTCATTGGGCATTGTTTATATTTTTCCATTGTGAATGTAGAACTATAGAACTAGATTATCAGAAAGAACTAGATCTAACTAGTAGTACCTGACTGAAGAGTACAGTAACCAGAAACACACCTGTTTGAGCCCTCGTTGTGTTAGAGCGGAACACTCCATGTACTTGACTGCCCGCACCTTGTTGGCCAACTTCTGGCCCTGTTCCCGCTTGATGGGTGACAACCCTTGCTCTGCCAAGCCGCTCAGCGTCTCTCGGTCATCCCGCAGATCAATCTTCGTCCCTAAACAGTTTATTTTGTCAATAGAATTTTGGTTTGTAATATGATTTGATGTGCTCACCCATGTTTTTCTATATAACATGTTTTTTTTTAAATATTTTTTATTCTCTTACCCACTAGAATCATGGGTGCATCAGGACAGTGATGTTTTATTTCAGGATACCACTTAGAAGTGACGTTCTCAAATGATGAAGGGCTGGTCACGCTGAAGCATATGAGGAATACATCAGTCTGAAAAAGCACACCGTTTCAATAACTGTTATTGATACCACTATGTAGCCAAATTATACCATGTATATATATATATATAGTACTCAATTTGAGGTGAAACGCACTGCAACTGCAGTTATTTTAAAAAGAACTTTTTATAAGTATCAATTTTTTTTACCAAATTATCATGTAATTAACCCATTGGGGAACTTGCCCGAGTGACACTCATGCTCTTTCTAGATGCTAACGATCACGTATTTGTTTATTTTTCTGCTAGATCGCAGTTTTGTGCCCTTGTGCATCCTTATAAGCAATTATTTCGTTTCGATTCGTTATGTTTGCACACTGGAACCAAAACTAATAGCTTGTTATGTTATTGTTTGCGTTTTGCCATATGCTCAATTTGCGCCACTTCAATGTTCTGCTTACATTCTATGTATCGTGTTCTAAATGTTTAGTGTTTAACTGTTTATGGTTGTTGAATGAGTTTTTAGTTTTTCCGCTACCTCAGGAAACAAGACAATTTCCGTACTTCAGAAGTAGACAGATACTTGGACAGTGACATTGAGATATCAAATACACTCAAAGACTGACACAAAAATGAATTATAAAATGTAAATGAATGGTCATTGTATGTAATGTAAACAGTTTATTTTAATTATCATTTTAATAATAACAATATTGAATGAAACAAACAGTTTTATCTCTCTCCAAGACAACTGATTCAGGAACTTGTCATAAAATTATCAAAAAGTGAAAATATGTAAGTTTTGATTGTATTGTTATTATGCTTTATAATGAAGTAATCCCATAAAAACTGGTTTTCCATGTAAAAAGCATTGTGCTGTTTTGAATAAACAATTATTGAATGAATTGAATATAGATAAACAAAAAAATTAATAGAATATTGACAGTTGCTTTTGACTTTTGTTTTTTTTATTAAAAAAATTTGTAAATATATACCACAAAAAATTAAATAAAAATTATTTGGAGAGAGTAACGAACACTATTGTAATGCAACCAAATGAGACTAAAATGTCCTGAAAAATTGACTAATTTATCTGTATCCAAACTCATTCTATTAATATTTTAGTACACGCATGCATTTTGGCCAAAATCAATTCAAACATTCAGTCCTAGACAAACTAGGGTAATTGCTTCCTCAATAGGTTAAGAGGCAACTTTGGTTACAATCGTATGCAGTGTCACAATTTATACAGTATTTTAACAATGTAGTAAAGAGACTTGTCTTTTACCTGTGGGTACGATAACGGCCTGAGCCTGTCGTAGTCCTCCTGTCCCGCAGTATCCCACAGGCCTAGACTGACTGGGATCCCATCCACAACCATAGGGGCTGAGTAATTATCAAATCTGAAACGTTCAAATTCAATAATATATTATTTCAAAACTATACTATAAATAATTATTATTTGTAGGTGGAGGTGGTAATGTTTATTTTAAGTCTGAACATGAAACTGTTTATCAGTTTGTTATGTTACCACTGAAACAACCAGCACACAATTTTTACATAATGTTGAACCTGAAACATTATTATTTACTAAGGGTTTTAGATTGATTTTCCATACAAAATGAGCCTATTGCAACTGTCATCATGGCAGCACTTACCGATACACACACATTTCTGCATAACTTCACCGAATGTAACCCCCAGATCTCAAAACCACCCACTGTTAATATATATATATATATATATATATACTTTATAACATGGCTTGTGGAAATAAACACTGTCTTAAAAAGGCCCCAAGAAGTTAAAACTTAGTACAAAAATTGATATTATACATATCTCAGCTGAGTTCATTGGAAAGCAAACGTTGGAATTTTTGAGTGAAGATATCTAGGTAGTCAAGCTGAGATAGAGAGAGAGAGAGAGAGACAAATCTTAATTGAAAGAACTTTCTATTCAACTGGTGGAATAATGCAGCTTATGGGAATGATAACTGCTCCAAAAACCCCCAAAAAAGTTGAAACTTGGTAAACCATTTAGTTTCAATATAGCGGTTGCTCAAACTTTTTACAACTCAATTATTTATGAACCTAGAGAAAAACAAAGTGTTCTAGAATGCTTAAAACATTTTGTAATTAACTTTGTTTACATCTTAAGTGGGTTATGATGAGATATTGAGCACATGTAAATCCCATCAGAATAACTTAGTGATATTTCAGTTATCACAAAATCTACTTAATTCTTCCGACTGAGCCTGATAGACTATCAATATTATTGGCTTTAGTTAGCTAACACTGTACTGTATCTGATAAAAATATGTAAATGATTTAATTTAACCACTCTCTAAAAGTCATAGTTTTGCTCAATACTGGTTTATGCAACCTTTAAATAGTGAATTCTAATGATTGTTATCAATGTTAAGATTAGATAGTTGTAAGATAAGAGATGAAATAGTGGTTTATGTAAGTTCTAACATAAAAACTAAATGTTTTATCTTTAGAAGTATATAACACAGTTTAGAACCAGACACTAGAAACAATCTTCTAATAATAAACAACTTAATATAAACTTTGTTGGAAACAGTTATATAAATTTATTACAATTTGTGGTTGGTGTCTTACAAATTGTTATAGGGTTCTGTTTATTTTATTTTGAGTAATATTAACTTTATTTTACACCTTTTGTTCTCTGAAAATGAGAAATTCTCAAAATATATTACACGCTATGTTCAGCATGTGTGTGTGTGTGTGTGTGTGTATATATATGGATGTGTTTGTTTTAAAATATATTATGTCAAAAGCAAGTTTTTACTTCCTACGCCTCCTTGTATTATTACATTTCTTGAAATTAAGACAGCGCTTACAATGAGCTGCTATAGTTAAAATTCTTAATCTTTCTGCTGCCAACATCTGGTTTTCCAGACATTGAAAAATTATACACAAGATGCTAGCATCCATAAAACCAGCCATCTACGTCTTCATATAACTTGTCAGTGTTTACAGAAATTTCCAAAAAAATATAAAATAACACATTAGTATTAGTAATTAAATATCCTTTACTATTTTAAGTGATCATCGTGTTTAAATTGTACAATTTGTATAGAAACAAATAAATATAAATGTGTACCAAATTCAAAATAATAAACACTAAGTTTAAATAATTTTTCATGTACATGTGAGTTCCGAATGTGTACTTGCAAATTAAAGTAGTACTTAAGTTATTACAACATGAAGAATATTATAGGTAGGCTGAAATGACATTTATGAATTTTTTTAACAAGCTGACTTCTTGCTTAGAAAAAGGACAGGGCTAGGAGGTTGGTTAACCCTTCAAGGCGGGAGTATTTAAATGCAAGCCGGACCCTGCTGCGGGACTATTTTTCCAGATCGCGCCATATTTTCGCAAGCTTTTACAAAAACCTTTTTTTCTCGGGCTGTAGACACTTTATCAACACAATTGTTTTATTGAATTACAAAAAGAAAAATTAAATGCAATAACACTCCCGAAAATAACCTCACTCTAACCAAACAAAGATATATATACCCAACACGTTGCTGCACATTTCACAATAACCTATATTATAAATGTAAGTTATACACACTCCTACGTGATTCTAAAGTTACAACACTGATTGGGATAACTATAAAATGTAGCTTGCCATTATATTATTCAACAAAATAATATTAAAAACATAAGACAACAATCACAGAACGCATTGCATAGCAACAAGTTGCACCGGCGCGAACGAACTGAATACGCACAATGTCAAGGTCAGATGCTCAGTTTTGT
This sequence comes from Homalodisca vitripennis, assembly GCF_021130785.1. Lineage (NCBI taxonomy): Eukaryota > Metazoa > Arthropoda > Insecta > Hemiptera > Cicadellidae > Homalodisca > Homalodisca vitripennis. Next base: position 8,008,858 of record NC_060211.1, on the reverse strand, counting down.
AAACAATACAGCTGTCTCTGTCGCACTCATTTTCGACTGCAAACAGCTGCAAAAGATCGACCAACTCATAGACAACGTATACCATATAGCCCGAGTCCGATATAGTTCACCAAAATAACGACAGGTTTCACCACATGACGGAATGTCGTCATGACGTTAAATACGTACGTCAAACCGCAGCTGACTACACTTTTGGGATGACGTTTTATACACGTCAAACCAGCTTGAAGGGTTAATGGGATACAGAGGGTTGATAAGGTGTTTGGGTTGGTTCTCAAACCTGGAATAGTTTTTATTTGTTATAATCATGAATGTGAAATATAACTGAAAATATTTGATTTTAAAAGTTTTAAACAAAAAAGAAGTATTTAATCTTAATCTATCTTTTAAGTTTCTTAATAAGTTTTCTATTCACAATTTTACATGAACTTAGTAGTTAATGGATTATGAACTACGACTGCTGACGTAAGTGATTGATTGTGATTCAACAAAGTTGATTGATAGCATCTATGGTAATTGGTGGTCTATAAAGACCACAAAACAATCTGTTATCTGTTGTAGTAGATTTTATAAAATGCAGAGCTCTCCACACACTGGTCTACATATGTTTGCTAAATAAACACATGTGTTTTGTAGACATGTATACTTTTTCATAAAATCACAAATTTACAAACACTATCTTAGAGGGAATATACATATTTAAAAAAGCCATCAAATATAATAAAAATACTCTAAATTCTCTTACCGTTTTAACAAAACAATACCAAAATATGATAAAAACCAGGTAGATCAAAAATGGTTTCCCTAAAAATAAATCAGGTGATACTTATTATTACTTTCTGATACATTACCATTGTCTTTATAGTAAAATAAAATTTATCTCTGAAATCAGCAACTCTTTCTGATTCCCAAGGTTGTGATTGTTATATTTGCTTATGCACTGTAACAAATGTCAAATATATCACATTAATAGAAAATCAGTTGCTGCCACAATCTGAGACACGTAAAAATCAACTGCTAGTAGGTGATTGACACTTTAAGGGTTAATATTTGATAAGAATTTTAGTCTGTTGTTTATCTTTGGGGATAGTTACAGATTTAGTAACAGATTTTAACACTCAAAGTAGTCTAGGAAAATGTTGGGTGATTAAATATTATATTATGCGCAATACTAAGACAAAAAAAATTGATGAATTTAAGACTACAGGAAATGGTGTGCAGATGGGGCAAGGAGGGTAGTTCTCTCTACATCCTTTGGAATTGCAAAAATGCATCCAAAAGAATTAATCCTAACTTACACACTAAAAACATATTCCCTAGGAAAGTTTCTCTTAAGTTAAGCAAATAAGTTTTCTCGAAAATTTCATGACCAATGTAATATTATGTCCTCTCTGTAGTACATTACTTATACTTACACAGTAGGAACATATTCCCCAGGAAAGCTGTCTGTAGTGTACGATATGAGCATACAGGTTTTCCCCACAGTTCCGTCACCAACAACCACACATTTGATGGGTCTTCCAGATGACATTTCGTGGTTATGTGCTAAATTACCTAAGAACAAATAATTATTTTCATGTGATTGAATTATTCATCTATTTATAGTTAACATAAAAAATAGTAAACGTTTTAAGAACTAAGTGTGGACACATATTATATAGTAAACCCAAAAAATTTATTACCTTGGAAATATTTTGCCATTTTCAAAAGCTGGGACAAGGAAAGACACTTTTACAATAGAAGTAGAAATAAGTGAGATCATATGGCAGTGACTGACAATCTTAAAAATAGAACTCAAGCAAAGTATTGCGAACGTAAGGAAAAAAGATGTGCAAAAAGAGACAGAGAAAAGGATCTTGTCATTTTCTGTATTGTACGTGTTGGAAGTGGTATGCATTTCTTCTTCTTCTTCTTCTATGGGGTGGCCTACTGTCACGCTTAACCCTCAAGGTTCTTTTGCGCACCCCGGAAGCACACCATGAGGCCTACCAGTCTATGAATTCTGCAGTTCCATAAACCGCCAAAAACAACCTATCAGGTCCTCCTGGGGAAATCACCACCCTTGTCCAAACTACCAAAGATGGCATAACGCTTCCTTGCTATTGAAGGAAAATCAAAGAGCAAGTGTTCGTTAGTTTCATCCTGCTCATCACACATTCTACAGAGCAGATCCTGCTGAAGGATGCAGACTCTGTGAAGATATTTCCTCAGGGGACCATGTCCCGTGATCAGACCTATAACCCGAGAAGACATTGATCTATTTAGTGAGAGAAGGTCAGACACCACTCTAGGGTAAGGCGACTGTAGTACCATTCTGTTCATTCTCATGCCCGGATGCAACCTCCACCTTTTCTCATGTTCAGCGCAAACCCATTTCGAGACAGCCCCAAAGGATTCACACCTTGGAATACCGCAGAACGGTTGAGGGTCTGTCTTAATTGACGCTGAGCCCCAGTTGGCCAGGGCATCAGCTCTTTCATTCCCAGGGACTCCCCATATGACAAGGAACCCAACAAACAGTCACATTGTTTATTCTGGCAAGGGAACAAAACGACTTGATAGCAATCCCAGACAAGTTTGGATTTGAACACACTCTTGTCCAGCGCCATCAGTGCTGCCTGACTATCCATGAAAATTGATCGTCTTACTCCTATAATGCAGACGAAGATTCTCACGAGCACATTCTATAATGGCTGCGACCTCCGCCTGAAAAATTTTAGGATAAGGACCCATAGGGACCACCAGCTCTCTGCATGGTCTCACCCCCACAATTCCAGCACCTGTGCCGCTTTTTGTTTTAGAGCAATCTTTAAACTATTCAAGCACCGCTGGTGGAAGAGGTTTCCTTCCCTCCGACCAATCGTCCCTAGGAGGTATTACAATTCTAAAGGGTTTGTCAAAGGAAAATTGTTGTGACATCTGATCAGAGATCATGTGCAGAGCTTCCCCCAGAACCAGGATGCTAATTCTACAGTGCCCATTGCTGCAGTCCGAAAAAAGTCCCACTTGCTGAAGAAAGTAGGCCTCCTCCTGGCCATAGCCCGAATAACAATGTCCAGGGGGAGAGGTAGAGGCAACAGTCTAGAGCTGCACCCGGCGCACTAGGAAAAGCCCCAGTGATAGCAAGGTTAGCCATCCTTTGGATGCCAGCAAGACAAGCTACCGCCATCTTGGCCTCCGTTTTTGGTCACCAGACAACAGCCCTACAGATCTGACTAGGAAACATACAGCTAGTACAAAAGCCTAGGCTTAAGTCCCCAAGACCCACCAATCACGCGTCTGCATTGAATTAAAGACCATTTCCCCTGGCGATGACCCTTTCTCGATGAGGTTCCCAGTTTAGAACCCTATTTAGGATCACGCCCAGGTACTTGACCTCGGACTTCAACTCAATGTCGCGTCCCGGTAAAGGCAACCACAACAGCCTTGGTGGGGTTGACAGTGAGGCCCAACCCATCACACCAGTTTCCCACCATGAGCAGCATTGGTCAGTTCCGTGACTGTTGTGTTGAACTTGCCACTCACAAGAATCACAATATCATCTGCGTACCCCTGTGCAAAGACATCGCTGCTGTTCAAAGACATTAGAAAGTTGTCCACAACTAGATTCCACACAGAGAGGAGAAAGGACGCCGCCCTGTGGACAGCCCCTCATAGTCCTTGCACTGACACTTGCTCCCATAAGGGTGGTAACAACCACCCTGTCTGTGAGCAAGGCCCTTATCCAGTCACATATTTGACCATCAATACCACGTCTGGAGACCGCATTGATAATTGTCGAAGGCTCCTTCGATGTCCAAAAAGACACCTATGGCTACCTCTTTTGCTGCCAGCGTCTTCTCAATCCTGCATACCAATTGATGGAGGGCCGAGTCGCATGACCTTCCTGGAGTATAGGCATGCTGATTTGTATGTAGAGGTCGCTCCAAAAGAGATCTCTCCCAAACAAACCTAGCAACCATCTTCTCCTGATTTTGAGAAGAAAGGAGGACAGACATATCTGCCTGAAAGACTTGGGTCGATCCAGACTAACCCTCCGCTGCTTCGGTATAAACACTACTATGGGCACTCCAGGACAGTGGAATGTACCTGAGGGCCACAGAGGCTCTGAACAGTCTGCACAGCTGGGGAAGGAGAATATCCAGCCCCCATTGCAAACGAACCGGTCTCATTCCGTCTCCCCCAGGAGCTTTATAGGGACTAAAAGAGTTGATCGCCCACTCGATCCTTTTGAAGGTTATGACACAGTGCGCCAGACTCCATTGCAAGTTAAGTGGCGTGCCCCGTAGGTGCTGAATGGTTGATAATTGTCATGAACAATTCAGTCCGGAAAGTGTGTTCCCATCATGCATTTAGTATTGAACACATTTTTTGTACTTCAACAAAACTTTGTGGAACATTTGCCAGACCAGATTATTACAAAGTGTTATATCTTAAGGAGCCACTAGAGACTGATAGCGATAAAGAAGCTACAATGACCTACATCACCTGGACTGAAGCTTCAGAAGCCTTATGATACTAAAAGAAGTATTGAATTTGCATACTGTCAAGAATTATTTTGTCAAAAGAAATACAAATCATAAAAGCAGATTGACATAGCTATAAGGTTTATGAAAGAGCACAGAGCTAGAACAATCTATCTCTAGTCATCTGAAGATGAAGGTGCTTTCTCATTCAACCTCCAATCTCACACCATGATGGACAGACACGTGGCAGCTCCGCATTGTGGCCAGTAGTTGATCGTACACATTGCCCACTACAACATTTGTCACTGTTTAGTTCAAGTAGCTAGTTTGCGCTGAGTAGCAGTCATATAAACCTGGCCACCTCTATTAAGTCTCCAGCTAAATGTGAATTGAGGAGTTTTATTCGTTTCCTGCAAGCAGAAATCCATTGGAGAATGTGCCTTGTTTACGGAGAGAACATTATGAGTAATGGTGTTGAATGTGAGTGATGTAGAAAGCCAAAGATGTTGACTGACACCCACAAAAATCGCTGAATGGCTTCAGTTTTGATATTTCTCTAATTAATTTTTGAATTTGACATTCAGCCATCTTTAAACTTTTGATGCAATCAACGCACAACACATTACCTTTGTACTTAGAAAAACAGTGATAACAATATTTTAGAAAATATATAGCCAGAGTATATACAAACTAACATAAATCAGAATACAAAATTATATCTAGATAGGATATAGTACATATCATAACAAAAATATGACTAGCATTAACTTTGATGTAGCTATCCACACTTATGATATCCATGGTGCGAAACCAAAGAGGAAAATCAAAACATTGAAGCCTTTGGAACAGGAAATTGGTTCTAGCGGCCAATAACATTATTCATATAAGCAGAAACACAGACAGGGATTTCTGCTCTATTAGACTAAAATGCTGAGTTGCTCTCTGCAACACTGTAGCACTAAAGGGGTTTATACAGCCACTAATTAAATAGGGGAGACTTTAATAAGCGGCCCACACTCGTTATTCAATTGCTATTATCTATTATATTATCAGTTTGATATATTATCTAACTTCGATGGGTACTTTGGGATTATACTGACCACACCAGTATGAAGAACACAAAAATATAAATTTATAGAAACAAACATGATATTTTTCATTGTATTTACAATGAAAAAACAACTCTTTAATTACAAAATTACAACGATTATCAATTGTTTATGGGGTCAGATTCCGTTATATGCCTCCAACGCTTAAACTTTTTTCAATGAACTTAGAACGTTATAAAACGATGTAGTTGAGTAACAGAACTAACATTCCATCAATCAACAAGCATTTCCAGGTATTGTGATTGGTATTGTTGTCGCTGTTATCTTATCTTTCTTGAGAATCCTGATTACGGCAGGCCACGTGGCATCACATGATTATTTAAGCAAGTGCGTGACATGACGGGTTCTGTATTTTGAAACCTCCTCCCGGGATGAGAGCCTCCTGCTTAAGTACTGTGGCTCTCCATCAGACAGAACCTTGTGAATTAAAATACAGGTCTGTATCCTGCACACAGTTTCCATCAGCAATAGGCCAACAGCACCTCGATTAATAATTGTAATTTTTAATTTATTTATTTATGGATAGCTGCCTTTGTCCCCCATACGATATATATATAGCACCTCGATAAGGAGAAACATGATCAAAGCGTTTCAATTTGAAAACAAAATGAATTGCGGAATTTTGAAGCTTCTGGATTAATTATGAATATCTATCTGTCAAATATTGTATTCAACAGTTTCTAGGCTATATTTCTAACGAGTGGTGGTGGCTGCTTATTATACACTGGGGGGGGGGGGGGGGGGGGGGAATTTTTCCGGCTTACACTCGCTATTCAGTTGTTTTTATTAGACAAAATTCGATATATTATCCAACTTCGATATGTAAAATTCGTAGGCTACACAATAAGTTTTAATAAAATACAGAAACAAGAAGAATCTCGTATCAAATTTAACACTAACGTTTCAAAATAACAAAACCAACTATGGCCTAGACTTAGATATCAAAGAAACCTTATAATATTAATAACTTGCCCAGTTATATATCAATGAGTAACCGCTTTTGTGAAAAGGAGGAAAGAATTCTCCCCATGGGTTATTAGGAGCCAAACCCACATGTTGAAACCACTTCAACAAATCTCATCACTAGTGACAAATATCTCTCACATTTTCCTCCTTCATCGCCATTTTCAAAGTCTCAAAATATTAGTTACTTACTTCTTGCTGTTTATTGCTTACATTAAAATGACTATAACTAATAAACTGAAATCATATGCTAAGTTAAATAAATCGTAATATTGAATTATTCCTTCGGATAAAAACATCGAACCATTCGATAAAAACAACCGAATAACGAGTGTAGTAGGCCGCTTATTAAAGTCTACCCGTATATTGTTGTTGACATCCACAATGCCATGGCACTCAAAGGGTTAAGCATTAAGAACAAAACAGGGTTTACTATACTTGGGAACGATCTTGAGGCGCCTGTAAAAATATTGTAATAGGCCATAAACATCAGGTATATTTAAATTATTACTGTTAGGCCTAGGTCTATTCATCCCTAAGCTATGATGTATGAATCAAATAAGAATTAATGCAAGAGCCTTGAAGAAAAATCTTAACTTGAGAGCCTAGGTAAACTAATATTAGTGGTTAAGTTAAATAACCTGGGTCTTGGTTTATATAAAACTATAACTGACAACTAAATAATCAGGATTCTAGAAAACGAAATCTATTAAACATTACTGATTAATATTCTAGAAATGTGGAACAAGCAAATTCTAAAAATAAATGTTATCTGTTTGCCTACAATTCTTCAATCAACTGGGTGTCAACCACAGTTATCTATGCATATGTGAACAAAAGAAGTATTAACAAAAGTACTTACAAAAGCACCAATACATACAGTTACACTTACTCAGTAATGTAAAATTGAATTCCTTTAATTACAAAATATAAATGTTTAATTTGCATGCATCACTTAGACAGACACTCATTTATGACCATAATAATACTAAGTGAACTGTCGGCGATTAGGTAGGAATAGAAGTAAAAGTGGCGAGTTTTAGTTTTCACTGGCTATATAATTCTGGAGTGCAACCGGTGAGTCCGGTAAACAAGTATATTTTTCGGACTCATTTTCGGAAATCAACACCTAAGGCCATATTATGATGATTTCAATAAGCACATCAACTATGGTTAATATAACAGTATCTTATCTTAACCATTCAATATTATTATTTACTTTATGTGACTAACTTTCTCAAACACTATATTACGCATTGGTACGCATTATTGACCGCTTCCTGATGGTTTAGCTCCAAGTGAGCATTGAGTATTGAGCAAACTGGGATTGCGATGGACGGGGACGGGTGGGTCGTCAGACAGAACTGTTCAGTAAAGAATCCCACAGATCAGAATGTTTAGCCCATCTCTGTTTCCACTTTTTGTTTCTTCTCTTATTATTAATGTGCAGTAATGGAAGTGGTTTCATAGCCTCTGTACACGCGGGTGAATATATTTCTCGTAATAAATAACATTACAGTGTTATTGTTGTGTCTTGCATTATTTAATAACTTAAATACTGTTTACCAGATCATGTTAATACTATTCATGCTAAAAATCTTGTATTTAGGACTTTTACTTAAAACAGTATCAAATAAAATTATATGAATAAAACCATAGTGCATAGGTGAGTAAATTTACCCAAACTTACCAAGTAAAACTAATGTTGAATGTAAACAAATTCATTATTAACGTTTTTAATCCAAAACCACTTTTATAGTTTGGAATAAGAAAAGAAAAATAAAAACCACCAGTTTCCCAAATCCAAACCGATCCCTATCCGATCATAATCTCACTCTAAGGAAGCCTTCTCTCCTATGCTAGAGAGGACGATCTATTGACACTTCTAAAGCTCCATCGAGCCAATTGGATAGGTGATCAAATAGCAAGTAAGAATTTATAATTTTATGAATTGTGAGTGTTTGTAGTAATCTTTAAGTATTTAATTTTCTAGCTCACTATAATGAATAAATGAATTTATTCGGCGAGAGATGTTCGTTGAAAAACACACGTTGATCTGTGAAGTGCTGGTTGATGTCTCAAGCTGCCAGCTCTCAGACTGCCCCTTGATCCTCTTGGCCTTGAACTGGGCGATGACAGACGGCTCCCGGTTGTTTCTGTATGACGGTACACGGTGTGCGGCAGCGATGTTCGTATTTTTCATCTCCACACCAAGGGCTGCTCCAACATCCGTGAACACATAAGTGATGTTTTCCCCTCTCATTACAGGTACACCACTGATCTCAATGTTGTTCGCCATAGTGTATTGTTACAGGTTCCGCATCCTCTCTCATAGTCCCACAACTTCATTGGTTACAGCCTGTTTGGTCGCATTCAGCGTCTGATTCTCGCTCTGTACTTCAACAAGCTTCTTCTTAATGCCCCCCATCAATACGTTAGAGGTGTCCAACATGTTGGAAACACACTGTACGGACGTTGAAAGCTCGGTCTTTTCAGCCTTAAAAGAAGACATTTCATTAAACACGTTTTTTTTAAAATCCTCCATTACCTTGATCAGGAAGTCCTTCGTCAGGGGATTTTGCTCTTGACTTCTCGTGCTCATGACTTGTATCATTTGAAGCAACAACGCCAAGGCAAGGTTCACTTTCTCCTGGCTGGAGTACAAGAAGTTTTTGGATATGTTTGACATCTTTTCTTTATTTCTTTCTTTTACTATGCACTAATTATTTCCTCGCCTGAAGAAGAGGATACATTTCAATTCTTGAAACGTCGTCGTGTATACATTTTGTAACTTATAACGATTGTAAATGTCCGAAATCCTATTATTCTATAAATATTATTAATGGAATTTAGTTACAGTATTAGCACCGAAAACAGTAATCCATAAAAATAAATTCGATTTAATAATTTAATAAAGGTATCAGTAATAGATCGTAAGAATACAGAACTATCACTTGGAATAAATCACGTGAAAACGCCAATCACCTTGTACCTAGAAAAATTTAATTAAAGCAGTAATTTATAATGTTGGTATATTCATTCATTTTAAAGTTAACTGGCAAAAGATTTAGTTCCTGCTGCTGCTATGCATGAGCCTTATTGAGAAAATGAAAGAGACACAGGATGTCTTCATATCTTCAGACTTCATATGATTTAATAAGAAAACTTACTCGCCAGGAAATGTTTATGAACGAAAATAAAAAAAGCTTTTAATACAATGATCACATCAATCACATTAAAACCCATAATTAATAAAGAGAACGGATTACCACGTACGCAACACACGATATAATAACATTCTTAGTCCTCAGCAATACAGACTAAATTTACTTAGAAATATTCCGTGTCAAGAAGGAGTCAGATTTTAAAATTTACTCTTAGAAAGTATTAAACTAGAAATCAATGTCAAATCATTCAAAAGAAATCTGAAAATTGTTTGTTCTCTCTCTTAAGCAATTCAAAACAATTCAAGATGGTGGACATATAACACAACTAGTGTAAGTGCTCCTCATTTAAGTGAAGTTTTGAACGGGTAAAACAACATATTCCCAATCAAACTGCACACCACATCAAAACTGTAAGTTGTAGTAATATTCACTTACCTCAAGAAAGAAATTATACTATCATAAAAAACCAAAATTACTTACTTCAAGAAACCCAAGCAAATGTGAACACTAAGAACTCTTATGAACACTCTCATGTAACCATTGTCAAGCAAAACAATACAATATATATGTATATTTAACACATTTAACAACTCAATACTGACTAAGGGGACACTTGATTAAATTAATAACAATATATTGAGAACTGCCTGGTACCATATGGTGACAACTGGAAGTAGTGCAGTCAGTGCTGACATATCACATTCCACACCTGACAAAGCCGTCAGCAGTCAGCAAACAGATCAACTGCCACAACAACTGTCGACCAGACTGCAGTACAATAGTGCTGTTCTACTTCATTCATTTGGACAGGGATTGAAATCAAGCACAACTATACATTCTCTGTCTTAAATGGACTTTTATTTTAATTGATTGACGTCTTTTATAAGCATCCAGACTTACACTTTGATGACTTAAGCAGCCTGTCAAAGCTTGAATAAAAAACAGTATTTCACTACAATATTATTAATTGATTAAGAATTTTATTATTATCCAGACCACACTTAATGACATAAGGAGCCTGCCAAAGCTTGAATAAAAAACAGTATTTCACTACAATATTATTAATTGATTAAGAATTTTTATTATTATCCAGACCACACTTAATGACATAAGCAGCCTGCCAAAGCTTGAATAAAAAACAGTATTTCACTTCAATATTATTAACTGATCAAGAATTTTTATTATTTTTATCCAGACCACACTTTAATGACATAAGCAGCCTGCCAAAGCTTGAATAAAAACAGTATATTTTACTGCAAAATCTACCCAGTAAAAAACGTTCTCATTTCTACTGTATCTTCGACAATTACAAGGATAACCAGTGAATCAGTCAAACACTGCTAGACAAAAAACTGCCTTTACCATATTAGCATACTACTATTACTTGCTAACTGTCTCAATCTTTTACATCTTTTATTTCCAATTTTTATTTTATAATAAAATCTGACAAACTGCCTCAATCTTTTAATAAAGTAGGTCTTCTCTGCTAAATAGTCCCACAAAATTGACGAGCTTCTCAGTAGGAGACCTGGTCTTCGCCAAGCTAAAGGGCTATAGACATTGGCCTGCAGTTATCACTGAGATAATAAAATGCGATGGCAAAAATCATCCTAAATTTAACATCATGTTCTATGGAGACCACAAAACAGCAAAAGTAAAAGCCACAGAACTATTTTCCTATTCGGGAAATGTGCATTTATACGGGACCAACAAGCAGACAACCACAAGAACAAAAAACTCAACGAAGCATTAAGAGAAGCAGAATCAATTTGGACGACCACCCATTTACACACCTCACTCTCCCCCCTACAGCAGGGAAGTGCATCCTCACTGAACACCACACAGGGTGGCTGCCCTTTATCTATACCCTCCCAAGAAGTCACGAATTGCTCCTCAGCTGTAAATAAGTATTCAGAAACACCTCCTAACGACAGCCACATACTGAACAACTCAATCAGAGGATTGGAATTAAGTATTCTTGGAGATGATCCAATAAAACAGCGCCACAGAACAGGAACAGCTGATTATAGCAGCAAAAATAGGGTCTGCACTCCTAGAAGAAAAATAATCAGCTAAAAAGGGAAAAATAGTGCGTTGACTATAAAGCTTGATAAATATGGAGGCCATTGTAGAAGATCTACTAACCAAAGAAGAATCTCATTTAGTGAGAATTGAACAGTTGGAATTAAAACTAATTGAATCGGACAACTCCCTTGAAAAAGGAAAAAGACCAACAAAGGAAGCTTCAAAGTGTCTTTGAGGAACATGACAGGGAACAAACTCAAATTATGAATGCACATTTACAAGAAATAGAAGAAACTGAAGCAATATATAACCAAAATAAAAAGGGCCAGTAGCAAAACTGAGAACGCTAACAAAACAGGTTAAAATGCATGGCCACCCAAACACTGTCTCCCCTCAAACACAGTGACCTGCTCCTCACAAACAACCCCCTCAATTGTGACCAAGCTTGCTGAACTGCAGAACAGCCTGAACATCTTGGACTCTAGATTTCAGTCACTGGAAAGTAAAAAAAAGACACAAAGGCCTTGAAAAACAACAATATAAAGCCATCACATAAAAAACTTGGCCACAAAAAAACTGACTTTCCCACAAGAGGAAACAACAAAAACCTATTTCTTGTGTCAAGAACTTCAAATGTAGACAAAATGGCAGACTTGAACCTATACCGTGATAACCCAGAAATGGACAATAATGTGATTAACATAGATAACACATTCTCATGTACCCTTGAGCAACAAGAGCTTAGTGACTCAGAAGACACAGACACATGTCAAACCAGATCAGTTGCACGAAAAATAATACGCAATACTGCAGTAAATACAAATACCGGCCGCATTTCATTCTTAAACATACAAGATACAAACAGGATTAGTAACCTGAAAACTGTAGCTTTTGTGCCTGAACATACGCCCCTTGTGACATCACAACTACACTTTGACCTTGACTGGGAGAGGGCCTGCGGTATTGGCTTTTACGACAAAGATACATCCATCTGCTCCCTCACGCTGCCTTCAGAAACTTTAGCAGAGCTGAAAGGCAGAGTCACAAGCAAGAAATTATCATACAACACAATTTTGCCACCATAATACATGACAAGAAAACCATACAGCATAATCTGTTACTCCTCACAACACAACAAACTGGAAATCAAAGCTCTTCAAATTCATGGAAAACGGTAAATGACTGCATAAAATTTCCAATACTTTTCACCATCAGCATAAACGAACTGTGGCATCCAATAATGCCAAATAAAGCCAGCAACAGAAGAAAATACTACAAGTTGTACTTCAATTCAATAGTAATGCCTACCTGCACAGATATAGAATCTATACAAGTGACAAAAAAATAAAGAAAAACCATTGACTCCATACTAGATACCTGCTTTAAACACCAACTCAGCCTTTCAAGAATAGCCAGCGAAAATGACCCAACCATATACAGCACATGGAGAAGAAGAGGCGCAAACTTCAACAATGACAAATTGCCTGCGACTACAAATACTACAGCTAAAGATCAAAATCTAGAAATTACTGAAACACAAGCCTTCATTAAAGCAGCAATGGAGGAACAAAAAAATGCCTGGAGACAAGCAGAAGGGGCCTTACTAAAATCCTTTGCTGAATTCTATAAGGCCAACTCCTTGAACAAAGGCCCTCTCTCTCTCTCAATACAAGCACTAGAAACAAAGATCGCAGCGTCAAAAATAGCTTATGACATAATTGACCTCAGTACCGGTCAACCTCTGCTGCGCCTAAAACCAACAAAAACAGTACTGCTACGGCTTTGACGGCACTCGATTTATTAAAACTAACTTACAACAACTCAAAATACACAGTCGATGCCAACACAAGGCCAGCAAACAAAATAATTCTGGTCTCAGGAGAACCGAGGTGATGAATCAGTTGGCGCTCTATGGTGGCATAAAAAATGTTGACATAGACAAGAACACTGACATAAAACTCCAACTTGTCCAAGGCGTGCCCGGATGTGGCAAAACAACGTTTATTATAAACAACTACTCAAAAAATGACCTGGTCCTTTTTCCCAACCAGGGAGGGAGCAAATGACTTTAGAAATCGGCTAAAATTAAAACAAAATACCCAACCACACAATAATAAGCATATCAAAGACTCATGCAGAACAGTGCACTCCTTCATATAATAAATCTAACAGACCACATAAAAAAAGGAGGAAGATACAACAGGGTAATTATAGATGAAGCCTTAATGCTCCATGCTGGAGAAAATCCTCTTTGCTTGTGCGATTGCCGGAGTAAAAGAGGCACTACTGGTGGAGGATAAACAACAAATACCTTCATAAACAGGACAAACTACAACATGACATACTATGACATCACAAGAGTGGCTGAGGTGACACAAGTCCTAAGTTTCTCATATAGATGTACTAACAGTATCACCACCCTCTTAGCATCTTATTATGAACAAGGAATGGTAACCTGCAACCTGTGAAAAAACGAGACGAGCCTAAAGTACCTGGAAGACATAAAAGAGCTGCAATTGGACAAAGACCTTTATAAAGTCCTTGTATTCAAACAGGCTGAAAACGAGCACTTAATAACCTAGGCTTTTAATGTGTCAACAGTGCATGAATTTCAAGGCAAACAAGCAGGGCATGTAGCAGTCATACGAACATCAAGGAAAAAAGAAGACATATATGACTCCCTACCACACTGTATTGTTGCCATCTCCAGACACACTCAATCTTTTATCTATTTCACCCCCACTGGAGATGACACGCTGAGCAAGTGGATAAGACTGATGGAACTCGCACGCAAGCCAGGACCTAGCTGACCACTTTCAACCTCCACACACGGAAAACACCTCAAAACCGCAACAAGCAGAATTGAAAAAAACTCACCCCCAAACCTTGTTGATACAGAACCCCTCACCCCCTTTGACATTGAGAAAGGGAAACACCTCACCAACCATGAACCTGAAGGAACCAGAAGAGTCCCACTCAAAAGTCTGCAACACCACCCTTCCGCCACATCCGACATCGCCATTCCAAACAAACAGCCCAAACAACATAATAGTATTACCTGAAATACACAAAATACGATGATGGAAGCGAACCAGAGCTTCCAGTCTTCTTGAAAAGGAAATTTCCTGTAAGGGAGATAAAAACCAAGTAGAGGATCCCAATGAAATAGTAATATCTGAATATCACAATCAAGCCTCCCCAGAACCAGATCATTTATTGGAACTTAAAGACCACTCGGATAAATCCTCAGAGACTGGAAATACTACAAAAGATAAGGACACTAAAACAGAGACACGCAACTCTGCAAATTAACACAAACAAAAACCTCTTTTTTAGATTGCACTCGAAGGACAAGGGACAAAGAAAAAAAAACCATTTTTGTAACAAGGACGTTCATAAACTCCGAAAGGAAAAGAAAATAGCAACATGTACAGAACTAACAACCCACAAAGACACAGAACTCAACATCGAGGAAATTTCAGCACCTTATACAAAACACAAAATTAAAATCATGCACCAAAATGTAAATTGGCTATCCAACAAAAAATTGACAGACTTACTCATTTCATAAGCGAGGAAAACCCGGACCTTATAATAGTAACTGAAACACGGCTTGACCAAAGAAAACCTGGAAAACACCCCGCATTGATGGCTATACACTTGTAGGTGGCTTTGCCAGGAAAAAAACCATATCAAAGGAGGGGTGGCAGGATACATAAAAGATGACCTCAAAACAGCACACTAATCTCATATACACAAGTGGAGATGAGAGCGAGCTTATTTGCGAGACAGCTCTCTTCGAGATAAAAAACAAAGAAAAACAAGCCTACGAATACTCGGAGTCTACAGACCTCCCAACGCAAACTTAGACCAAGGTATTGACATACTTACAGAACAACTCGACAGATCTCTAGAGTCACACAAAAAGATCGTGCTTGTAGGAGACATCAATGTGGACAGCCTGACTGAAAGCAATGACAAATCCAAAACTCGAAGAGCTCCTAACATCTTATCAGATAACAAGAATGAACCTACCACCCACACGTATCACCAGAGATACCTCTAAATCAATAGACTGGATATGCACTAACATTGACCAACAATTGATAAACACATCGGTTATCTCATCCGGACTTTCTGACCATTACAGCCCAATCAGCCACAATAATCACATCAAAAATAAAAGAAAGCTTCAAAGAAAGAAAAAGAATTTTCAGCAAGAAAAACAATAGAACTTTTCAAATCCAGACTGCAAACCAAAACTGGGTCATTCTCCATGCTCAAGAGGACATAAACGACTTGTATGACACCTTCCACACTATCACACAATCTATTCTAGATGAAAACCTGCCCATTAAAAACCTGCGCAACCAGACATAACAAAGGCTTAAGGCAGTGCTGGGACACGGAATGTGCCAAATTAAAAAGTGAATACATAAAAGCTTTGGAAAAGGAACAATGCACAGGAAGAGCAGAAGACAAAATGGAGACGGCTGCAATGAAAAAAGAGTTACGACACTAAACTAAAATCGCTACGTAAAGAATATATGGCAGAATATATAAACAAAGCTGACAACAGGTCCAGAGCGTTATGGCAAGTGGTAAATAACCAGCGTAAGGCTCTAAAACTGACAACAACACAGAATTGCTCCTCCTCATGGACAACACCATTATAACACAACCAGCAGAAGTGGCAAACTGTTTCAACACATTTTTCTCAACTGTGGCACACAGAACACTCCAAAACTCTGATCTTAATCCGAACCCAGACCCAGATGACTATGAACCACCTCCACCTATAAAGCAGAACTTACACTTCAAACCAGCAACAACTAATGAAATCTTAAAAAATCATAGACTCCCTAAAAACCAAAAACCTCATCTGGAGCAGATCACATATCAGCTAAACTTGTAAAAGCATGTAAAAAACGAACTGTTAAGGACCACTCACCCTTATAAACTAACAAATCTCTTTCACAAGGAATTTTCCCCAACCAATTAAAAAATAGCTAAAGTCTACCCAAAGTACAAAGCCGGACCACATTAATGACACAAAACAGCTATCGACCTATTTCACTCATTTCTACTTTTTCAAAAATTTTAGGAAAAAGTTGTCTTACACAGACTCCTAAACTACCTTGAGGAAAAACAAACTTCTTACTTACCAACAACAACACGGATTCCTAAAGGGCAGATCAACATCCACAGCCTTAATACAATTCATAGAATACATTATAGATCAACTGGAAGAAGGCTGCACAGCAACCTGCCTCTTCCTAGACTTCAGTTAAGGCTTTTGATTGCCTAAATCACGAAACAACTACTCCAAAAAAACTAGGAAACCTTGGTATAAGAGGAAAAGCTCAAAGCTGGTTCCGTAGCTACCTGACTGATAGAAAGATGTTTGTGGAAGTAAAATTACACTGAAAACAACATACTACAGAAATGTCAATCAAAAACCACTGACACACAAAGGGGCGTACCACAAGGATCGGTTCTGGGGCCAGTCTTGTTCCTCCTACTTACAAATGACATGCCCAACTGGCTAGGAGACATCTGTCATACCGTCATGTATGCAGACGACACAGCACTAACAATAGCAAATAAATCAATAGCAATACTCCAGAGAAACACAACTGCCACTTTCAATAAAACAAAACTATTCTGTACCAGAAATGACCTTGTCTTAAATAATAAAAAAAACAGTTCAGATGACATTCAGCAATCTACGCAGAGACCTTAACTTGACGCTCCCAGACCTAGAAATAAAAAAAACACCACCAGACACCTTGGTATCATAATTGTTGATGATAAACTGTCATGGGAAGCCACAAATAGATCAACTGTGCAAAAAACTATCTGCAGGAAACTATGTTATACGTAGAATAAAACAAATAAAGTGGCACAGACACGGCCAAGGTAGCTTACTTTGCTCTCTTCGAATCACACCTGAAGATATGGCATTGCCACTTGGGGAGGAACATCCAAAACCAACCTTGAGAGAGTTCTGATCAACCAGAAGAGGGCAATTAGATGCCTCGCAGGCCTTAACTACCGTGACAGCTGCCGAGAACACTTCAAAAATTTTAAAATATTGACAGTCGTATCACTCTACATAAGAGAAGTAATCTTCCACACTGTTAAAAACATCACAGCCAAGAACACTCAGATCTGCACCAGCACAACACTAGACATGCCTCGGACTTCGCATTGCCCCCACACATCTGAGCCTATACAAGAGGAAACCATCCTATAAAGGAGCCGCCTACTTCAACCACCTTCCAGAGCACTTAAAGAACCAACCACCTCACCGCTTCAAGAAACAAACTGACTCTGTGGCTCCAAGAGAGACCTTTTTACACAGAAGAAGAATTTACAAACAGCTAAAAATTGTTACCTATATACCTGTATAACTGACGCTATGTACTGTTCTCAAAGAACATGTCAATAAAGTATATTGTCTATTAAGTTTAACACTTTATAAATTTAAACACATTTTCCATATAATATTATTTGGACATATCAAAGTTTATACTTAGTTTTATTTATCTTTTAGTATTAAGATATTAGGAAAAGACACGTCCTGTAAATAAAAGAATTGTTGCATTGAATGATGATTCTGATTATAAAACTTAATGTTGTTATATTAATAATACAGTTGTTATTGTTAAATAATCAGCAAGGACATGAAACTACTCGCTAGGAAACTGAAATGATGTTCTACAAAATTTGTTTCGAGCTATAAAGAATTTATATGTTTAGTTGAATGTGATGAAATATTGCTTTGTATTATCCATTTCAGATAGAAATTACACAGATGGAGATAACAAAATAATAAAGCTACATTAAGGCAAGTGACAGTTATTTCATGTGGTTTCTATCAGTAACATTGGTGGTATTACTACATCGTTGCAAAGAAAAGTATTAACTTAATAATGTAACCACTGGTTTTTATGGTAAATTTGATGGTATGAAATGTGTGTAAATGCATATTTTATAACCTTTTTACCCCAAAAATCATTAATTGGGAATTTGTCTTAAAAATATATGATATTTAAGCCGATTTTAGGGCACTTTGTCGCACTATGCGCGCCGTTAGCGGATCTGGAGCATAGAGTATCAAAAAGATATGTATTCATGATTTGTGTATTCTTTAGTCTATGACTGGAGTTGTCTGTCTATTCTGCGTGCCCGACTGTCTACGATTTGTTATTGTTATAGGTTATGTTTTCTAAACGTGTTGTGTGAAAGCTGCATTGTATAATATTATTGAGGTATGCTTATTTATTTTTATTATAACTTTATTTTTACTTACAATCCGTCAGTAAGTGCTAGGTAGCGTAAGTAAACGTAACATATTTAGTAGAAATAACTTGATACCCAGTGTTTAAAAACTGTTACAAATAGGAATACTTATTCAGTAATTTTAGTCCCATGTTCTTTAAGAAAGTTATTTGTTTCAGGAGCTGCTATTCAATATTACTATTCACAATTTGTAGGTATAATAATGCAGTTTTGTATAGAAATTTGTTTCACAGGTCTTTCTAGCTTAGAATGAAATAAATACCTTAACTGTGGTTAACATGTTGAGTTACTGTACAGTACAATAGTTTTTCTATACTTGTGTTGTACACCTTTGCTGTGAATCTAAACTGAGTGATCCGAGTACTCATAAAAGTGTATGGAAATTATAAGATTAAAGGCCGAAGTGGCAAATCACGAATTTGACGTTATCAACGTATTCTGCTCATCCTCCTGAACAAAAAATATATATGGTTTTAGGGGGAGCAAATGACAAATAACATGATTTTAGAGGGTATATACATAAATAGTTAAGTTCTTAATGTTTTAATGTTCTGTTTGTGTGCTGTGTCTGGATATCTGTAAATATTATCTGCGGGTGGGACTGATAGCGTATCTGTTATCTGAGCGCTCTGGGGCAGAAGTCAGAGATAACGTGTACTGTAGGTTGGATTGAGTGAGTACGTGACAATCATGGATCAACCATCCACTAATTCGACCAATCGTAGTGAACTGGTGTGTCGTAAATATTATCTGTGGCTGGGACTGATAGCGTATCTGTTATCTAAATGCTCCGTGGCAGAAGTCAGTGCTTCAGTAGATATCATGTACTGTAGTTTGGATCGAGTGAGTCCATGACGGTCATGGATCAACCATCCACTAGTTCGACCAATCGTAGTGAATTGGTGTGTCGGAGTGTTTTGTCGGGCATGTTAAGAGTTTACGTTTCAACCGAAATGAGATTATTTAGTTTCTGTACATTCTGTGGAACACACTAATGGTAAGTGTTCTCTATTAATGTCCATTTATATACGTATTCATATTAGGGGTATTTATTCATGATTTATTAAGTTTTTTACACGGTACATAATTGCCTTTCCATTACAATTCAATTTATATTTCTGATCAGCCCCTCTAGAATTTGATATTTTACTGGTAGGTACTATCTCGAGGGATGTTCTTTTTTTGTTGACATCAGTGCGGGGCAGCACCTTCGGTGCTGCCCCGCGTCCGGCACTGCCCCACGTAGATGGCTGGAGGCACTCGTCTCAACTCGATAACTAATTAATTTGTAGCTCGAAATTTAAGAAAAACATTGTTCATTTGGATCAAAATTCTGCTCATTTCAGTATTATTTTTCATTTATGTTTGCAAAGATGGCGCCGCATCCGATGACGTCATCACGAGGTTGAATCATGGTCACAAAAAGTCACGTGATGCCCGATGTGGATGTAGAACATGGAAATATTGCTCCGCGCTTGAACATTTGTTTCATTTTTTATGTTCTAGAACTTCGTTATTTCTCATTTCCTCCCCGTCAAACCTTATATTGTTTTGTTCTGTAGGACGATTCCAATAAGTTAATAACGTGAAACTCGTATTTTGCCGATCTGGCCGTTAATGTGACAATTACCCAGTGTATGATGCTATAACACTTCTGCTGCAATCAACATGTTAAAATATGGGAATCTTTTAACGTTCTAACCATACATGGAAAAAATAAAGGGCTACAGTATAATAAGCGTCTTAACACTCAAACTTTAGACCTTCAAGAGTAACAAATCCTTGATGCAACTACTTAAACCAGATTACATTACGTTATCAAAGAAGAGTACTGGCTGTCTCCCAATATGCTCCTGCATAAACATTTAAATTAAATTTATTGTATTTTCTTATTTTATTGCTATCCATTGTATGTAATAACTTGTAGTTTATTGTTTGTATAATTAATGAATATGTGTCTTCTCCGACATCAGACACCGAGATTGAATCGGTTGGTAACATGTTACTACGGTATCAGGGTTCATAAACTTAATACCTCAATACGTTATTTCGTAGTAGCTTATTGATATATAACAGTATTCCCCATCTCTATCAGCCATTACTCAAATACAATACACATGATTTAGCTTTGTCTGAATTAATTTGGAACAATAATGTCAAACTAAATTATGTTTGACTTAATTATGTTAGGCTTTTAAGATTGTATTTTATTGTTAGCTATATTTTTATATATAAAAGTAATATACACATTTTAAATTATAGAAAATAATATAACTTTGAAAGTTATAACTTAAAAGTTTGAACGAACAGTGTAGTACTTACAATTGCACTATCAAAATTTGGATAATGTGTAAATTAGCTATGTTAGCTATAAAGGTTTTAAACACTTTTATCAATTTCTTAAAATAATAAAATCAGTTTTCATTTCTAGAATATTTTTTGGTACTTTGGTATTATTCGGAGGCCACTATATTTGGAATAGTTTCTCTTATCAGGAACCTAAAAAAATTACATGATTAAATTACAGTCTTTATTTTACTTATTAAGAAAATGATGTGTCGTTATGATGATTGATTATATTTTACTGCCTCCCGAAAGGAAGCAATGTCAGTGATATGTAGCCCATGCTGTCCCTATCTATTTCTTGTTATTACGTGATATAAGTAGGTCTAGATTGCGTTATCATAAATATGTTACTAGTAATACCAAAGTTAAAGATAACCTTTATGACCGGTCACGTGATCTAAGCTTGAATTTGGGTAATATCTCGAAGGGTGCTTTTCTTTTTTTCGCCAGAAGTGCGGGGTGACCTTGGACACAATCTGAGGTCGGGAATGTACCGATCAGAAATGCCCCTGATCGTTTGTTCGGGCTTTGATGGTATGATGCCACTAACACATGATCATGCGACAAAGTCAGACTCTTACTCTGAAAAAACATGGTGATCAATTTAAAAAAATCAACAATTAAATTTCTTACAATTTTAACTGCTCATATAATCCACTTGAAAGTAGTCATACATAATTTTCCAAACTAAAAGGTGATATCGGTAGCTGAGTACTGGATGCCACAAGTACTGGACACAAGGCTTACAGGACAGTTGTTGATGGTGTACTGACCACAGAACAGAATAATAAAAAGGTATTGGTTGCAAATAATGCTGAAAACACAGATATAACAAGCCCAGAAAACAAATCTAACCACATAATGAGATTTCTATGTCCAATACTGAAAAGAATGTGATTTCCACCCTCATATATTTATAGTTTTGTTCAGGAGGATAATACAATAATAATAATAATAAATTATGATCGGTAATCCAGCAAATAATTTCACTCATAACAGTAGCCTATGTATTATCTGAGAGTAATAATTGTATGTTTTTTCAATTTATATATAAATATACTCATATATCAAAGGTTTTTAAATATTAGTCCTTCAAGTGATAGTTCAAACATTCTTGTAGAATAGGCTGTTTTCAGATGATTTGTACCCTTTCCATAACAATTATTGTATAATAAGTATACATTGGAAACATCTTTTATAGGCTTACATGACTTTTTATACAGAAACATGTAGAACTCAATAATGTAGAAAACATTAAATTTACTGTCATAAGTTTTTGAGAAAAATTAATTCATTACTATAAATAAAGGAGGAGGGAGTCACCCGGAATGATTTTATATATTGAAAATAAATGTTAAATGAAATTTTGTGTGAGACCCATTTTTCTATTTCTCATTCCTTGTATGTGTAAGTGACACATGTCGGCTAACATATTCCTACTCCATCGCAATTATATTTGTTTCAAATGGTGTGGTGTTTCCACTTATTTTATCATTAGGAGACTCACATAGGATATATGTGTTACACAATACCTGAAATGGGTTTGTTTAAACAATTTAATGTACCTTGGTTCAGACTGGCCTGAGCAGGTCATATTCATAGACAACCACATTGTAGGTAAACTGTATTTTGTACCTTGTGGATAAAATTACAGTGCAATAATTATTGTTCAAGTGCACTTTTCACCAACAGTAATTTAATGATGGGATGTATTGCACAATGCATCATACAAGCTAAAGAAAGGTGAAAGTCAAGGAACTTGTATCCACCCGACAATGACTGTTTTTATTGGGAGGTCAAAGTGTGCCAACAAGCCCTTAGTTGAACCAAGGTGGCAACGAATCAGGTACTATGTCTGCAAAAGTGGAACAGGCTTAACTCGCGAGAACTCTTCTTATTGAAATAATAGCTCCCTCGTGTGGTGAGATTTGGTTAAAATAATGTATTAGTTGTCTTAAAATATATCAAACTGTTGAGATCTGCAAATGTTAAATTTGGTTAATTATTTAATTTAAATTAATTTATAAATATATGCACTTAAAATATAACTGTGACAACAAGAAAAATAGAAAAGAAAAGAATCCAATCAAAGTCCTTATGGGTTGTGTCGTTTTCCGGATTTTATTGGCTGTTTGCATCTTCACTCATGTAGCATTTGTAAGATCTTGTTGTTTGGTGTATTCTTTACATAGCAATTATTTGTAGTAACAACAGCGATTTTGTGTGTAATGGTTCTTTTTGGCAGGGCAAAAGTCACACTTTGCTTTTACACCTTCTCTGCGACTATTGGTTACTGTTGCTACTCCAGTTGTTTTCTGAATTGATTCTCGTAATGGAACAGACAGTGTTGGAATGGAGGCTTTTTTCTCAATGAATGGCATGAAAGAGAGAGCTGATAAAGACTTCTCAGTAGTTTCTTAGAGGTGTTGAACATTATATGTCCATTTACTGTGCCTAAGTTCAAAAGTCCACAAAAAATGTGAATGGCCACCTATTACTCACTCTTTAAACTGAATATTCACTTGTTAGCTTTTCTACAACATCAATTCCACTTATGTTTTCATTATAAAAAGGTATAATCTCGGGCTTATAAGAACCTTCAGTTGACATGTCAATTACATCGTCTTTGCGTACAGTAGATAACAATGTTTTTCTTTGCTTTCTTATCAGGAACATAAAAAACTTAAATTTGTTTGTATTTGCAAAGATACTACTACACCTAAGACGGCCTTGGATGTTTTTGATTTGTGGTGGTATCTGGGGTTTGTCTTTTCTCATAGTTCCAGCTACAGTTATTCTATGATTAGTACAGTGCCAATGGTACAGATGTATACAAGTTGTCCATTGTTAAATTCCTACCACCATTCAGTACTGGTTCTGTAACTCCTTTGACTACGCTGGCAACATCTTTGTCAACCTGATAAGGCCTATTGGGCTGTTTACCTCCATATATCTCTATACTCATTGTGAAAAATGTTTTAGCATCTGAAACAGCATAAATTTCAATCCCATACTTTGCAGGTTTGTTTGCTATATATTGGCATATATTGTTCAGCATTTTGTCTATGGTAGCATATGCATTGACATTGAAAGTGGCTTTGCATTGACTTACAAAGCTTTCTAAAAGGTCCCTTATTGGTGCCAAGTTGTCACTTTTTTGTCTTTTAGCCCGTGTTTGTCTATCATCAAAACGGATTCCTTGAATGACAGTATGAAATTTTCGCTTCGACTTTGTTACGTTATATTTCTGGAGCCATTCCGTCTAAAGACCACAGTTCGTCTGTATTTAAATGGTTTTCTTTGTTAACACCAATTAAATACAATAAACCAAAAAATCCATTATTTCTTTCTTGTTATTAAAAGGGCAATCTCGTCCCCCCGGTAATTGTAACCTGCATGTTTGTGAAGTTTACAATTTTCTCTATCATTTCATTGGATATGAAAACTGCTAAAAGATTTACGAAAGGGCCAGTCACTTGCGTGGTGAGATGTATAAAAGGACCTGTAGGCTGTTAGACATACATGTCCTACAGAGCTACAGCAGTATTTGCACAAATAAATAATATCTTAATAATGTTTTATAAGCTATTAAAATTAACTATTTAAAATGAGCATTTTTGTATAGATAAGTCCTATAGTTTAGTAAGATCTAAAATATGCTGTACATAACATGGATGGTCAAAAATGATTGTATTTTTAAGACCAAAGTTCTCACTGAAGTTTTCTTACAGGTTGTCCACATGAAGTGATATTTGGATCATCTAATCTACATTGCGTAAGTTTGATATTACTGTATAATTCAAGTTTTAAAAATAATTTGGAGGTTAAAATTAATCAATTTTTGTATTGATAGAGATCAAATAAGATAACTGCATGGTTTAAGGTCTTTTTTCTCTGGTATCTGTTATTACTCCTTGTAGCTCAGTCAGAAGAGGTAGATAAAGTTTGTGGCAATTGAATTATTATTATTTTGTTTTAATTGGATTTACAAGTACTCAATATCTTGAAAAAAGTTTGATATAGACAAAAATGGCTTATAACAAAAAGTTTAGGACATTTCATAAGCATCACAGGAAAGCTTTAGTTTCTTCTCTAGGATCGTAAATAACAATGTTGTGAATTAAAAACAGTTTGAACATCCATCATAATGGAAAGAAGCGACATACCAAGCTGGTCAACAAACTTAGCCAAGGTATTGAAAAGAATTTTTTCAGCATAGAACAGTTTATTTGGCATTTGCATTTAATCAGTATCTTTTGAAGAAACCAACAAATTGTTTAGAATAAAAAGTTTTGTAAATCTTATGTGCAATCAATAACACTTTTAACTCTTTCTCTAAGTTTATAATGGAGTTATTTTAAAATAAAAATTTGAACGGTTTCTATATACAAGACCAAGTTTTAATTTGTTTGAGCTGTTTTGGGACAGTTATCATTTCTATGAGTCGCATTATGTAGCATATGCATATACAAATTCCTGCTTTGTTAATTTCTTTCAGGGAATATATTTTCTGAAAAAACAAATGTATGGAGTTTGACAAAAATGGTTTTTATGAGAACTTTTAATTAATTTAATTTAATTTACATCCATATAACATGTTTCAATGGGCCAAATTAAAAGTTGTTTGATAAGATAATCATTAATAAACAGACTTACTCTTTTTTGGCTTTACACAAGTAACTTCTTTGATTAGTAATAATTACAGTTACATTAAGACGAGTGCATTAAAATAATCTTGAATTTTACTTTTATTAAGTCTTGAGTCTCCTAAAGTGTATTCTTTTTTACTATTTAAACATTTAAGTACTAAATCATTTACAATCTTTCTGAGTAACCAATAAAAATATAAAAAGTTTAAAAATTGTTTGAGTATGCATTATGTATATCTTTAAAATGAGATATCTCCCATGACTATGGTTATGAATGATTGAAACATAACATTGTTCTTATGAGGCAAAAATCAAGATAGTCACCGCTAAAGTCGGTTCCTAACATATTATTTGTACGGATAATTTCTAAATTATATAAAATACTGTAGTAAAAGTATTTTTTAATCATTTGAACACAATGTTATGTTTAATAGTGTAATGTCTATACTAGCGTGTTAATTTAACTCTCCAAATATTACTCATTGTGCCATTTGGTGATAAAATAAAAATAAAAATTATAATAATTTTTTAGAGGGCTTTCCCTCCTCTTTAGTTTGTAACATTTAAAAATGCCCAATATTTGGGTTTTGCCCAGTTCCTTCCTCACCTTTTTGTAGTTATTTGGTTATATGATAAGTGAGTAACAATATTGAAAAACCTGTGTAATGGATCTATTAAAAAGGGTGAGTAACAGCAGGAAAGAAGAAAATATAATTTAAATTTTTTGTGTCTTTAACATTTGGTCTTCCTTGGTTTAGTATTTTTGGAGTAAAGCTATTAAAAAGTTGCACAGTGTCATTTACAAATGTTTCTTACTACCTACACTGTGGCTATATACTAAGTAATTTTTATTCCACATAAGGGTTACAGCATTGCAATAACTTGTCTGCAACAGTTAACATGTTAAAATAATTTTAAAAGTAATAATAAATAAACTTAAGTAGGGTTAAAACTTTACTACTCATTTTTATGAAAATGGTTCCCTCACAACTCTATTAGTAGAAAGAAGAATCACTATCTCTGTAATATTTAAGTCATGAGTCATTAATAAGCACATGACTATTATGATTATTAATCCACAATTACAAATCATAATACAAACCAGGTGCCTTGTCAAATATTTACTAACTAAATAACTACTGACTAAAGTAATTAAAATTATTAAAAATGCAGTTCAAGTAACAAGAAAATTACTATTTAAAATATTTATAAATTTTGAAAATTACCTGAATCTAATAAATATTCATTTACTGAATAATACGCATATCTCTGAGAAGATTTTAAATTTGTTTTAAAATTTTTCAAAATATAATCAATTTTGAAACATTGT
Source organism: Homalodisca vitripennis (assembly GCF_021130785.1). Lineage (NCBI taxonomy): Eukaryota > Metazoa > Arthropoda > Insecta > Hemiptera > Cicadellidae > Homalodisca > Homalodisca vitripennis. The sequence goes on along the minus strand of NC_060211.1, from coordinate 7,981,498 downwards.
GATAAAGAATTGTAAAGCTTAATTTGTACATAAAATGGTGTTTATAGAACTGCAGTATGTAGTATTAATATGCAGTAATACTTGTAATTTTGATGGTCTATATCTTTACAATAACAAATCATTGTTTTATTTTCAGTGAAATTGCCTAGTCATGACGAGATTTGCCCGAGCGAAAGGTTCGAAAGCTTCCAATGAACGCAGGGAAGAAGATCCTACTCCATGGCATGTAATGAGACAACAGCTTGCAGACCAGCTCAACAACACAGAAGCACAAACCAGTGAAAATACTACGTACAGTTTGAAACATCTTCTTGATAATACCCATGGTGTGAAAGAGGAGGTATGGAGTGATTTTGGTGATGTGGAAGGTAAAAAGAGTTCTACATTAAAGTCTAAAATTAAAAAAGAAAAATCTGAACATTGTACAGTAAAGAAAATTAAGAAAAAAGTTATGAAGAAAAATGATAGTGATAAAAATGATGTAATAAATAATAATGAAACTAAGGAAGGACAATCAAAAACAAAAAAGAAGACTAAGAAAGTTCTTAAAAGTATACAACATGAAGAAAATGAAAAAGTCCCAATACATGAAAAAAATGAAAGTACTGATGGCTCTGGTGTCCTAAAGAAGAGAAAAAGAACAGCAAGTAAGAAAAAAATAAATGAAGGAGGTAAAAAATTTAAAAAAACGGATAGTTCAGTATTAAAAACCGATAATATGACATCAGATAATGACAGATCAGATAAGCTACTTGACACAGATAATAAAATTAAAAAACCTAATAGCTCTAAACAATGTAAGGAAAAGAATAACATTATTCTAGAAGATAATAAAACCTGCAAACAGCAAAAAAGATCTTTAAATAACTCTTTTGACTCTGAAAAAGAAACAAAACCTTACTTTCAAAATAAAAAATATCATAATAATTCTCATACAATCATTGCAAATGGCAGAGAAATTAAAGTAGTTGATTTTGAAGGTTTTTTAATCAAGCAAGATGATGCATCTGAATTGAAAAAACTTAGAATAAAATTACGAAAGCAAAATGTGCCCAAAGAACAAATTAAAGCTGTAATGAAATTGGAGAGACGAAAAGCGGAAAAAGCTCTAGCAAGAGAAAAAACTAATGTGTGTTTTCACTGTAGAAAGTTTGGCCATAAATTTTCTGACTGTCCTGAAATAAAAGACACAGAGTTGTCAAAATCTGGAATTTGCTTTAAGTGCGGATCTATGGAACACTCACATTTTCAGTGTAAAGTTATACAAAGCCAAGGCTTTCGATATGCTGTTTGTTTTGTTTGCAAGGAGCAAGGGCATATAGCAAGACAGTGCCCTCTAAATCCACAAGGTCAGTATCCAAAGGGAGGATCCTGTCATTTGTGCGGGGAAGTGACTCACCTCAGAAAAGACTGTCCGAAAGCAACCGAGGACAACTCGTCAAATAAGAAAGTCATCACTGTTGAAAAACTAAAGGGCAGTAATTTAGAAGAAATCGAAGAGCAACCTTCATTTAACAAAGAATCAAACATGAAAAAGACCAGTGTTGTTAAATTCTAAGTTGGCTGTCTTGGTTGACAGTTACAATACAATTGTATTATTTTTGAAGATTGAAGACTCAGTCTGATAAGTACAAATATATTTAATTTTTGAACAAAAAACTTTAAAACAAAGTTGTTAATTAAACATATTTTTAGAATTTGTGTATATATCACTTTGAACCCTTTCACAACTTGAATCTGAATCTGAATGTTCATAAGTAACATTTACACCTCCCTTTTAAAGATATTCCATTAGTACACAACAAGATAATTATACAACATTAGTTTGGACCATCATTAGATCCAATTATCAGATGTGTAACACATAATAATCCATGATTATTGAATTTTGTATCACTTTAAAATTATATAAATTTGGGTCTTGGTTGATGGATTCCCTGATTCTACTTTTAGTTATATGTAAATGTTTTAAATTTTATATATACATTTCTATATCTATGAGTAACAACAGCAATGTTTAATTATTAATTAATATAATAATTATAATTAATATTATTATAATTAATTATTAGTATTGAATTCATGAATCAATTCTCAGCACAGCTAAAATTTGAAGTTGGGGATGTAGGTAAGTTGGCCTCACAAACTTGCAAATTGATACTAAAATTAAGTATAGAATTCATGAGAGTTTCTGCTCCTCAACATGTACCATAAAGTGTATATAGAGTTGGTTTGAAAATTCACACACATTTTTGTTATCTAACATTGTTATTATGTGTTTAATCTTTGGAATGCACTGTAAATGACCATAAATTAGCCCTATTATGAAGGAGGTTAAGAATTGTACTGAAAAAACCTTGAGAGCTGCCTGTAATTTTAAATCTACCATATCCGTCTTTATATTGTGTTGAATTTTTGGAATGATCTCATTTTAAAGGTATGATTTGTACATACTTAAGTAGTTTTTGAGGTGTCTTGTGTGATTTTTATTTGTATAACTTTTATTAATAAAAGTTGAGATTATACAGGAACAGTTACATTAAGAAAGACTAGGTTTGATATTTTTTAGACTATGTCAATAGGTACTGACCACTGGACATTAGTCCAAATATAGGATTTAAAACATTTGTCACATTGTTTAGTTTTTTAACGTCTTAGGGTCTTTTTTACACCTGAAGGAGAGGTTAGATTTTAATCCTCGAAACAGTGTTATACTTTTTTGTAACGTATAATGATGGCAAATGTCCGAAATCCTATAATTCGTTCAAACCTCTCGTAAATAACAAACGTAAATAAAGAATACAGATATAAAAATATTTTAACTGTGACAAGGACAGCCAGGATGTTGCTAATGGAGAGGGAACAGGGGGTGGATGAGGATTCTGAAAGGGTAGCCTACATATATACAGGACAGGATGGAAGGTTTGCTTGAAGCAGAATTGGCTTATGAAGTTAACTGATGAATGAATTGAAAGCCATGAAGTGGTTTCTAAGAGAAGATTTTAGATAAAAATATGTCCACCTCAGTTGGAATCTGTATCACTAAAGAATTTACTGAAGTAATAATTTATAAATGTAAAGTACGGAGTGATATCTATGCGCTATACAAAGCAGTCTCAATATTTAATGGAATACTGATCGCTTAAAAAAATGTTATTGTCTTTATTTATATTCCGTATTCTTGAGTGATAAAAAATTATTTCAATAGAGTGATACCAACAACTTTTAACGATTTATAACTTATATTAAAATTAGTTTGATGCATTGAATATAAATAACAAGACCACCAAATAGTACTTAAAATTACAATTCAAATTTATGAAGCAAATTAAATTTTTCATACAATTGAACAATATTGGGTTGCAAATCAAATACACAACTTATTAAGGTGAATGTTGAGTTAAGGTCCAGTTTAACTTCCTCTTAATGCAGCATCTGGAATCCAAATGTTTGTTTTTAAACTAATTAGATTTTGATACTCCATACATGTCTATTTAGACCATGTTTAAAAATATTTCCAAATTTTAATTTATATTTAAAATAGTGAAAGATTAATTTTTAAACTCAAAAGGGTAAGTAGCTTTCAAACAAGTTCATAATACTATAACATAAACCAGTAATGACATTCTAGTTAGTTTTGAATGTGTGGTTAATCTCATTACTCCTGTTTCGGCTCCAAATTAGACTAAAACCAACAATAAATTGAGATAAACATAAATTAATAATTTGAGTGCCAAATGAACAGATTTTTATGAGAATAGATTCAAATTGAGATTAGCTTATTTTTATTAATACAAAAATCATTTCTGGCCTTAAATTAATTCCTTGTAAAATTTAGGCCTACCACCTTGCTAGGTGTCACTTAATAATATAGGATGATCCTGCTTCTGGAATGAAACAATCTTGCACTTGGACTATGATATCCGGATCCTATCCAGATCCACTCCTATCCCGATTATTTAATCTAGGATAGTTATAGATTTGCTTCATTAATTTATGCAAAAAACTGTCAGTTATAACTATTTGTCATATATACATAAACAATCATAGTTATGGCACCGAACAGCAGTGAATGGATTTTGTGGAGTCTGTGTGCGTGCGAGTGCGTGCGTATGTTCTGCTCTTCTATGCGCCTGTGGTTATCACTAGATACCATCAAATCAAATCGTTTAATTGCATTGTTAACAATATACATTGCATAGCAAACGTCAATTTATTTTTTTATTCATCCGACATCAAGGTCATATTCAAACTTACAACATTCAAACATTCACTCTCCATTCATTCCATATAAAATACCATATAATACCACAAAGGATGGCCCGATTTTAATGAAAGTTGCCATGCTGGTGTAACTTGTAAATGTGTATTTATTTTTGTATTTTTCATTAAAAATACCTTTCAGTAACGTAATAAAACTTGTGACAAATTTAAATCAACCGTACCAAAAGCCGATCATGCCACTTTACGCAGTTGTGCTCATCACTGCTACGTTAGCATGCATCTTGACGACTGCCCACATGTTCTATTGACCTATTTTCTCATACTGGAAATGGCAAATCCTAATGTACTTTTAGAAAAAGGACGAAGTCAATACGAAATGGTCTAGTAAAAAACAGGTTGGTACTCGGTGTTATTCTCGTGCACATCTGTTTAGCAGTACATTGGAAAGGAAAACGTTAGAAACAAATTTTGAGCGTCAGCGTTTGAAAGTTCGCCCGCCTCGTCCTATTACACTCTGGGGGCACAGGAAAGTTGCAAGATATGGAGAGATTTTGACAGCTCTACCGAAACTTTTAAAGCCGTGTCTCACCCTGTCTCTTGTTCTATGAGTATTCTACAGTTTTCTGCGTATTGGTCAAATATCTCGAAAAGGATTAATGCCGGAAGGATTTACAAAATACAAAACACTACAGTAAGATTCGTTTATGACCTCAGTATACGAGATGATGTATCTCCACCACGGGATGCTGCCGAACACCGTATGCAGGATCGAAACAAGCGATTCGCATAATCGCAAAAATGAAATTCCGGGAATCGTGCAAAGAAGCCTTCAAAACGTTGCAACTGTTGACTCTGCCTTGTCTCTACATTCTTGAGACAAGCTCATTTTGTTTGTCCAAATGTGCATTAACCCGAGGCCGTGACATACACGAGTATGAGACAAGAGGCAGAGATGCCTACCGAACTGGAAGACACAGGACGGGGGTTTATGAACACTTGCCCTCCCAGGCAGGTATTCGGTTCATCAACAAGTTGCCAGATCAGTTAAGAAATGCCCCAACGCCTAAGGTGTTAAAAACTCGTTTAAGACGCTTTTTAGTGTCGCAAAGCATTCCATAGTGCTGACGAGTTTATGGCATTCGACTGGGTGACCGCACAATTAGTAAACTGACTACCGGCGCTGGAAATGGGAATATTGGCTGGATGAATGGAGTGGCTGAAGATTTGTATGTTTGAATGTGGTTTGAGGCGAAATGAAAGCTTTAAATTTTAGATATTTAGTCTTGACTATTGCTATACATGTGATAATGTCCTGGCAATAACAAATTGATTTGATTTGAAACAGCTGTCAAGTCAGTCACGTACTGACATAGGAGGTGCGGAAGTATCTGGCTAGTAGTTTACACAGTCGAGAAGTGTAGCTCTCCAAACACCTGTCAAAATTATTCATGCTATGTATATTTTAACAATCGGAAAGAAATTAGAATGAACGAACATTTATAATGAAAGAAATCAGAAACAACTCAAATGGTTAACTAATAATTGTGAAAAATGCAGCATATACATTAAAAATCGTTAAAACAAATCGAAAATAATAAATGATTAGGAATATTAAAATTAAATTGTGAATCCAAAACTTAAAAGTTCATGTCATAATCAACTTTTTAATTCTTCTTCTTTTCAAGATGGGATACTGTGGAAACAGATATAATAGTCTCCAAACAGTTGATTAAAATCAGATATGGATCTAGGTTGCAAAAAAAAATCAGATAGTGGAGGGGTTAATGCTTGTCTAGTTATAGTTTGTTTACTTATAACGGATGGAATAGTTTGGGGCTATTACTTTAAAGTGACAAATAATATTGTAATAGATGTAAGTAACATTGAAAATAAGATGAAATAAATCCATCGGTCAATTTCTCGTTGGGAAACAATAGTAATTTTCAACTTGACGAGTTTCTATGGCATGATGACCAATTACAGTAAGTATAATTAAGGATTATGGGTGTTGGTTATTGCAACTATTTCATTTGTATTTTCATAATTTGAATTTGAGTGGTAAACACCTACTGAGTAATACATTACTGAAACAAATGCAAAGAAATCTTCCATGTTACCCTATAGCTGCTGTTATACTAAAAATGGGCGTGTAAAGATTTTTGAAGACACTAGGGATAATTGTCTCCCATTTTTTACAACTGTGTTACTTTTATGTTACATGTTAAAATGCCAAATTATTGTACTAGTTTTGCTTACTAATGAATTTTGCGATTTTTTCGTTGCCATCATGACCCGTAAGACTAATGTAAAAAATATGAGCTAACGCTCAGCCAAATCCCATAGGGTGACATGTACGATCATCTAACTCGATGTTTCCTATAATGAATGAAGCTCCACGACAAATTTCAATTCTGTAGGTTAGTCCGCTCTCCTGGTATCGAGCGGACACACAGAGAAATAACAATTGTCCAGTCCCTCGAGAGATAGCCTTCGCCAACGCTCAGCCATTAAACTAATCATTATATCAATGTGGTATAGTTGGAATATATTTTTAATCCAAATACCGTACTACTTATATTACAGTGTATGATATTTGTGAACTTAACTTTTTTGTCGCAAGACTGCCACAATCAAACCGTAAATACATAAAACGTAAACGAAATTGGTTTTAAAGTGATAAGCCAGAATAAACGGAATATAATAATAATGTGCCGTTATAAATGAAATCATAAATGACAGTTGCAAAGAACGATAAACAGTCAACGTCCAGTCTTTGTTGAGGTTTCGCTGTGTTTCGCAACAGTAATAAATTACCTGTCATCTTTTGAAATAAAGCTTCAAATAAATAGCGGATGTAACGCTTTCAGTCGGGACGTGCGTAGGCCGAACTGTTTCGGCAATGTGGCAGCACACAATTCCTCTTTTATTACCAGTACACACAAAACAGACAATAACACCACACGGATGTGTGATTAATAACAGTTATTTGTTCACCGATATAGTACAGTATGCGTTTGATTCTCGCAGACAAAGCTGATAAAGACAACTGTCTTGAGGGTGTCTAAAGTCTTTTCATATTGGTACACCAACAACTACACATTTGATGATGTTATTTAATACAAAAATATTTGTTTATTCATAAGAATATAATAATGGATAAAGTAACAATTACACAAGATGATAGATAAATGAGTGTATAATAGTTTACAAATAACAAAAAAGTAACTAAAGTAACTAAAAAAGTAAATAAAGTAACATTGTAGTGACGTGGCTACAACAGTTAACCATGTGGTAGTAGTTAATATATGTCTACCAAAGTTATGTAATGATTTCTATTATATCTGTAGAAAGGAACAAGGTGATGATGATGATTTATTGTCGGATACTAGCACTCCCTTTGTTTTTGGATTACGAAACAAATTCATTCTTATAAAGAATAATTTAATAAAAAAGGCAATATGTTTAATGCACACATTTGTATCCACACGCCTCACACTTGAATTGTTTTTGTTATAGAGGGACATTTATTCTTAGTGGTAAAATTTTGAAGGAAAAGAGGACATTTTTATGATGTATTTTTGACAATATTACTCGTATAAACGGTCTTAAATGTTAATAATTGTAAAAAATAGACGTATTTATAAAGCGAGGAAAAACCAAAATAATATTTGTTCATTGGGAAGTAACGAATATACAACAGAAATTTATAGTCTGAAAGCTGTAATTTGGTTTATTAAGAAAATTAAAATATGAAAAAAAATAAATAGAATTAATTTCAGCAGTTTTAAAAAAACAGTAAAACTAAAAAAGCCAAAGTTAATCCATTTTACAATTCAGTTATATGATTCGGAAAATGTTTATTGATATGAATAAATTGTAAATGATCATAATTAATTGAAAATCAAAACAGTATAGATAAATATATGGATTATAATATTAATAATCAAAGGGGAGGATGTTCAATTGAAGAAGGGTTTGGCCACAGTAGTTACCTAATAGTTGAAGATGCCAAATTAAAGGTACAATTTGTCCTTCCGGCTAAGTCGGATGAAGCAGGTAGATTTTTTGGATAGCTAAAATATTAATCTTATGGATTATGATTCGTTTTTAAATTTCAGGATTCCAACTTTAATGATAAGGAATGATTTTTTCTCTCTAGGCTCATAAGTAACAAAGTTGTGAATTTTAAAAAGTTTGAACAGTCTTCATATTAGAACGAAATGGTATATCAAGCTTGAAAATGAAATTAATCGAGAAATAAAACTGATATAGATTAGAAATAAGTTTGAACTTGTTTAAGCATTTCTTTCGTCAGCTCTTGGTGATGATCGAACGATTCTTTTGGAATTTGTATATATTGTTATCTCGAAATCTTTTTTTGTAAAAAAATCATTAAAGCTTACAATAATTTTTTCTTATGAAAGGATAAGATAGTGTGCTACGATAATTTTTAGAACACCTAACCAACGAAATCTTCGCTTACATTCTGTACAGAGGTTGGAAATGAGCTAATGGAACACATGTGAACAAAGCAAAATTTTACTTTCGATATATTTATCCAAACGTTGCCGAGCACTTTCATTAAAATAACCGGAAGTTGAAATAGGAAAAGAAGCTAACACATATGATTTATGTTTCCTCTGAAATGAAAGTTTATGACTTGTTTAAATAAATTTTCCGATCAGAACAAGTAAGACCAATGTTTCTGAGCCGTTGGAAAATAAAATTGGCTTGAATTTGCTTGATAACCCATTCATACTTAAGTATGAGCCAGAGCCAGGTTTCATGGCATACAAAGACATTCTGTTTCCTCAGACTTTTGATGACTAGAAACTAATGATAAAAAGGCTGAATTTTGCAAATGTTACATCCTTTCAGTTTATTTCGATAAATAATTGTAAAAGTAAACTGTAAATTCAGCAGAAAATTGAGGCATGTTTAATTTCACATTCACAATTTTTGTGGTAAGTAACAATACCAATACAAAATAACCTACCTAGATTGTTATTGGAGCTGTTCAAATTGTTTCCCCTCGGCTTTTTGGAAATATCCCAGCCGATGATCAAACGCTGACAACGCGTAGTTTATTACATCTACTTGAATACGCGCAGCATCTTCTACAATACGGTGTTCATGTTGTATGTATAATCCTGTGTATAAGCTAATTAAAGCATCTTCCTAAATTTTCTGCTACATTTACAGTACTTTAAAAATCTTTGAACCGCTACCATTTTGTAACAGAAAAAGCTTTTAAGTGCGGTTTGCGGCATACTTCTTTGCTTGACATTTCTTTGCTTAAAATGGTGTGCATATCGAACTATGCTTTAATTAAAAATTTCTACTGACACCTCGTGGACCGTTCCCATAGAAGAATAGCTGGACACTAATAATACGTCTTGTACAGTAAGCATGTGTGAGGTTTTTGTAGCTTCATCTGATATGGTTACATTAGAATAAAACCATTCTTGAATTTGCACATAAGCTCAATATTAAAACTTTCGAGCACCGCCATCTTGTTAAGGATTAAACTTTTGAGGGTCTAATTTGCGGCGTGATCTTCTACTAATTAAGACCTCAAAAGTGGTATGCACAACGACCTATGCTTACATTTAAGATTTTCAACCGACTATTTACGGGCTATCCTCTGAGGTGGTAAAAGAGCTACTGAATGCATAAAAAAAGTTCAATTTTATGCCTTATGTAGTTGTACAAAGTTTATGTTTGTACGTTTTCGAGTACATAAGATATTAGACAGTTTTAAGACTTCAGCTCCCTGTCTTTTATGTGATTTAACATATAAACAGCACCAATTATGTCCACATAAAATTAAAAATACGAGTTTCCCACAGTTTGTTTTAAAATATTTCTTTTAATAAAGATGTACATACATAAATGCCAAATGAAACAAAACATTGTAAACCGCAAGAACTCCGCAGGAGTTGTAGTTTCCATTGAAAAATTCGTAATGATCTTGAAAAACTCTACGTAGGCTACGATTGCAATAATATATCTTTAATCGCACATCTTGCGTAAGCTTTCCTCGGTGAGAAAGCTGCAAAGGACTTGTAGTTTGTAATTTTTACAAATTTGTTAGGGTAATTGTGCCCTATATCATGAGCACAAGTGAATGTTTTTTGATAGGACAATAGACAACAGGTCATATTTAAAATTTAAATATTTACACATCAATTTAAAAATCGGTAAGTCAGTGATGGTAAGTATGTGATCATGTGCTCGATGGTCGAATTATATAATATGATCTTGATGCAGTGGCCTCACAAAAACTACCAGAGATGTTTCTTGCTTGAGGCTAGGGATTATGAAAGTATTTATCATTCAGTTTTAGAACAAATGCAAAAGTCAAGGTCACCCTACAAATACAACTAGTAATTTACTGCATTACCTCTGCGAGGCATTCCAAAATACTCTTAGTATAGCTCTTAGGGCGTGTTTGGATGTTACATCGTCATCAGGCCTTTCTTTGATGAATGTATGTCTTAATCCTCCAGGTGACGGAAGGACGAACAATTCTGAGCGGATGTGAAATTTATACTTAAAGAATGTATAATGAAATGTCCCACAAAGCTTGAAATTCACTTGATGATTCCACAATATGTAGAAGTAAAATAAATAATTTTGAAAACTAGGTAATAAATTTTAATATTCAATATTGCAAGATTTATTTCCGTTATATTTCACTGTCTAGCGTAATGTATTGGTTGGTATATATGATGCAGATAATGAAAGAATAATGGGATAAACTTGTACCTGACATAAATAAGGTAAAACTAATTAAAACTTGGAGAGTTCAAGTTGAGATAAGAATAGGAATCCTGAGGTGCTTTCTCTTTGTTTAATTAAACATTTTATGAAGTGATTTATTGAGCCATGATTTAATAGCTAAATACACAATATAAAGTTGGCCTATCGTATTAAATGTACCATAATTAACATAAAATATAGTGTATTTTGGTCAGATCGAATCTGCTCATATTATTTGATTACAGGAAACCCACGTGTTAGTCAGCATAGTTGGTCAATTATTAAAATTTTATTTAATTAGAATTTAGAATTCAAAATAATTTTACTCAGTAGCGCTGATGAGGTGGAGTAAATTCCTCAACATATGTGCTACTAGCTATTTCAGCTACAAGGGTGTCATAGGCAACTCCTAAATAGTGTGATGGTGGTCACTGGAGTGTATCCTTATCTTCACACACACCGAATTCCGAAAACACTCAGAGTCTGAGTGTCTACAGGAGTGGGTCAAGACTTACAGCTATGTAATGTGAATTGAAATCAACCAGCTAAAACTTATCAATTATATTTCAGAATGGTAAAAATTTGGCTTGCAAATTTGAAATATCCTAACACACATTTTTTGCTTCCATCATTATATTATTTTATTGTAAATTGTGTTATGCTATTAAATCATAACCATTTTTGAAAATAATGCATGAAAAGAATAATGTTTAGCATAGTATGTTAGTTTCTCTCATTAAGTAATATGCATTATTTAATTTTATTGTATATAAATACAACTTTATTAACCGTTATGTTTTATAGCGATTATCCTTCAATACGAGATAACAGACATAATTTAAGCTCTTAAACTGTATTATTCGGCCAAGGCAAATTACGGTGTGTGGTAATAAAGACCTGTTGATTAGTTTTATAGAAATTACGTGTGATAAAGTTATCGATAACTTCAATCTATTGAGTGATTTGCAGGTAGGATATTATGGGGACACATTAAAAATTAGGGTTTTTTGTGTCAGGTATACTAATAACCGGCTTATTTCATTGTTAATAATGATCATAGGAAAAACTGCTGCGCAATAATATATGTAATGAATATAATTGATAATTTGTGAAGTACCTGATGATGGAATCTTTGATTCAGAAAGGCCTTGCATAAAATAAAAAAAATGATATATTGGAAAATGTTGTTATTTCCTTTATCTAGTGATAGTACAATAAACCGTTTTCCAATGCTCCAAGATTCTACATTCTACATATGTAATGGAGTTGATTAGAAATTCACTGAACGTTTGAAGAAACTCAGAGAATCAGCTAATTATATTTTTTAAATAAACATACTAGATTTAGATCGAAGTAAAAATGTATGTTCACTGTTGAATAAAAATCTCTATATATAAAACGCCTCTTATTTTATTTCGATGTCCTAGAAAGGTGAAAATTTGCCACATACGTATCTTATTCTCTCAACATACCAATAAAAGATTTGTTGTGAAGATCAAACACACGTAGGATTGGAAATGGGGATGCAAACCACCTGGCTAAATGTAGACAAATAATGAAAGATGTTCCATAAAGCCCACTCACCCATAGGGTTTGAAATGGGGGTTCCAACTAACTATTTTTGTTTTTTAATTTCCCCAATGTCCTAGAGAGACAAAATTTGGCACACACGTTCGTCATCATTTAAAATAAAATAATTTTCCATGAAGATAACCACCCATAGTGTTTAAATGGAATTACAAACTCTAGAAATAGCTATTACAATATCTTTTTTACAACTTCCCAATTTCCTAGAATGATGAAATATGACACACATGTGTATCATATTTGCCCTTGACTAACTACCGGTAAACGAAATATCTTAAACTGGACATATATTATAATGGCTTGCATTAGTAACGTATTGACTGTAGTAGAGTTTTTAAACCAACGAAATAGAAATGTTCTAGGCAACAGTAATAAACCCTACTATGGTACTGGAAATATATTACAATAAGCGGAAGTAGTAGTTTTTTTTACAGAAATAAACTTTTAATACCAACGTCCTTGACTGGAAAACATTACTGTAGCGCGTTTTAAAACGTAAGCATACAATTTTTGGCCTATGTTTGTTTATATTTTCTTGATCGGAGAATCAATGCCATCGCTTCTACGTCACTGAAAGTAGCTTCGATTGTAAATAAATTACAATGGCTGAAAATATTCGCCTTTTGACCGAAATTCACTTTTCAAACCAACGATATTTCATAATATGGACAAGAATGTAAAACGCTTCTACGCAATCGATACTCATAAACGATTGTATCACTCTCCGACTTCAGGCTCTTTAAACTTAAAGTCCAGTTATGCTGAAATGGGTCAGGAGACTGGAATATCTTTCAGTGACCATAATTTATTTTCCAGGAGTGTTTATTATGCCACTTAGAAAGTACATGCCCATGATGTATCTGTTATTCAATAGGAAATCGCGGGCAAAGCCGCTGGTAACTGCCAGCCTTATATAAATGAGTCTAAATTTCGTTACAGAAGATAGAAAGTACATGCCGATGATGTATCTGTTATTCAATAGGAAATCGCGGGCAAAGCCGCTGGTAACTGCCAGCGTTATATAAAAGAGTCTAAATTTCTTTACAGAAGATAAACGAAAAAATGTCATGAGTTATCTTCCGTAAAATAGATAATATTTATCTTGGAGAGGTGATTTAAGAGTTTCTTGTATTTTATTTCCGTTGTACCCGATTTAAGAAATTACACGACGTTTTGACTAAATTAGGTCATCCATAGGTATATGTAAGAGGATGTTTGTATATATGACATTGATATACTCAGAAACTATTTAGCCGATTATTATGAAAATGTGTATGTATATGTATTTATCCTACGGAGAAGTTTATATGATATGTCCATTATGTAACTTGCCACCGGGCGGCGCTGCAAATTTTTTAAAGCGCCTGCACATTATAAACTGCAATAAGGAGACAGTTTCTAAATAGCCAAGCAGTATTTGAAGGCGCGAAGTTATGATTTATATCTGCTTTGAAAATGAATATCTCAACTTAAAGCTTGAGTATTACACTAGTTTATAATAAAGTTCATGTACATGTAGCATGCGCCTTTTTATAATTCTTTTATGGTTAACAAGACACCTTAGCCTACAAAAAAATATAAAATAGTCCACATTTCAATTTATAATCATGAGCAGTAATTACCATTATGAAGTAATTTTCACTATTTTAATATTTTCTTGATCAGAAAAGAGGCAAAATCAGCAATGGAACAAAAATATATTAACATCGAAATAAATTACAATGACCATACATATACACTTTTTAACATGTTTTCTTGATCATGGGAAGAAGGCAAACTCAACATTAGCTTCGGAAATACAATTCACTCGAACCAGAAGTGCTCGTACAGGTACAACAGCTACGAAATCGCGTGCAAAGCCGCGGGTAAGTGCTAGTAATAACATACATTCAATTGAAAAGCTAGGGAAATTCCAATAATGTTAATAAATTAAAAAGTAAAACAAAACATAACCTAGTGGCGTGTCTTCTAGAAGAGGTGTACCAAATTTAATCATTTCCTAAGATTTACATTATCCAAATGTTACATGATTTATTTTTAAAAAGGACAAATTCGTTCAAAGTCTCAACTCTAAATAAAATATGACGTGATCCCCCCAACCAAACACTAGACTTGCTACTGTAGTATGCTATAATTATTGTATCGTAATATGAACTCCAATTCATTTACATGATAAATTAGATTTTTTAAATAAAAAATAAAAATCTTGCATACAGTACTCATGTAACGTAGATAACATATTTTGCCAAGTAAAAAGGCACAGAATGTCAGGACTGAAACAGCAAGAACTATTCTATAAAGAGAATCACAAAATATTTCTGGATTGTAAGGTCCAGGAATGTTCCGCAGAGTATACAAACCTAATACAACGTGTATATATGTTACTATGTGTAGGATATTTATTAACAGGTTGTTTAAATTAAACAAGTTACTAAAGCAGGGGAACTCAATTCACGTTGTTATTATTGAAACTGACAGAAAGAGAAAAGTCGAGCATTTGTCTGTTTTCACTGTTTCAACAATATTGTTTTTGGTGAAAGAGAGCCTGTGTTTGGTTTACATTATCTGTGGTGTAACATTTGATCACAAAGTTGTTTCTCGACCCAGAGACAAGACAACACAAATAATTAAGTTTATATCCGACACAGCCGGGAGATATTCAGATACATTACGTCATGTAACAGTTAGTTTATATTTATTTTATCACTCATAGATTTTTAGTCCACGTGTCATAAACATTTTATAAGGCAAGGGGACAGCATAAATAAAATTTAGAACAGCAAATGTTTTATAAAATGTACACAGTGTCAGTATTTTTATTTTCCGATGTTAAAAAATAGGAAACTACACTGGTATGTATAAAAACAAGTCAAATTTGAAAAATAGGTTCACATGATTTTAATACGTATTTTTAACTAAAAAAATTACTCCCCTTGGAATCGGTTAAGAAGTAAGATATAAAATCTCATAAGATTTTGTTTACTGATAAATTTAAATTTAATTAATGTAAATCAGGAACTATTTTTCTTGTGTTAAAAGGATGTTACATATGTACGCTTCAGTGATAATAATGTAATCCAACATCCTGATTACCTAATAGAACTTTTGTTATCAATGTTAAACAATTTACATCTAAGATTATAATTAAATAAATTTACGATGACGACATAATGTAATTGAAATAAAAGGCTAATGAATATAAAAATAACGTGTGTTAAAAAATCTAATATGTTTGATATCAAGTATTCAATTCAATTAAAAAGACTTTATTCAACAAACAATTTTTTAAACACTTTATCATTCCCCATGTGCACTCGCACGTGCGGGGTTATTATAATTTAATTGTATTTTATATGGCTAAATATGCAGTCTTTTACCACCATCTCCCTGTATTTGATAAGCAATATAATTTTTATAACACAAAACTATACATATATAATAACTTACAAGAAGGAATAACAATAAATTAACAATATAAACTAACATAACAATAACAATTTAATACATAACAAATAAACTTATTTACAACTCAACTGTCATAGAACTGAATTTTATACATTCTAATAAATATTTAATATTTTATTGCAACCTTCCAATAAATAAACATAAACAAGCTAAATTAACAATATAACTAACATAACAATAACAATTAATACATAAAAAATAAACTTAAATATGTCAACAATCATAGAACTTAATTTAATAACGTTATAATAAATATCTTTACATTTCACCTCAACTTTAAATAAATAATCATTAGTAACTAAACAAGCAATGGGCGTAGTTAAATAACAACAGAATAATCATTGTTGCAATGCACTCATGCAATCTTGGCTTTGATAGCTTTGAGTATAGTACAGGAATGCCAAAACATACATAAACAAGATTATTAGCAAAAACAAGGCCTAATATACCGAAATATAAGCAAATCTTATCACAGTGGCATACTAAAATGTACGGAATGCCGAGACAATCCCTACTAGGGGTAGTGATGGGGGAATCGAATACAGTATATACATATAATATGTATTCGAATACAAGTGTATATATTGCTATAGATTTAGTTTAATTTAAGATTAGATTAGTTTAAAATCATAGATTTAAAGTATTATCCTATTAATTTGTATTTCTCGTATTTCTTCTTTCTTGGTGGCCGCCTAGTAACTATATAGGTTGAGAATCAATTATTATAGATTTAAATAAAATAATAAATGACAGTACTATTTTGCCGATTTTATAACCGTTGTTTCGTTTATAGCGCAATAACACTGCGTAATAACCTAAATAATAATAAATAAATGAATGCAGCTGCCGCTGTATCCACGGTACAATATTTCAATTATAAACACGAGAAACCGCCGACTGTAAGACACCTCTTTGTGAGGAATTATTCTAGGAATTACACAGAGTTCATCACTGGGCTTGAAAGACACATCGCAGTGACGTCAAGCTTCTTTGATCTAAGTTCATTAGCCAGTTCTCATTAAAACAAAAATGGCGGTCTTATTTGTAAAATTTATATCTCAGATATTACATAATGTGTAATAAAAGTAAAATGTTATTTTAAAAGCAAATATTTGTTATTATTCTAAGAATTTCAAGATAGCGATAGATCGGAGTTTTGAAGTTTTTTATTACTTATAAATAATATATTATTAATTTTAAAGTAATTTAAAATACTAATTTGATTTGATGCAGTACCTTTTATATTTACAACTTTGTTAAAGACATCTGAATAGTTTTCAGTATGGTAACCGTAAAAAAATGTATAGAAGTATACAGCAACGCAGTAGCGGTCAAGTGAACACTGTCTCACTACCGTAATTTCAAACTGGTTGCAACCAATTCTGTCACGGTTGTATTTAAAATGTTCAGAATGAGTGTATAAGCCTTACTAATGAACAAGACTACACCACATGCCACGTAACAGGCTTAGCTGAGGTTGTATGCAAAATTGAAGTCCTTAGATGTCGTTTAATATTTATTTATTCTGCGATTTTGTCGTTGACATCATAGCTACCCATAAGACCAATGTAACATAGTTGTAACAATTTAAAATATTTACATGTCCATAATCGTAAAACCTTACTAGACAAAAATTGTTATAACACTTCTAACAAAAAACTTAGACTAGATTTAGTCACAATTACTCGAAAACGATGTTTGTAAACATATTTGCTCATAACAGTTAAATTGTATACAGTACTTATATAGCTTAACACAGCTACCATCTTGAAATCTTAAAATTTATTGAAAATAAGGAGGAACAAATGTTGCTCGGAATTACTTAACATTTTTGAGAATGGTGTCAATTTTCGTTTATTCCGTGAAATACTGGAGATAAAACTTTTGCCCAAATGAGAATGACCCCCATCTGGGCACGTTTTATTGGTAAGACTGGCTAACGAAACTGATCGAATCTATATACAAACACTTCCTCTGTGCAAGGTTTAGTATGGGAGTCATAATTTAAGAAAATCCAAAAAATGTCACGGAAATTCCGTTAATAATTGTAATAAGGTAGATTTCTATGAAGTTTCTATTATGCATTAACAGAACGCTTGAAGTATGTTTACCATTCTGCAATATTTTTAAGAAAGGATCGTAATGAGAACGAACCAGAAATGATAATAAAGTGGAGGGCATGTTTTCTCATCGTGTAACCGAGTTACAACCAGCTGAT
The DNA here is from genome assembly GCF_021130785.1 of Homalodisca vitripennis. NCBI lineage: Eukaryota > Metazoa > Arthropoda > Insecta > Hemiptera > Cicadellidae > Homalodisca > Homalodisca vitripennis. Next base: position 7,963,242 of record NC_060211.1, on the reverse strand, counting down.
AGCCCGGAGGTGGTGAACTGCTGATGAACTCAAGCTAATGCAATCAGCGGCCAAAGGAAAGAAGCAATTACTGGCCTAGAATGTGGTCTCTGACAAGACCTTCCCTCTCTGATTAACTGATGTCTTTGCTGCCAGAATAACGAACCCGTTCTTTGAGGTAAAAATGGTTAGAGAATATTTCCGCATCAGTAGTGAATCTCGTTTGCATGAATGTACTTTAAAAAGATCGAATTTGGCAAATGACGACGTCAGAAGACGAAGAGAGTTTACTCAAATTTTTAAATTTGATTTGTAGAGGGACATAGTGTTAAAAGCATGGCGTCTTTCCGTGGTATATGAAACTTGATAACATGTAAATATTAGTACAGTAACTAGTCAGCAATTAAATATAGACTAAAAAGTAAAAACTTAACATACATATACGGTACAAGAGAAGCTGATAGAGAAGTGTCAGAAATTTTACACCCTTAGACATAAGGGGGATATTTTCCCATAACCTTTGCTAGGAGCATCGTTGAGATTTCTAGTCATGTCATTGGGTTTCTTTTGAATTTTCCTTTCAAATTCCATGTCACAAGATAGGGGTTGCAATTTGAATGACACTCCTCTGCTCCCCTTTGAACATGGGGGAGGGAGGTTAGGATATTTTTACCATCCCAAAAGTCCAAAAAGTTTTTTAATAGGTATGGTGCAAAATGTTACATCGATATCTCAATCCGTTTGGAATATATCCAAACGTATCAGGATTTAAGTTACACCCTGTATATACCATGTGCTAAGGTATACATTTAAAATAAATCAAATATGAAGTGAAACAGATAAATTTATATAATTCCGGATGCAGGAACAATATTGCGCTGTGTATCGGGTTCTAACCACAAATACTGTATCTAATTACATCTAAGTTAAATTTAATCTTTGATGTCTTTAACAAAACTTATTCAAATTAGTGTTATGTCTATTACCTTCACTGATTTGAAAACTCATAATTAACAAAATTTTAACGTCTGTGACATTACAAATAGTATAGAATAAAATGTAACAATGAATGTTTTATATGCATAAAGATGTGTTATTATTTCAAAGCATAAATGACAAAAACAAAAGAGTATATTTACCTAGATATTTATTTGATTCTGTATATGAATATTATCACAACTCTGTGATCAGTTGTCAATTTGGAATATTAAAAACTTAATAACGCCTAAACAGGTTGTGTTATAATCCAAATTTGAGTGAGAAAAATAATGTAAGGTGTGCAGTGATGTATATTTGACTTTGCACAGCAAAATCAGCACCAGATCTAGGGAAAATTATTTGGACCACTGACCTTGTCATCTAGTAGAATGGTGAGGGATTTTACAAAATTCAATTTGATTCTACTATTCAGGAAAACAACTTCAAGTAATATTATTTTAGTATTAAAAAAATAATGTATAAATAAATTTTATTTTCCTAAAAAATTGATTATCGATAGTTAACAGCATTTTTTTAGAGAGAGAACAATTTAAAACTGTTTTATTAAACATTGGTATTAAAAGGGTATTTATTCCCTACACAGATAAAGGGACAGAGTGATAGCTGAATTCGTTATTTGAACCTGAGTTTGCAGCTTACCATCATCACACTAATACAAATTGGGATAGGGGTTTGTGGCATATACAAATCGCATTACATAATACTTGCCACAAGGAGAGCATTAAAACTGCATTTGATTTGATGTTCAATTACAAAGCAAATGAAAGTTGAAATGGTTGAATAAAGAAGTTTGTGATGGAACTTATTGGAGCAGAGATATGAATTTAGAGAAGAAAATGAGCTGAATTCTAAATATATAACTTAAATCATAGGAAATTAAAAAAATATTTGACATACTGTACTGCAGAATAAATGTCCAGAAAAATGTAAAACAATTATTTTATAATATGACGGACCTTAAAGAATCGTTTCAATTATATCAAGCATACTCTTTGTTGTAAAAACTTTAGAAAACAAAGATACGTTTAAGAGAATGCATTAAACCAGAGAGAGAGACATTAAACCATTTGGTGATAAAAAAATAGAACATGTTTAATCTAGTCAATTATATAGATTAATTTAGAAGATAATTGAGTTTACATCGAGTAACAATGTCATTGTTGTATTTTGTTTGTTGACATAAAGATCAATAATTAATTGCTTAATATAGCCTCAATAATAATGTTTTTTTATAAAATAAATTTGTTCGTTAAAAGAAAAAAAAACAAGGGAAGGAATAAGAAGGAATGTTACAAGGATGTAATTTGAAATGGAGACAATATCTAAAAATGGAATAATTTTTGAGTTTTAATTCATGTAAAAAAAATTAAGGTACCAGTTGATTTAGAAGACGGAGTATGCATTATGAGCTAAGGAATACAAATGAAAATAATAAAATATTAGGAAACCAGAAATAGGTTACAAATATATAATTTTACTATTAGAAATTAATTTGAAATTAATAATTAAAAAGTTGGAATAAATTATGAGCTTGGAAAACATGAAATGAAGACGTTTAAGGTACCAGAGTGTGTGTTAGAGCTAAGGTATACAAATGAAATTAATAAAATCCATAAGGTTGCCCTCGTTTGCTGTGCCCAGTGTGAGTTTAACTTAAGGTACAAACCAGCCAGGAGTGACCCTGCTGGGTTTGTATTTGTGATTGGTATTTCAAGAGTAGAAGTAGGCGTATAACAATGTTCGATTCCTATGTCTAAGTAATGTACATGCAACATTTTGTTGAAATCCGTCCATTAGATTTTGTTTGATTGACTGTCAAACATCCAAACATCCATACATCCATACATTCAGACATCGAAACACCGAAATGTTTTCACAAAAACTTTGGATTTATAATATATAATAGGATAATACTATTCGTTGTTCAAGCTAGCCTTACAACTTTGCATTTAGTTGTAGTTGTTGCTAAATTATGAAAGTGTTATTGTTTAATTTATCACATATTACATTTATTTCATTTAGGAATATGAAGTCATCATGCACGGTTTTCAGTAACATTAAAGGGTACTTTGGGATTATACCGACCACACCAGTATGAAGAACACAAAAATAGAAATTTATAGAAACAAACATGATAGAACGAAAAAACAACTCTTCAATTACAAAATTACAAACTTACAAGCATTTCCAGGTATTGTGATCGGTATTGTTGTCGCTGTTATCTTATCTTTCTCGAGAAATCCTGATTACGGCAGGCCGCGCGGCATCACGTGATTTGCACGGTACATAATTACCTTTCCATTACAATTCAATTTATATTTCTGATTAGCCCTAGCCCTAGAATTTGATATTTACTGATAGGTACTATCTCGAGGGATGTTTTTCTTTCGTCGACATCAGCGCGGGGCAGCACCGAAGGTGCTGCCGAAGCCCGCGCTGATGGCCGAGGCACTCGCATTTTGGGTGGCGGAATGTGATCAAGAATAAAACAAGTTTTGAGTGTTTTTTTAAATAAAGAGTTTAGTTTTGGTAAATGTTTGTTTTTGTTGAATTTTTGTGTTTGGAGAAATGTAGAGGTAAAACACGGAAGTACACAAAGCGATGCACCAGCTGAACGGGCGGCGAGACTCTGCAATCACGTTATCTACTAGACGCTCGACTTTGACCTCTGTCTGAGATGGGGAGGGGTTTGCGATAAGACAATTCCTGTTTTATATTGACGAAATATTGTTCTATACTCTAATCTAAGTAATCAGTAGAAACGAAATGTGAAATAACGATTCATGTCTGGGTGTGGTCGGTATAATCCCAAAGTACCCATTAAAGATCCAAAAGTCATTGAGGTGAAGGGCCTAATGTTAAAAATGTTTGAAAATAACGAAAGGCATCCACGCGGTGAGCTTTTTAAATGACATACTAAACAATAAAACTGTTTAAGAAACAAGGAAATATATTTGTGCCAAAAAAAACCTTGAGCGTATTCATAACAATCATAATAATAGACTTAGTTTTGTTTTGTTAATATCTCAAAATATTGCATCACCTTGCCTGGTTTTAAATAAATTTCTGCTCTGTGACTAGTGTGCATCCTCAGACGAATTACATAAATATAAATTAAAGCTCCTGCAGCGTCTTACTCTATATGATATATAGACTAGAAACAAAACATAATGTCTGAAAACCAGAGATAGATGAATACAATGCAATTTTACTCACTTTATACATTACCCTCAGACATTTAAAGGTTATTTAATTGAAAGACACAAATATTTACGCGTAATCCTAATAGAGAACTTAAATCTTAAATTTTAGGAACTTTCTACAAAGAAGTTTTTTGTAATCAAAGATATGATATAAGGCCTACCGAAATCGTTACTAAAATTGAAATATCTGGTGAATTTTGATATTAGTGTAGTTTTCAGGTTTTATTGATATAAACAGTAAAAAATTGAATAGCTAAAATAAAAAAAATCTTAAAATCACAAAACACCTGTAACGCAATAATAAATTATATTAATATATTTGTGAGAGATAATGAGTTTTTATTCAAAACACCTGTGGAACGTTTTAGTAGAAATGAGCTCTACGTAATTTATAAAGTATTTCATTATAATTTAATTCCCTGTAATACCTGGACTAAAATGACGAAAATAAAATTATAAAATTGTGGTATTAAATCCTGAATTAAAATACCATAATCGCTTGGAGGGCTCTTTAGTTTTAATGTATATTATGATTGAAGACAAGATGAGATCACGCTAATGAAAAACTGCCAGATTACATCGAGACTCGCGCTTCAGAGCGTGGTGACAAGTGCTCTCGTACACTTTTACTGCTCAAGATTTTACTACCGTAGCTTATATTTTATAAAAGTTATGTAAATAAAAATTAACTTAGGAATACTAAAAAAGTCAGGAACTAAACTATTAAGCTTATTGTCTGTGTGTAGTTCCTCTATTTAAAAATATCTCCTATTGGAATACAACGAAACAAAATGTATTGTTAGGACAATTATCATTAGAAACTGTCAACCACCAAAGGTAAGGAACAATAATATCGAGCTGCAATGTAAAGATTTGTATATAAATGCAACATTATGGAAATACAAGAAAAGTACATTACTCCTGATATACATACTGTAAGAAAATATTAAGTTTAGATTGGAGAATAAAATTAAATTTTTTAGACTTACAAATGACTAAATGGATAGTAAATAATTAAGATTTTAAGATACACTTTTCCAATGTACAAATAATAGAAGTAAATAATAAAAGTCTGTCTAAAACGAAGAAACCAAGTTGGTATGCTAGCAATTGGAGGAAAGTTAGGCTGATAATCTAAACTGATTAACTCATTTACTTATAATTTACTTGCTTATGGTGTTATAGTATTTAGGTTTTCAAGAAATATATATGGATATATAATATTTGAGGGGAGAAATTTTATATTATTGCAACTAATTATCAATATTATATTATCGAATGCAGCATTCACAAAACACTGAAATACGCACCTATCTGTAGCAAATGCTTACATAAAATATAAACATTATAGAATATATGAATATAATACTAAACAATACGATTAATGATAGTAGTAAATTATATAATATAAAAGAATATACTGTTTACAATCAAATAATATGATATTTTAAATTTTTAATTGTAGCCTCAGCAATAGCATTATTTATCAGACATAAAATAGAACCGTAAAAATACCAGAAATATGTAAAGATATAATTGTAATGATAAAAATACAATTATTGTCATAATGTATACTCATACATATTTACATACGTTCTAAGAACTATTACAATTAAGCTTTACTATATTAATAAAAATAACGATTTCCCTAAATGTATATGTATTGATGTATTTCATTTACATACAGTAGTTCTATAACCTAAGTTATTATAACAATAAAAAAATTAATTTCTTCATTTTGAAAAAAATAGGTATTAACTCGATTTGCTAAGATTATAATACTGTTTTAATATCTTTGGAGTAGTTGGTTAAAATATTTAGGACACAAATACAGAAATTATATTTTAGTGTTCTGTATTACATTATCTATGGTATAACGGTCAGTTATTAGCAATTTCACCGCTTTTATATCTTAATTACAGTACAAATCTGACTGTTTGGGAAATGCTTGCGACAGGAGCAGACCTGTTTAACCGTTACATGCTAATATCCTTAATTGCAACAAAATCCAATTAATTAAGGAAAAATGCTCTACCTTAGATAGAAGGGAAGAAAGAAAAGGGCTAACTTGGAGCCTTGAAAATGTTAGACACGTCACTCGCCAGGATTCAAAAACGATTATGACACAAATTCACAGATTACCATTCGGTTACTTTTGGTCACTACAATAAAATTTCCCCTTCATTATTCTCACCGCATTCCATTTCCTTGGTAGCAGTGCAGAAAAAAGTCTTTGACTTTGGTAAAATTATCCGGAAACTACCAACTCAAACCTACTTTAAAGTATAAATAGTCTCTGCTCGTATAATGTCGTTACATTAAACACCAGATGGTCGACCCTTTGCTTAATAAAGCACTAGGGAGATAACTCCTTTATTCACAATTATGCAACCTTTGACTCTTCCAACTAATCAGCATGCATGAGGGATTTGCATGAAACAGGAAATTTTCCAGGTGGTTTTCCTTCAAGTATTTATCACAACATTCACATCTACTTTGGTGTGCTTATATACACTGCTTAATCCCGTATTAGGTCGTTGCTTATGGACAAGGTTATATAGTTGTTCATTTTTTAATTATATGCTTTAAATAAACAAATTATATTTTTCAATTATGTGAAGGCGTTGATAATGACTGTTTAAAGCACTCAAGATCTATATGAGGTTATACGAAACTGAGTTAATTGTAAATGCGTTAAGCTTTACTTTGTTTCATAATGTTAATTTATAACCCTCTCATATTTGGAGTAAAAACGGATTGGGAAATGGTAGTTCTTATCTTACGGAAATCCAATGTCGGATCCCAAGAACTGATTAGCATGAACATAACAATTAACTTCACTCTGGTGTGTTTACGTTCACAGCACTTTTTGTCATATTTTAGATGGCGACTACACAACAGCAATTGTGCTATGAGTGGGACAATTATAACAATGAAATAACCATAGAAGAATTATTTTAATATCTTATATACAAAAAGACTCATTTTTAGTTTAAAAATAACCAATGATTACATATACAAACTTCAAGGCGCTTCTCCTCAAAATCTTTTATAAACACCGTGGATTTTCGTGTACAAAATGGACATGTCAGACATTCTTTGACAAAAGCTAGGATGGATAATTTAATTAAGAATCTTTCACTAACAGCACCTATAAAAATTAAAACGGGCAATTTTAATAAATAGTGTAGAAATGAAGCTTTATGTAAAATTTAAAGTCTGTAGTGAGTGAAATCATTCTCAAAATAACTAGCAACATGATAAAATTACATTTTTGTTCCATTAAATTATCACTGTTTAGTTAATAAAAGTTCTGGTGTGCTACGGAATGTACTGTGAAGAGTGCGTTTAAATCAGATATTGTCATTCTATTGCAGTAACTGCCTTGCACCTCTATTACGAGTATTTTCCTTTTCACTACATGAATACGCTTCTACTGCTGTTAATGCCTTATGTTAATGACTTTTTGCTGTAGAGCATTTCTCTAGACACTCGGAAATGGACCTAACAATTTGTATTAGCTAATAGGAAAATTTATATGATCCCAAATCACACAATTTCAAGTCTATAGGTCAGTTTTTTTTTCGAGGTATCTTGCGGACAGACAAAACCCGATAGACAGACAGAAATGAAAATTTTTCTAACTCTGCAGTTGCGGTAGAATCAAATTACTCTATTTGTCCCTCACAAGAACATATTTATGACGAAGTTCAGCAGCCTAAGGGAGTTATGGTACCACCATTCTGTAGTAGTGTTCATTTATAATTTCCCTATTTTATAGTAATTTCCCACTCATTTGTGGTATTTGTTATTTCATTCTATGTCCTTAGTGAGCAGAAAAAAATAATTCCCACGACAACACATTATTTTACCGTCACGTATTGTTAAAGATGTCTTTTACCTAATAAGTTTTCATAATAGAGAACATTTCCCATGCGAACATCTTTGAAACAATCAACAACAGTTTAAACCTTTTTCTTTGTTGTGTGAATTTTACAATACGAAATGATACCTCAGAGATAAAGTTGCCCTAAATATACTCAGCTGCTTCCTAATTATTCTATGATGCCAAAGTTAGTATTAAAGCGCATCCTATTGTTCGAATGTTTTAGATGAGCATGTTTTTCATGACGAAGTAAATTAGAGTTGAAGTGTGTTTTACAATTGAAAAGTGAGTGAAAGGTATTATGCGCAGCTGTGTACTGTTTTATTATGTTAATTTCTAAACATGTCTTTATTAAAAGGTGACGGTGTGGGTGATAGCGTTAGTTAACAGTAGAGTGAACACTTTTCTGTCAAAACTTCAAGCACACAACGCTGAACATTTCGTTTTTCTCTAATGCTACATGTGTCTAGATGTATTTGTTCATACTAAATGTTTTACATGAAAATAAAAATAATGTTGCATTTATTTGAAACAATATTTACAAATTTGATGGTGTATTCTTTGCAGATACACGTCGAGAACTTCTGTGCCAAAGGAATTGCGCCAATCAAGTAAATGTGATATTTATTTCTGCCCACTATTATATTCCGAAGTTAGTTTTATTGAAGAAAACATGAAAACTTATTATAAATAGATCAGAAATTTATTGCTTGATTTAGATATAATTTGGTTTCTTCCTTGAAATGTATCCACTTCTCCTTTAATGCAGTCTAGTTATAAATAGAATAATTGCTGGAACTTTTCTAACTGTTCTTAAAATAACGTTGCTCGGTAACAGGTAATGTGACAATCTGAGACTCGACATGCTAACAGCTATCTCACGTCACGTACTGCTGTCATTATATCAAAACATCGGGTCATTGGTTAAGGTATGTAATCTGTTATAAACAAATAAAAATAAAAATAAAATGACATATTTTTTTATAAAACGTTGCACCTGGCTGGATAATCTTTTCATGCTAATTCTATGCTCTTCTCTACATTCAAGAATGCTGGTTATTTTGTGAACGTAAATCAAGATTATGTATTTCAATACGTTAGTTTAAGTAACAGAGGTATATTTCTTCTGGAATTGAAAGTGTACAACTTACTATATACCCTTCTGCAGAACAGACTATTTACCTTTCTTTTTAATACACGAACAAACTAGTTCTAGTTTGAATTCTTAGTTTGGTAAAGGATAATATGTGTTATATTACTGAAATATATTTAGCATACGTATATATTTAAGCTTTCAGGAGCACAGTGGTTATTTGTGTACACTTTTAAAAACCGCGAATGTAGTCGGGAAGCTTGGAAGAAGATGTGATATTCCAATACTGACACAGAACTTCCGGTGTGGGAGTAAACATCCGGAAGTGATCGTCCTGGTGACACAAATATCCCTGGTCTACCCTCTGTCATATGTCCAATGAAAACGTATAAACACAAATGACAATGGAATTTATTAATTCAATACTCTTAATTTCAAATCCTGTATGTGACTGTCTTGAGTACCATTGTCATTGTAAGGTATCGACGCACCCCTTTATTCCGTGTGATATGACCCATGAGGACGGCCAGAATAAGGCTTAAAAAGAGATCGACCTCTCCTTAAAAAAACATTATTGAAAAATTTTTCTTTGTTATTAAGTACGGAATGTAAAATTTTATAGATCAAATTAATAATACCAGGAAATTATAACAAAATATTACGTTTCAAGGGAAAATATGTAAATTTATTTAACATATAATAGTAATCACATTAAATTTAACGGAAATACAGTAAGAAATGAGGAATGTATTATAAATAAAGTCAAATACATATTAAAAGGAGACGTTTAGTACTCATCAAATTAAAAAAAATGGCTTAGTCAAAATATTTCTAAATTTACTGTTTGTAGTAAATAAAATCCTATCCACAAATACAAAAACATAGCATGTAACTTAAGATGATATTTATAATGCATTTTGCAGCATTTAAATTTGAGTTACGCTAAATAATAATCATAAATTAAAATTAATCACATCATGTGTTTGGTAAGTACTAATTTTGAAAACGAATCCGGCTAATTTGCGTTGTAAAATATTCCTTGAAAACCGAGGAAGGTTTGTTAGAAGAGAAATATAGAAAAATTATTTGGAATAATTTGGATAGTACTTATGTTTTATAATCTGAATTAATTGATACAAGAAAGCCGGTGACACTTTCAGATAACGTCCTACAAATGAGCTAAAACATATATGTTTAAATATAAATTTTATAAAACATTAATTGTGCAATGCTTGATCATGATCAATATTTTAATACAAATAGCAAATACGATTTTAGTTTCTAACTTCTACTCCAGATTGCATCTGTGATAAATTAAAAACATCTAATGCATTTTAATATTATTTGAACCCTGTTATAAAACTAAATTTATTGCACAAAGCTGTGAATGATTTCAAATAAGTTACTCCAACCTGGTGGGTTTCTTTATAATTGTGATACGGCATTTTAACAGTGATTTATTGAAAAATGGCGACTTATTGTTGTAACGATCCGTGATTTGCCACATTACAGTCCAAAAACAAGACTCTACAAAACAATCAATACCTTGTAAACGATTATTTTGGAAAATTGCATTAACCTAATAAGGAAAATAATATCGAAAATGATAAAATGTCCTCTTAGATCATATTAGGCTTCTTAGTTATCCGTACGTACATTCTCTTAATCGGGACAGCAAGGCAAACTCAACTATGGCGCTGGAAATACCTTAGATCGAAATTAGATTACAAGAGTCGAAAGCACTTTTGACCAATAGTTGTTTGGTCGAGGCAATATGGCAAAATCAACTATGGCATCATAATTGGTTTTATACGGTTTTTAGAAACCTTTTAACCAAAGTAGGCTTCTCAGACCTACATATGCGTACAATATTTTTCTTCGTTAGAGCAATACGGCCTCTACTAAATATATTATCAGTTAGTACTGAGATAAATACATATTCAGTGTATCAGGTATAAGTTATCAGGTATTTTAACGGAAATATTTGAGAATCGAGACCTAGAGAGATCGGAAGATGTATGTCCAGAGGAGCGCTACCAGATAAACTTGTCCTTATTTATTCTTATCTCGTCCTGTTTTACTGGTCTGTCCTTACTATTATCAGGACTCGTTTGTTTGTAATATATCCAGTAATATATAAACCGTACCGACAAAATAATGAAGAGTACGTGATTTTCTAGCTTTCTTATCATTATGGGTGTCGAGAAACATAGTTGATATTATATTAATAATTTAAGAATTTGATATACTAAAAATGTAGGTGAATTATAACTGAATAAATATTTATAGATTTGTTTGCACTATCCTTGTCGTATATGAATACGTATTTTTATAGTCATTTTAAATTTGATTACTTTTAAAATCGTATATTTTAGCAATATTAGCATTTACAATCATGTAGTGCTTGATCTAGAAGATATGTCACTTGAGTATAAGGTTTCTGCAATGGTGAGTATTTAGAGTATACATTTAATTCTACGGTTAATAAAAGTGTTTTAGGAGCCACTATAAAATAATCGTAGAGTATTTTATTTAACTCACAGAATAAAAAGTAAACAAAAAATTCTTTACTATACAGATATATTTATTTATAATGTATGTATAATAATAATAATTTATAATAATTTAACCCTTTGTGTAGCTGTGATTTTGAAATAAATTAATGGATATGAAATATAAATTTTTGTTCTACATAGAACGTACATTTAAAACTAATTGATATAAAGACAACTGATGTGGAAGAGTGAGTGACTATACTTCTTTGTTGATGTCTCGTGCCAATAGGCATCCTAGGTAAGGGTCTAACTTCAATCATATGTTACCAGAAGTCCTAAGAAGAAAACAGGTAATCAAACAGTCGGTCTGTGGCTGACATTATTTAACAGATCCTAACTAAGGTTTTGGTAAGGATATTATATGGTTTGTAATTCAAGCGAAAATGTTAAGATGGATAAAAAGCATGTGTGCAAAAGCGTATAATAAATTAAAGTTTCAATACAGCTGTTTTTCAGTGCGATCAAACAAAATAAGAGGGGAGGAGAAGAAATGACAGTTTCAAAGAATAACGTGTGTGTTGGCCTCCCAACAAACTTGTTCTCAAGTCGTTACCCGCGACAATATTGTCTTCCCACATTTTGAAAGATGTGTTAACTTCTTGGCTAAAACAACTCAACCGCTCAACCGCTTACTTTAACCGTTATTTCAAGAAGTAATGAATGAACATAGACAATAGTTTGCTGATCTGATTTCTTCATATGAATATACGAAGAGCTCTTCGAGATGATAGGCAAGTTGTTTGATATCGTTGATAGGCATATTTCAAGAGAAGGTGGTAGATTATTGAAGCCCGATAATACTCTCTAGTGGACGCCAACTGACGAAAACGAGCCCTGAATGGCGTGGGTGCTAGAATGATCAGCGTAAATATCCGAGTTACGTTCGTTATTTACGTAATTAAATGGAGCTTTTAAATGAAACCGACTAAGAAAACCTTGATATACATAAGATTCAGCTATCGTCAGTGATTAGGTGACTGAAATTCACTATACCGAAAGTTTTTGCAATATGTCCTGAAAATCTCAGGGAGGGAAAGTTTCGCTTCTTAATCACTATTATTTGGATTTTATTTTAGAATAACCTCTATCGTTGATAAAATTTGACCTGCTAATTATTTATCACGTAGAAAATAAGTAAACACATGAAAATTGACTGTAAAATTTTGTTAACTTAAAGGGGAGACAGACGTATCTTTTTCAAAAAATGGACTTGTTTTTATTTTAAATTTTTTATTGTACTTTATTATAATTACTAAAACACACACACACACACACACACACACACACACACACACACACACATTCAATTAGCTAAGTTACTCGTCATATGGAACATTTTTTATTTCTCCATTTTTTTATTCTTATACTACTATATATTTTGAAATATTAATTGTTTGCCCAATATTTTTTGTCGGATATACTAATCTTTATTCCCTTTGGCAGTTATGAATCAAATAAAGCCTATCTACAAAGACTTTTCAAATAGGACTCTGCTCTGGAAATGCCTGCATGGAAAGCCTCAAAGTCCAAATGATTCTGTCTGTAATGTCTATGGTCACGGACATCCAAACAAGTTTGTGTTGCACTGGAGGTTTTCAAAATAGGAGTTTGGGATTCTATTAGTAACTTAGAACCAAGCGTTCGATCGTATGCGTCAAATAAAAGTCGACAAAAGATCTGAGGATATTACCATAAGGACCGGAGCAGCAGCAAAAACTAAGAAAAGGAAGCTGGAAGGCATGAAGGAAGAAGAGAAAAGTTTTATAGTCCTTGGAATTCGATGCTAATGCTGTTGTCTGAATAAAGACACACACACACACACACACACACACACACACACACACACACACACACACACACACACACACACACACACACACGAAATTCACACTTTCACGTTCATGAAAATCTCCTAAAAATCTACACACGCACGGAAGCATGACCTTAGGAAAAGGATTGAAGGAGTACCTTTACTCCATTTCCGGAAGCTCATTATTCAATAGCCTTCTTTAAATTCCATCTGAAATGTGAAAAGGTTAAATATAATTAATATAAGCACTCATAGTGACCTTGTAACTTTTCCATCAAGACTATATGATATTTAATTTCTATCAGTAAATGGTCTTTAAATCAACCATTAATGCGTAGGAATTGGTCGATGTAGTTATTGCCGAATTTTAGTTTATTTAGTTATTTAAATAGCCGAAATGGGAACGACTTCAAAACTTTGACTTTGAGTAGATAATCGCAGTAGTGCTTGGAGGGTGGTCTCTCAAACAATGCAATATTTTAACTTTCAAGTTTCTGAGATTGGTTGTGGCGCTCAGATGTAGTAAGTTCGTTAATTGCTTTTATAACTGCATTAGTTTACTGAGTGAACGTAGTGGACACACAACATGTTTTATATGATTTCAGGCTTCAACTTGTCACTTCGCTTTGCAAGTTTTACTCACTTTAACTTAATTTTTTAATTTTATCTTAGATTCGTTATCCTCCTGAGGAAGAGATTGGATTGCAGATCTCGAAACGTAGTGAGACTGTTCTTTTAGTTTCAAGTATCAGTTGCAAATATCCGAAAATATTTTATTACTTCTGTAAGACATACGTAATTATTAATATAACAAAATTCATAGAATCAATGTACAGATAGTTGATGGAAAGGAAGTCTTGTATTACAATTCGATACAAACATCCTCCGGATGTAAGTGGATACGCACATCCACCCAGACACCGATGATGAACAAACAGGAAATGCTTGTTTAAGCAGCGGAAATGCTTGTTTCTAAAAATCATGCCATGATGTAAGGGACAACCATGCTGATATGAAAACTTGTTACTCACCAATTATGATGGAGAGATTTGGCATAGGCGTGGTCAGGAGATCTGGCGGGAGAACAACATAAAAAATCAGGAACAACGAGGGAGAGGGAAGAAGTCGAGGACTGGATTCGAAAAACGACGTTAGGGAGTGCCAGTGCTTGTGTTGTGTTGTGCTTGTGTGTGTGCGGGGAAAATCTTTTAGGCGTAATAAGTGTCAAGTGCAAATAAAATGTAAGTTAAGAAAATCTTGTATTTAATTTTAGGAACGTAGTATTATATATCAGGGTTCATTTAATCATTTTAATACGTCTAATTTTACAATTCCAAGGTACCTGTACCTAAAATAACGAAAAGAAAAGATTATAAAGTGTAGAAATCAAATGAATAATTTAATATTGAAATTCATATTTTCTTATATTAAAAAATATATTTCATATATTTTATCTAAATGTTCTCAATTTGGAAAAGTCACTCATTTGTTTTAATCATGTAAATTTATGTAAATGTTTAGATATTTTAAGAGAAAGTTTTCTCACGTTAGTTCATTATTTATTGCAGCACAACATAAATTGTAATGAATAATGTTAAACATAATTGGTATGAAAGTTGTGTTCAATATGCCATATATCCATTGTCATTTAAAATTTTAATCATTATAAAGAGATGCTATTACAAATAAAATATTTCTTGGTTCATTTGAGGGTGTTGTATTGCAAATCGAACCTATTATTTAAATCCTCTCACAACAGCCCTTGCTCATTATACATATATTTCACTATATATTTCACAACCTTAATCTAAACAAAACCAACCTTACACTTCCCAAACCTCCATCGCCAAAAACAAACACTAAACAAGGAAATGACATCCTACAGAATATCGCATGATACTAAGAAATAAATAATGGATTCAGCTTTCAGGACTTTTTAAGCTTTTGAACTTTTGCGGCAGTTGGCAAACCTAGTTACAGTTTGTTTGGATAATTTGATCATCCTCACAATAACACAAACTTTGGTTGGCTTTGGTTCAAGCAATTGGAGCGGAGGGGTTTCTACTTAAATAAAGAGGATATATTTATGATTCCAATTAAGGCTTAAGCTCTTCTATTCGTACTTTAAACACGCAAAATGAACGAGTGGGCGAGGAATGTTAGAATGAGTTCAAAGCAATTATATTAAACATCCAATGCATGTAATTGCTAGTAATAAAACCGAATATTGTTATTTGTTATTATTAATATTTAAATATTAAAATTTGCTCTTTAAGGTATTACAAAATCGTGGAATAAAAAAAAATAGTTCACATGAGACTCTACCTAATAAACTTATTAAATTTCTTCTATAAGTACAAGAATAGTACTTTGTATAATATTATTCTAGATTCTAAAAACTTGACGAGAGATTTTGATAAAAATGTTCTTATGAAACGAAGCAAAGTTCCTGCGGAAGTGGAAGTTATTTCTTGGAGAAAACGTTAGTTCGTTGGAATAACGATGATAAAAAAATTTGATACAATCATTTGTATACCAAAGGTGGTTCCCGCGCGTACGCGCGTGCGCGTGTTTGTTAGTCTTTTAGTAAGTGATCAGACTCTTGGCAGCCGCGCTCTCTCTCCCCAAAAATCGAAGAAAACTAATAAAATCTCCTAACCAAGGATATAGTTTTAGTCTATAATTAACTATAGTATGGACAACAATATTCATTTCGTATGTACACATTCATCCATAATAGTACAGTATGAATACATTTGTTAAGATTCGCATATAGCAACTTCAAAACAATTACTTTATCTATGTATAACTTCATTGTAATTATATAGCACACAGCAAAGTTCAATTCCAAGTAAATTTTAAATGTAATATTGTGACGAATAAACACAGAGCTATATGTAATCATTGTAAACAAGTTTTAGTGTGGTTAAGGAAAGCATGTACAAAAGAACATTAAAATAAGTTACAAATAGCGGTGTTTCACAATAACAGGACAAGGACAAGAAACGACAGTTTCCAAGAATGACGTGTTAGCCTTGTAACAGCTTGTTCTCAAGTCGTTACACGCGACAATATTGTGCTTCTCACACTTTGACAGATGTGCTCACTTCTAGCCTAAAACAACTCAACCGCTTTCTCAACCGGAAAATTTTATGAAATAATAGTGAAAGAACAGACATTTTCGTTAATGTAATTTATTCATCTGGTGTATTCTCTACAATATGAAAGAGAACATGACTGCGGTCATTGACGCGGCAGATATCACAAGAGAAGTTGATAGAGATGTCGTCTCACGTTTTGTCGGCTGATGTCACCGTCCAGTTGCATCTATTCGATATGAAAGAGAACATGACTGCGGACATTGACCCGGCAGATATCACAAGAGAAGCTGATAGAGATGTCGCCTCACGTTTTGTCGGCAGATGTCACTGTCCAGTTGCATCTCTTCGATATGAAAGAGAACATGACTGCGGACATTGACGAGACAGATATCACAAGAGAAGCTGATAGAGATGTCGCCTCACGTTTTGTCGGCAGATGTCACTGTCCAGTTGCATCTCTTCGATATGAAAGAGAACATGACTGCGGACATTGACGCGACAGATATCACAAGAGAAGCTGATAGAGATGTCGCCTCACGTTTTGTCGGCAGATGTCACTGTCCAGTTTGCATCTCTTCGATATGAAAGAGAACATGACTGCGGACATTGACGCGACAGATATCACAAGAGAGAAGCTGATAGAGATGTCGCCTCACGTTTTGTCGGCAGATGACACTGTCCATTTGCATCTCATCGATATGAAAGAGAACATGACTGCGGACATTGACGCGACAGATATCACAAGAGAAGCTGATAGAGATATCGCCTCACGTTTTGTCGGCTGATGTCACTGTCCAGTTGCATCTCTCTTCGATATGAAAGAGAACATGACTGCGGACATTGACGCGACAGATATCACAAGAGAAGTTGATAGATATGTCGCCTCACATTTTGTCGGCTGATGTCACTGTCCAGTTGCATCTCATTGATATGAAAGAGAACATGACTGCGGACATTGACGCGGCAGATATCACAAGAGAAGCTGATAGAGATGTCGCCTCACGTTTTGTCGGCTGATGTCACTGTCCAGTTGCATCTCTTCGATATGAAAGAGAACATGACTGCGGAAATTGACGCGACAGATATCACAAGAGAAGCTGATAGAGATGTCGCCTCACATTTTTGTCGGCTGATGTCACTGTCCAGTTGCATCTCATTCGATATGAAAGAGAACATGACTGCGGACATTGACGCGGTAGATATCACAAGAGAAGCTGATAGAGATGTCGCCTCACATTTTGTCGGCAGATGTCACTGTCCATTTGCATCTCATCGATATGAAAGAGAACATGACTGCGGACATTGACGGCAACCACAAGTAGGATATAGAGATATTATTTCATTAGCAAATCGGAACTTAGTACTATATACCCGTAGTAATATCATGTGAAATTTATACAGTGTTTCTATTATTTCTGGAAGTCAAGTTACTGAGCTCGGCGTCACGCCAACTATTAGTTACAAGTTAAACACCACCTGACTGTACTTTGTTACTCGATTGGGTTCCATTAGCAGTCCTCCAGTCACAGTAAGTGTTCAGTGATATTTTCTGAAAGTCAAGTTACAGCCTGAGCTAGTCGTCATGCCAACTGTTAGTTACAAGTTATACACCACCTACTGTACTTTGTAACTCGATTGGGCTCCATTAGCAATACACAGTAAGTGTTCAGTGATATGTTCTGAAAGTCAAGTTACGGCCTGAGCTCGGCGTCATGCCAACTGTTAGTTACAAGTTATACACCACCTGACTGTACTTTGTAACTCAATTGGGCTCCATTAGCAATCCTCCAGTCACAGTAAGTGTTCAGTGATATGTTCTGAAAGTCAAGTTACGGCCTGAGCTCGGCGTCATGCCAACTGTTAGTTACAAGTTATACACCACTGACTGTACTTTGTAACTCGATTGGGCTCCATTAGCAATCAGTCACAGTAAGTGTTCAGTGATATGTTCTGAAAGTCAAGTTACGGCCTGAGCTCAGTCATGCCAACTGTTAGTTACAAGTTATACACCACCTGACTGTACTTTGTAACTCGATTGGGCTCCATTAGCAATCCTCCAGTCACAGTAAGTGTTCAGTGATATGTTTTGAAAGTCAAGTTACGACCTGAGCTCGGCGTCATGCCAACTGTTAGTTACAAGTTATACACCACCTGACTGTACTTTGTAACTCGATTGGGCTCCATTAGCAATCCTCCAGTCACAGTAAGTGTTCACTGATATGTTTTGAAAGTCAAGTTACGACCTGAGCTCAGCGTCATGCCAACTGTTAGTTACAAGTTATATGCCACCTGACTGTACTTTGTAACTCGATTGGGCTCCATTAGCAATCCTCCAGTCACAATTAAGTGTTCAGTGATATGTTTTGAAAGTCAAGTTACGGCCTGAGCTCGGCGTCATGCCAACTGTTAGTTACAAGTTATACACCACCTGACTGTACTTTGTAACTCGATTGGGCTCCATTAGCAATCCTCCAGTCACAGTAAGTGTTCAGTGATATGTTTTGAAAGTCAAGTTACGGCCTGAGCTCCGCGTCATGCCAACTGTTAGTTACAAGTTATACACCACCTGACTGTACTTTTGTAACTCGATTGGGCTCCATTAGCAATCCTCCAGTCACAGTAAGTGTTCAGTGATATGTTTTGAAAGTCAAGTTACGGCCTGAGCTAGTCGTCATGCCAACTGTTAGTTACAAGTTATACACCACCTGACTGTACTTTGTAACTCGATTGGGCTCCATTAGCAATCCTCCAGTCACAGTAAGTGTTCAGTGATATGTTTTGAAAGTCAAGTTACGGCCTGAGCTAGTCGTCATGCCAACTGTTAGTTACAAGTTATACACCACCTGACTGTACTTTGTAACTCGATTGGGCTCCATTAGCAATCCTCCAGTCATAATAAGTGTACAGTGATATGTTCTGAGAGTCAAGTTACGGCCTGAGCTCCGCGTCATGCTAACTGTTAGTTACAAGTTATATGCCAACTGACTGTACTTTGTAACTCGATTGGGCTCCATCAGCAATCCTCCAGTCACAGTAAGTGTTCACTGATATTTTCTGAAAGTCAAGTTGCGGCCTGAGCTAGTCGTCATGCCAACTGTTAGTTACAAGTTATACACCACCTGACTGTACTTTGTAACTCGATTGAGTTCCATTAGCAATCCTCCAGTCACAGTAAGTGTTCAGTGATATGTTCTGAAAGTCAAGTTACGGCCTGAGCTCCGCGTCATGCTAACTGTTAGTTACAAGTTATATGCCAACTGACTGTACTTTGTAACTCGATTGGGCTCCATTAGCAATCCTCCAGTCACAGTAAGTGTTCAGTGATATGTTTTGAAAGTCAAGTTACGGCCTGAGCTAGTCGTCATGCCAACTGTTAGTTACAAGTTATACACCACCTGACTGTACTTTGTAACTCGATTGGGCTCCATTAGCAATCCTCCAGTCATAATAAGTGTACAGTGATATGTTCTGAAAGTCAAGTTACGGCCTGAGCTCCGCGTCATGCCAACTGTTAGTTACAAGTTATACACCACCTGACTGTACTTTGTAACTCGATTGGGCTCCATTAGCAATCCTCCAGTCATAATAAGTGTACAGTGATATGTTCTGAAAGTCAAGTTACGGCCTGAGCTCCGCGTCATGCGAACTGTTAGTTACAAGTTATACACCACCTGACTGTACTTTGTAACTCGATTGGGCTCTATTAGCAATCCTCCAGTCACAGTAAGTGTTCACTGATATGTTTTGAAAGTCAAGTTACGACCTGAGCTCCGCGTCAGGCCAACTGTTAGTTACAAGTTAAATGCCACCTGAGTCTTCTTTGTAACTCGATTGGGCTCCATTAGCAATCCTCCAGTCATAATAAGTGTACAGTGATATGTTCTGAGAGTCAAGTTACGGCCTGAGCTCCGCGTCATGCTAACTGTTAGTTACAAGTTATATGCCAACTGACTGTACTTTGTAACTCGATTGGGCTCCATCAGCAATCCTCCAGTCACAGTAAGTGTTCACTGATATTTTTTGAAAGTCAAGTTGCGGCCTGAGCTAGTCGTCATGCCAACTGTTAGTTACAAGTTATACACCACCTGACTGTACTTTGTAACTCGATTGGGTTCCATTAGCAATCCTCCAGTCACAGTAAGTGTTCAGTGATATGTTCTGAAAGTCAAGTTACGGCCTGAGCTAGTCGTCATGCTAACTGTTAGTTACAAGTTATATGCCACCTGACTGTACTTTGTAACTCGATTGGGCTCCATTAGCAATCCTCCAGTCACAGTAAGTGTTCACTGATATGTTTTGAAAGTCAAGTTACGACCTAAGCTCCGCGTCATGCCAACTGTTAGTTACAAGTTAAATGCCACCTGATTCTACTTTGTAACTCGATTGGGCTCCAGTCACAGTGAGTGTTCAGTGATATGTTCTGAAAGTCAAGTTACGGCCTGAGCTAGTCTTCATGCCAACTGTTAGTTACAAGTTATACACCACCTAACTGTACTTTGTAACTCGATTGGGCTCCATTAGCAATCCTCTAGTCACATTAAGTGTTCAGTGATAAGTTTTTGAACGTCAAGTTACGGCCTGAGCTAGTCGTCATGCCAACTGTTAGTTACAAGTTATACACCACCTGACTGTACTTTGTAACTCGATTGGGCTCCATTAGCAATCCTCCAGTCACAGTAAGTGTTCAGTGATATGTTCCGAAAGTCAAGTTACGGCCTGAGCTCAGCGTCATGCCAACTGTTAGTTAAAAGTTATATGCCACCTGAGTGTTCTTTGTAACTCGATTGGGCTCCATTAGCATTCCTCTAGTCACATTAAGTGTTCAGTGATAAGTTTTGAAAGTCAAGTTACGGCCTGAGCTAGTCGTCATGCCAACTGTTAGTTACAAGTTATACACCACCTGACTTTTCTTTGTAACTCGATTGGGCTCCATTAGCAATCCTCCAGTCACAGTAAGTGTTCAGTGATATGTTTTGAAAGTCAAGTTACGGCCTGAGCTAGTCGTCATGCCAACTGTTAGTTACAAGTTATACACCACCTGACTGTACATTGTAACTCGATTGGGCTCCATTAGCAATCCTCCAGTCACAGTAAGTGTTCAGTGATATGTTTTGAAAGTCAAGTTACGGCCTGAGCTAGTCGTCATGCCCACTGTTAGTTACAAGTTATACACCACCTGACTGTATTTTGTAACTCGATTGGGCTCCATTAGCAATCCTCCAGTCACATTAAGTGTTCAGTGATAAGTTTTGAAAGTCAAGTTACGGCCTGAGCTAGTCGTCATGCCAACTGTTAGTTACAAGTTATACACCACCTGACTGTACTTTGTAACCCGATTGGGCTCCATTAGCAATCCTCCAGTCATAATAAGTGTACAGTGATATGTTCTGAGAGTCAAGTTACGGCCTGAGCTCCGCGTCATGCTAACTGTTAGTTACAAGTTATATGCCAACTGACTGTACTTTGTAACTCGATTGGGCTCCATCAGCAATCCTCCAGTCACAGTAAGTGTTCACTGATATTTTTTGAAAGTCAAGTTGCGGCCTGAGCTAGTCGTCATGCCAACTGTTAGTTACAAGTTATACACCACCTGACTGTACTTTGTAACTCGATTGGGTTCCATTAGCAATCCTCCAGTCACAGTAAGTGTTCAGTGATATGTTCTGAAAGTCAAGTTACGGCCTGAGCTAGTCGTCATGCTAACTGTTAGTTACAAGTTATATGCCAACTGACTGTACTTTGTAACTCGATTGGGCTCCATTAGCAATCCTCCAGTCACAGTAAGTGTTCACTGATATGTTTTGAAAGTCAAGTTACGACCTAAGCTCCGCGTCATGCCAACTGTTAGTTACAAGTTAAATGCCACCTGATTCTACTTTGTAACTCGATTGGGCTCCAGTCACAGTGAGTGTTCAGTGATATGTTCTGAAAGTCAAGTTACGGCCTGAGCTAGTCTTCATGCCAACTGTTAGTTACAAGTTATACACCACCTAACTGTACTTTGTAACTCGATTGGGCTCCATTAGCAATCCTCTAGTCACATTAAGTGTTCAGTGATAAGTTTTGAACGTCAAGTTACGGCCTGAGCTAGTCGTCATGCCAACTGTTAGTTACAAGTTATACACCACCTGACTGTACTTTGTAACTCGATTGGGCTCCATTAGCAATCCTCCAGTCACAGTAAGTGTTCAGTGATATGTTCTGAAAGTCAAGTTACGGCCTGAGCTCAGCGTCATGCCAACTGTTAGTTAAAAGTTATATGCCACCTGAGTGTTCTTTGTAACTCGATTGGGCTCCATTAGCATTCCTCTAGTCACATTAAGTGTTCAGTGATAAGTTTTGAAAGTCAAGTTACGGCCTGAGCTAGTCGTCATGCCAACTGTTAGTTACAAGTTATACACCACCTGACTGTACTTTGTAACCCGATTGGGCTCCATTAGCAATCCTCCAGACACAGTAAGTGTTTACTGATATGGTTTGAAAGTCAAGTTACGACCTGAGCTCGGCGTCCCGCCAACTGTTAGTTACAAGTTAAATGCCACCTGAGTCTTCTTTGTAACTCGATTGGGCTCCATTAGCAATCCTCCAGTCATAATAAGTGTACAGTGATATGTTCTGAAAGTCATGTTACGGCCTGAGCTCCGCGTCATGCCAACTGTTAGTTACAAGTTATACACCACCTGACTGTACTTTGTTACTCGATTGGGCTCCAGTCAGAGTGAGTATTCAGTGATATGTTCTGAAAGTCAAGTTACGGCCTGAGCTCCGCGTCATGCCAACTGTTAGTTACAAGTTATATGCCACCTGAGTCTTCTTTGTAACTCGATTGGGCTCCATTAGCAATCCTCCAGTCATAATAAGTGTACAGTGATATGTTCTGAAAGTCAAGTTACGGCCTGAGCTCAGCGTCATGCCAACTGTTAGTTACAAGTTATACACCACCTGACTGTACTTTGTAACTCGATTGGGCTCCATTAGCAATCCTCCAGTCACATTAAGTGTTCAGTGATATGTTTTGAAAGTCAAGTTACGGCCTGAGCTAGTCGTCATGCCAACTGTTAGTTACAAGTTATACACCACCTGACTGTACTTTGTAACTCGATTGGGCTCCATTAGCAATCCTCCAGTCACAGTAAGTGTTTACTGATATGGTTTGAAAGTCAAGTTACGACCTGAGCTCGGCGTCCCGCCAACTGTTAGTTACAAGTTAAATGCCACCTGAGTCTTCTTTGTAACTCGATTGGGCTCCATTAGCAATCCTCCAGTCATAATAAGTGTACAGTGATATGTTCTGAAAGTCATGTTACGGCCTGAGCTCCGCGTCATGCCAACTGTTAGTTACAAGTTATACACCACCTGACTGTACTTTGTTACTCGATTGGGCTCCAGTCAGAGTGAGTATTCAGTGATATGTTCTGAAAGTCAAGTTACGGCCTGAGCTCCGCGTCATGCCAACTGTTAGTTAAAAGTTATATGCCACCTGAGTCTTCTTTATAACTCGATTGGGCTCCATTAGCAATCCTCCAGTCATAATAAGTGTACAGTGATATGTTCTGAAAGTCAAGTTACGGCCTGAGCTCAGCGTCATGCGAACTGTTAGTTACAAGTTATACACCACCTGACTGTACTTTGTAACTCGATTGGGCTCTATTAGCAATCCTCCAGTCACAGTAAGTGTTCACTGATATGTTTTGAAAGTCAAGTTACAACCTGAGCTCCGTGTCATGCCAACTGTTAGTTACAAGTTAAATGCCACCTGAGTCTTCTTTGTAATTCGATTGGGCTCCATTAGCAATCCTCCAGTCATAATAAGTGTACAGTGATATCTTCTGAAAGTCAAGTTACGGCCTGAGCTCCGCGTCATGCTAACTGTTAGTTACAAGTTATATGCCACCTGACTGTACTTTGTAACTCGATTGGGCTCCATCAGCAATCCTCCAGTCACAGTAAGTGTTCAGTGATATGTTCTGAAAGTCAAGTTACGGCCTGAGCTCGGCGTCATGCCAACTGTTAGTTACAAGTTATACACCACCTGAGTCTACTTTGTAACTCAATTGGGATCCATTAGGAATCCTCCATTCACATGGATTTCGGATTCTAACAGAAGTTTAGTGAAAGTTATAATAGTTATAATATACCGGTTGGACTTTCTAGTAAAGCTGTGTATCTTGTAAAACTATGGTTACGTTGTAATGCACACATCTTTTACTTAACTTATGTATTGAATATTTTAGTAATAACAATGTGTTCCATGTTAATGCTTTGAGGAAATAAAAAAATAAAAATATTAACAGATTTTGAATAAATATGAATAAATATACAAATATATACATACAAATATTATTGTGAGCTACTGAACAAGGACATGTAGTCATGTATAATTCGCTTACACAGAAGTCATACTCGCCCGGACGGGTGAAAATAACACGGACTCTTGGATCCCCAATACCGATATAAACAACTGAAATTGCTTCCCCAGTGACACTTTTATTCGATTCGCTAATTCCAATATTGGAACATTTTACGTTAGTAATTTTAATTGCTATAATTTGTTTTCTCAAATATACTCTTTCTGGCAGTGTGACATACTCTTGAGGTAAACATCCATTTCTACCAATGTGTGTAAGGTTTACGTTATATACAGTTAAACCCTAAAATAGGAAATATACTTTTGAATCTTTAGAGTAGTATCCCAATACAACAGCCAATAAGGAGCAATTTCTTTATGTATATATTTTTAATTTATATTTCTGCTATCACCATTAGTTCAGTTTACGTCTTCTGTTATTACTTATTTTACGTCACATCACTTAAGTTGTGAGGTGGGGATAATAACGTTTGTCAATGGACTGGGGTAGTAGCACAAAAACTAATTGTGTACAAACCTTCTGTTTCACGTATAATTATTCCAGCCGACTTCAAATAGGAGCAGCTGTTATATAAATACAGTTTATCTTACAATTCCGGAAAGTGTGGCTGTGATGTCGGCCTGCGATTATTTTCTTAATGAATATAAAACCTCCGACATTTGTTACTGTATAGAAGGTGTTACTAACCTTCGACACTGTTATTAAAGGACGCAGACATAATTTTTATTCTCTCTGTCGTACGGGTGAAAACATTTCTTTTCTATATGGTTGTCTGTATGTTTATATATATGTCCGCAGGATGTGCTCTAGATTTGAAATTCTGCAAGTAACCTGAACGAAGCCTGTTACACGTTACGTGGTGTTACGTTCTAACCGATGTGGTCAGTCAATAAACAGTTTTATCCAAATATGAGACAGTGATTTTGTTTAATTTCTGTATTTGATTATTATTTTGCTTAGAGAAATTTAATATAAAAGGCTTTGAAAATATTTTATTATTTCAACACAAAATCTATTTAGTGTTCATTAATAAAAAATGTTTGTTCTTTTCCGACATTCAGCGGGTAGTAACTTTGATATAGACAAAGACGGAACGATTTCTAAGTATTGTATTTATAGAGGTACAAAGTACAATAACCAATATTTGATTTACCGATATATTACATATTTGTAATATGTAGACGTTTTTTAAGAGGAAGTCTGGTTTAGAGATTGTGGACCTGAAGTCTGCGATGTGCTCAATCCAGTCAGAGCGTCAGTGTGAATGTATCGCCCGTGGACCTGAACCTGCGACGTGCTCAATCCAGTCAGAGCGTCAGTGTGAATGTATCGCCCGTGGACCTGAACCCTGCGACGTGCTCAATCCAGTCAGAGCGTCAGTGTGAATGTATCGCCCGTGGACCTGAACCCTGCGACGTGCTCAATCCAGTCAGAGCGTCAGTGTGAATGTATCGCCCGTGGACCTGAACCCTGCGACGTGCTCAATCCAGTCAGAGCGTCAGTGTGAATGTATCGCCCGTGGACCTGAACCCTGCGACGTGCTCAATCCAGTCAGAGTGTCAGTGTGAATATATCGCACGTGGATCTAAATGTATTTGCCATACTGTTCATGTCAGTGTTCAAGCGTTTAAAACATTTGTGTGTTCTCAAACTTATTGATTATATAAATCTATCTTATTGCAGTAAACCATTAGATATTTAATTTAGTTTTTTGCTCTATTCGGTTTACTTAGATTTTTGTTTTTATATACATGATAATAGTATGATATAAGTCTATTTTAGAGTTTCCGATTCCACCTCTTACACAATTAAACGTTAGTTACCTTTCATAAAGGCTTGGAAAATTATTAGACTGAAATAAAATGTCGTAGGGTTACTAAATGTTAACATGCACAGCTGCTAGGAGAGAGAAAGATGTAGAGAATGTGAGCGGTTTGCTTTACTGAGAAACGTGCGACAGCGAGTGATACCGGAGTTAGTGTCTTATCGAACATTGTGCTCTGGGGTTTCCTCAGGAGGATTATCGGGTATTGAATATAATATAACAAACCATGTTATAATTTCAAACACACAAGAGAGTGGAGGCTAACATTATGAGCAAACCATATGAAGTATCGAATAATTATAAATACATCTAAGAGTATCGTGAATATACACTTTTGAAAGAGTTATTATCATATATCTATCTATATATAAATGAATGTTTGTGTGTTTGTTCTTCATGGAATCGTAAACTATTTAAAAGACCATTATGAAAATTTTTATGTATATTTATTTTTTCCACAGAGAAAGGTTTATATACTATGCCTATTGATGTAATTCGCCACCAGGCAGTGCTGCAAAATATACAAGTTTTCAAAGCGCCTGCACACTAAAAACTGCAATTACAAAACAGTTATGTATATTTAACAACCAAACACTATATTGAAGTGATGATGTATATTTGTCTTGAAGATAAATTTCTGATTTAACTCAAAAGTTCGAGTGTTAGACCACATTATAATAAATTACATGTAAGTGTATGATGCCTATAAACATACACAGATTTTCTTGACCGTGGCAACAAGGCAAACTCGACATCGGCACTGGAAATATAATTCACTTGAACCAGAAGTGCACATACACGGGCAAAGCTTACGAAGAGCGTGCGAAGCAGCGGGATACAGCTAGTTATTTATAAAAAATTAAGTAAATGATTGTAAATTATGTAAATGAAATTGCCTGTAATTTACAGCTATCTAATATTAGCAAAGGTAATAATTGTTATAAAGAAATGATGGTAGAATCTCTCAAAAACATTTGGGACTAGGCTATATTGAAACAGTAATTACCTCCTTATGTAAATGATGTACTCTTACAAAGTACATTATATTTTTTACATATTACATAAAAGACATTCATAGCCTGCGCTTAAATGCATGAATCATAAACACAGCCCTAACTATGACTGTGAATATGACAAACAACATGTAAGTTGTGATTCCTGACTAAGGCGTGCCACAACGCTTTGGTAAGATTTGTTTATTTTAACCTAGTTTGTAATTATGTATTAGTTTAGTTATTTACCTGAAGAAGAGATCAGATTGCAGATCTCGAAACGTAGCGTTACTGATTTCTTGTTTCACTGAACGATGGCAAATGTCCGGAAAAAATACTGTTTCCTTCATAATCCTTCCATCGTCAAAAAATAACTTTCAAACAAGGTAAGTTAAGTAATAATAATGATTAAAATATTTTTATTCGATGGAAAATTTAATTGCTATCCGATTAAATTTACAAAATTGTTATACTGCTTTACTTTTTTTGTAATATATTCTTGAAATGAAGGCAATAGAAGATAGTAATGAAAAGCTAGATAACTTACCGACCGGCATTCTGATGTTGATTAACAGTCGGCTGTAACTAAACGACATTGAGTTTTGTCCAATACGTTCAATACACTTTTTATGCTTTTAGGTTCTTATTTTTTAGTAGAGTTATGATTGATGTTTCATTTTAACCCGTTCACTGCAGGTCTATGTCGAGTGAGACTAACTAAATCGTCTGCCGCAGTCAAGGCGTTAAACCATATGCATCTAAACGTTTTATAATTTTGTCTTGTATAGAGTACATATTTTGAGCATTTTAAATATAAACTACAAAAAGATTTCTTACTTGAAACTAATAAACTAATCAAAAAAATCGATATAGCCTATTGGATGTGTTTTAATTATATGTTTAAAATGAGACATCTCTCAAAATTATAAGACTAAAAACTGTAAAAGCGTTTAAATTTTAACACTCATCCAATGGTTCTACAATAAAGATGGCTGCCAGTAAGGCTGGTTGTTACCCTATTACTCAAAGATTTTTCGCAGAAAATCAATTGCATCTACACTAATTTCAAATCTCTAGGAGAATAATACAAAGTCGTAGATAATAAATGTTTTCGTAATATTGAAAACAGCCGATATCGTTCATTGCACATAATATAAAGTCCTTATAGTAAATTTATTTTCACCCACCGCTTACAACAGAGATTTGGTAGAAGTACCTCCTGATCTTGTTTGATCTCTTCAGGCGAACGTGGCCTCCAGATTCCAGGAGTCAAGTCTGTGACAGTGACAGATCTCAGAAGCGGAAGGTGAAATGTGGCTAACTCAAAGTTCTTGTGTTATTGTATCTGTAATTTAGAACAGTGTTGTGCCATCTACGACAATGCCATAATCTGTTATTCTGATCCACTGCACTAAAACAAGGATTTCTAAACGGATTAGTAATAGGATGGCTTAAATCGAAAACATTAAAATAGGTGTAATTCGGAACGTAATGAAAGCATCCTTCTAAATCAATCGTAAAACGTGGGTCAATTATACATAATGTACATGAATGTATACAACCAATCAGAATAAAGGACATGAGGATTGAGAATGTGTCTTAGAATGTTTGAGGCCTTAATAAATTTGAGCTGATTTTGATTCAGTAATTAATTTCAATTCATAACTCCATTTATAAAACCGTAATTCATTAAAATATCTTACAATAGAAATTTAGTTTACAAAATAGAACATAATAACATGTAGAAGAGAAGATACGTCGTCACTTCCTTGTTTTCCTGTAGCCTCTGCGTATAAACAAGATACAGTACGGTGGTATATCACATCACATGCCGCTAACAGGCTCCGATAAGGGTTTATCCAAAATTATAGGTTTATAGCTCATTTAACCAGACATCATAATGTCACATGTTAACATTTTTGATTGTACTCAGTTTCTCTATAGATATAATTATTCTGTGATTTACTAGTTGTATCATGGTTAATGTCCGCTAATGTTTAACAATATCTAATGAAATTTATATGTATTTGGACTTATCAATAAGGTTCTTTTGCGGTTTCGTTTTATTCTTCAATTACTTCGTATATAATATATATATATATATATAATATATATATATATTATATATATATATATATATATATATATAATATGTATTAAAAAATTCAAAACTTATTGTGGGTAAATTTATAAGTTGCAGGATTAATATGAGTCTTGAAGAAAATTTCTTGGTTGGTTTTATTCCACAAATAAACTTGACTAAATCAGGTCATCTATAGGTATATATAAGAGGATGTTTTGTATATAAGACATTGATATACTCAGAAAATATTTAGCTGATTATTATGAAAATGTGTATGTATATGTATTTTTTCTAAGGAGAAGTTTATATCTATACCCAATGATGTAACTCGCCACCAGACGGTACTGCAACAGATAAAAGTTTTCAAAGTGCCTGCAAATTATAAACTGCAATTAAGAGACAGTTACTAAATAGCCAAGCACTATTTGAAGGCGCGAAGTTATGATTTATATCTGATTTGAAAATGAATATCTGGTTTAACTTAAAGTTTGAGTGTTACACTATTTAATAATAAAGGGCATGTAGTTGTAGCATTCGCCTTTTATAATTTTGCTATGGTTAACACCACCTTAGCCTAAAAAAAAAATTAAATAGTCCATATTTCAATTTATAATCGTGAGCAGTAAATTACTATTATAAAGTAATTTTCACTATTTTATTGATCAAAAAAGAGGCAAAATCAGCAATGGAACAAAACAACTTTACTAACATAGAAATAAATTACAATGACCATAAATATACACTTTTTAACATGTTTTCTTGATCATGGGAAGAAGGCAAACTCAAGGAGGACATGAGGATTGACTTGGATGTAAGAGGCTCCATTAAAATATTATAATCACTTCAGAGGCGCTGGCATGCATGTTCCCATTTAGCTAATATTAGGAATTGTGAACAGATCTTTTCATGATACAAGAAAGACTGTCTAATTAGATAGGGTTATATAAATACTCCAACAAAACTGGTATAGTGCAACAAACCTAATGTTATTTTACGATATCGTCGTCTCAAACTAGCGAAGAGCTCACAATTGTTACAGTTTCTGTTAGTTCACAACAATTAGAACAAGGGACCACTCACTATACACAGCAGTTGCAATCTACGTCTACAAATATTCAAGTCTTCTCTGAGTTAATTATACTGACTTCAAGATATTAACAGAACAGTATGTTCTTATTAATACGACGTAGTGATGCAAATGTGTCTTAGAACGTTGAGGCCTTAATAAATTTGAGCTGATTTTGATTCAGTAATTTAATTAAATTCATAAACTCCATTTATATTCATTAAAATATCTCTTAATATAAATTTAGTTTACAAAAATAGAACATGTCATGTAGAAGAGAAGATACGTCGTCACTTCCTTGTTTTCCTGTAGCCTCTGCGTATAAACAAGATACAGTACAGTGGTATATCACATCACGTGTCGCATAACAGGCCCCAATAAGGTTTTATCCAAAATTATAGGTTTATAGCTCATTTAACCAGACATCATTATGTCACATGTTAACATTTGATTGTACTCAGTTTGTCTATAGATATAATTATTCTGTGATTTACTAGTTAGTGTCCGCTAATGTTTAACAATATCCAATGAAATATATTCATTATTATCTTACTCGATGTTGCTTATATAGTAATGAAGCTGCATACGAAAATGTGAGTGTGTAGGTCCGTTCGTTCTCTAGATGTCGTGCGGACAGACAGACATAAATGACGTTTTTCCAGCGTCTTGAGAGATAGGCTTCGCTAATGCTCAACTAATGAAATTAAATTTCTACTAATGATAACACTATAATATTGAATACATGCAGAGTGAGATGGCTTTAGTAGTAAACATTGTCAGTATATAAATGGGGATTTCTTTTGTTTGGATACGTTTAGAAATGTTCGAACCATTACTTTTTTCATTAAATTAATCACAAGTCGGACACTTTTTTATTGTACGGAATCAAAAACCGATATATAATCGTATTTGGACTTGTTAATAAGGTTCTTTTGCGGTTTCGTTTTATTTCTTATTTATTTCGCATATATATATATATATATATATATATATATATAATTGTATAAATGGCAATAGCCTTATTATTTAATTTCAATAAACATTGAATCACAAAAAGTACTTGCTCCGCCGGGAGTCGAACCCGGATCTCTCACTTGCCGGGTGAATGTGCTACCATTACACCACAGTGCGCTTACTTTTTCCGATTCAATTATTTTGTATTTGGCCGTATCTGTCACATAAGCAAACTATCATATGATGACCAAATACCTGCCAAACGACTTTTATTTACATTTAATTGTATAAATGGCAATAGCCTTATTATTTAATTTCAATAAACATTGAACCACAAAAAGTACTTGCACCGCCGGGAGTCGAACCCGGATCTCTCACTTGCCGGGTGAATGTGCTACCATTACATATATATATATATATATATATATATATTATATATATATATATACAAAAAATATATATTTATATTATTTATTTATGATTTATAAATTCAAATCATATTGTAGGTAAAAATTATAAGTTGCAGGACTAATCTGAGTCTTGAAGAAACTTTCTTGGTTGGTTTTATTCCTTCCTTTTTTACTTAATTTATCCCGTTGAATGAACTATTTTCCTTATTGTACTGTGGCTAATACACCTGCCAATGAAACCTTCTCAAACCTCGTAAAACCTTTTTAATCTATTTGAATGGCATAGGTTCAATGTATCCAAAAATATAAATGTAAAAAATGGACCCATCCTCTTAATCATGTGTAAAAATGTGTTTGAAAGTATAAAACTCAAAATGAATTCAGGCATTAAATATTTAATAACCGTATAATACCTCATAGGTCAGGATAAAAGTTCTTCAATTCCCTCAATTGCTAAATACATACATGAATAAAAAGGACGATAATCATATATTACGTTAATATGTGAAATATTAATGTCACATTTGGCAGTTTTATATTTGAACAGTCAGATTTTAACCCGTTGTGAGCTGTTACATAAAAGTGCGTTTTGGGATAATAGGCTCTCAACTAACATTTTATAAACTGTTATTTATGAAGTAGCACAAGTTTTAAAAGTAAAGAATTAAAAATGTAAACGTTACACGGCGTAGACGAGATATTGTTGTACACTTTTAAGTATCTCAGCTCACCAACCTCTCTTATATAGAAAGACAACCAAGTATACATCCTGAATGCATTGTCGTAAACATGGAGCATTTCTATATCATGCAAGTGTATATTGAAGAAATTGTTTCAAATTGTCCAATATAACTTACTATCCATCGTATGTACAAATGTCGTTCATTGACAGAAAACCCCACTTTTAAAACAATTTATTTGATCTATTCAGGGATTTTAAGCAGCCTACAATACATTCCTAATTTGACTTTGTGGTAAAATATCACGTATTCGAATCATTCACAGAAATGTTAAATCTCTAACCTCCAAAAGAACTTAATCTATTATCCTGATTTGGCCAACGGTGTAGATCACTTAGGAAAATTTCTCTCAACAATCCATCTTGTCTTATCCCGGTGCTCCGTATTTGGATCTACGTGGTACTTAACAGAAACAACTATTTTAATATCTGAGAGGAAAAATTTAGATTAATTTCCCCTATCATCCACGTGGATTGTCATAATCATTGGAAAACCACAATCTCGAAACTCTGATGTGTGATTTGTCTCTATAAATTTCACTTTTAAATCAGGAAAAATCCCTATTTTGCATTCTGTTCTTCTAATTTCTCCAAGAAGTGCTGCCCGGCACAATTATACGAGCAATGAAGTACCACCGCAACAACATTGTACATTCGGAGAGATTACCTTCTCTGTAATCTACGCTCTCTAGCTCGTCATGTACAGTGTCCAAATGCCCTTAAAAGGGAAATTTACTTAAGAGTTCTGCAGGAACAACGATAATCACAGAGATCCGCCAAGTGTCTTACTGTCGGAAGAAATCCTACACAAACGGTATATAAGGACACAGGTCAGTTGGGTCGTTTTAGATATAAGAAATATACTTTTGTTAGATATAATTAAAGGTTCCCCTTGAATGTTGGACGTTATAAAAGTAAGAACCCTGAACTAAACATTAAGTGTTCTCTAGTGTGTTTAAACTGACTTCTGATCATTAGGAGCGGTACCTATCTCTATTCTTCCTATGTCGCCATTCCAGAACATGTCCTATGTTGCCTCAACCAGAATAAGAAATAAAATGGGAAAGAAGATGAGGAAGAAATAATGGCAGCTGTTTCATTTTTAGTCTCCAATTGTCATAAAGAAATAATATCTGTTCCTCATTATGTTAAGCATTAAGCTTAATGTAAAATAGAAAATAGAAAGCATTGAATGAGCCTTATGTATTATCAGATAACAAGAACTAAATTATATAAGATGAATGGAATATGTCTTCTAAATAATACGTTCTAGCTGTATTAAGGAAACATAAGGTTTAAATAATCATACTTAGAAAGACAATTGAGCATACAAATTTGAATATGAATGCAGCTTAAAACGTTTTACGTTATTTTTAATCGAATAGCAAATAGCAAAACGGGACAAGGGAACTTGGCTGCACAAACGTTTGGTGAAAGTTAGGTGATTTTAACCAAACAACAAAGAGCTATTGGCTTAAAGGGCTCTCGAGTTTAAAGCTAAGCCACAGACAATTAAACTTAGAACTGTGATCGCAGTTTCTATAACTTAATTATTCTTAGTTTATAAGTTGATGTTTAGAACAAGATTGTGTTTACTGTCAACTTGTCTCTCTATTTTATATAATTCACAGTTAAGTGTAATCCAAATAATTTTACATCAACGTAGTTTTTTCGGTGAAGGGGTGAACTGCACAAGTAAAACATATCAACATTGCCGTATCAAAATATCGAAAATGCCCGTTTTAAATGTAAATGAACTATTATAAATTGACAGTTTGAGGCATACATACTCTACAGTTTGCTAAATTACAATCTTCAGGTTTAAAAATAATTTTTTTTTTCGCATTTTTTCATTTGCATTTAGATTTTGCAAATAGCGTCAAATTGAGCTAAGTATTGGCTGTAGTATGAGTAAATGCTACATTAATTAACAGGTGTTTATAAAGTCTAATAACATCAGAACATAAGAATAGATCGTGTACATAAACAACGTTTAATATGCCCAAATATGTTGGATTTTGCGCAGTTTCACCAGTGATAAAAGTTTACACTAATTACGAAACACCCTGTACGTAATAGTGCTACGTAATAAATAGTCGAGCAATGGGAACCGATGTATTCTTGCAGTTTTACGAGAAGTCAAATTACAGAACTATGGCCGTGATTACAACTATAAACAGCTAAAATCAAGGATCCAATTCTAAACTCGTTGAGGACACTTAGAAAAATTTTCAGTTTGTCAAAGCAGATACACAACAAACTCCATTAGGCTTGAAATAACTTGTACAATTTAATCCATAGTTCAAATAATATGATGGTGTAGCGTACGGCTGTTTTAATATTCACTGGAGATAACTTCTGATTTGTCGATAATAGTGGAGAACAAGGAAACTAGGGTGGTCGTAGATAAGGGCGTGAAATAGTGGAGCGAATTTGAAGGTTGGTGTCTCAAATTTTAAACACGTTGACAGATAACGTTAATGTTAGTCATAAAGCTTTGGAAGGTTTACATTTTCAAGTCTCATAAAGTGATTGAAGATGGGAACTAGAGGTATATATCTCATGTTAATGTTAGTCAGGATAGAACTGTAATGAGAGAATTAGTTTTATGATCAATGTTTTAAGATAAAGCCGCCCAAAACTGTTGATGAACATTAAATGTAGCTTCCACCATGTCAGGGGAAAAAATTATAAATGTGGGTCAATATAGCAAAATGAAATTTGTATCTGGATATTTATAGATTCCCAAACCATAATTAGAGGTTAAAGGAGAACTTGATTTAAAAGACCTAGATCGGTATTTTATAACATCTTTTAATTATGTTTAGTGTTTCTGTTAAATTGAATCAAAACGAAAATAGGTTTATGATGTATTTGCAGTACTTTCACAGTTTACAAGAATGGTATACAAATTAAAACGTTGTTGATTTGCTAAATGATAAAATTCGTGACAAAGTTCAGTCAAGCGTTAACAAAAAATATCCATCCCTCCCTTCCAACTGAACAATACAGTTGTCCGTAGTGCACAATAAAAATAATAGGGTTGTGTGGAAGTGAGCAGTGTTCAGTTTAGCGTTAGCAAAAACTTCCCCTTACTCGCTTTCACACCAACTGAACAATACATTTGTCCGTAGTGCACAATAAAAATAATATGGTTGTGTGGAAGTGAGCAGTGTTCAGTCAAGCGTTAACAAAAACTTTCCCTTTCTCGCCTCCACATCAGCTGAACAATACAGTTGTCCGTAGTGCACAATAAAAATAATATGGTTGTGTGGAAGTGAGCAGTGTTCAGTCAAGCGTTAACAAAAACTTTCCCTTTCTCGCCTCCACATCAACTGAACAATACAGTTGTCCGTAGTGCACAATAAAAATAATATGGTTGTGTGGAAGTGAGCAGTGTTCAGTCAAGCGTTAACAGAAACTTTCCCTTTCTCGCCTCCACATCAACTGAACAATACAGTTGTCCGTAGTTCACAATAAAACTAATATGGTTGTGTGGAAGTGAGCAGTGTTCAGTCAAGCGTTAACACAAACTTCCCCTTTCTCGCTTCCACATCAACTGAACAATACAGTTGTCCGTAGTGCACAATGGAATTAATATGGTTGTGTGGAAGTGAGCAGTGTTCAGTCAAGCGTTAACAAAACTTTCCCTTTCTCGCCTCCACATCAACTGAACAATACAATTGTCCGTAGTTCACAATAAAACTAATATGGTTGTGTGGAAGTGAGCAGTGTTCAGTCTAGCGTTAACAAAAACTTCCTCTTACTCGCTTCCACATCAACTGAACAATACAGTTGTCCGTAGTGCACAATAAAAATAATATGGTTGTGTGGAAGTGAGTAGTGTTCAGCTAGCGTTAACAAAAACTTTCCCTTACTCGCCTCCACATCAACTGAACAATACAGTTGTCCGTAGTTCACAATAAAACTAATATGGTTGTGTGGAAGTGAGCAGTATTAAGTCTAGCGTTAACAAAAACTTTTCCTTTCTCGCTTCCACATCGACTGAACAATACAACTGTCGTGTAGTGCACAATAAAAATAGTAGGGTTGTGTGGAAGTGAGCAGTGTTCAGTCTAGCGTTAACAAAAACTTCCCCTTACTCGCCTTCACACCAACTGAACAATACAGTTGTCCGTAGTTCACAATAAAACTAATATGGTTGTGTGGAAGTGAGCAGTGTTCAGTCAAGCGTTAACAAAAACTTCCCCTTACTCGCTTCCACATCAACTGAACAATACAGTTGTCCGTAGTGCACAATAAAACTAATATGGTTGTGTGGAAGTGAGCAGTGTTCAGTCTAGCGTTAACAAAAACTTCCCCTTACTCGCTTCCACATCAACTGAACAATACAGTTGTCCGTAGTGCACAATAAAACTAATATGGTTGTGTGGAAGTGAGCAGTGTTCAGTCTAGGGTTAACAAAAACTTCCCCTTACTCGCTTCCACATCAACTGAACAATACAGTTGTCCGTAGTGCACAATAAAACTAATATGGTTGTGTGGAAGTGAGCAGTGTTCAGTCTAGCGTTAACAAAAACTTCCCCTTACTCGCTTCCACATCAACTGAACAATACAGTTGTCCGTAGTGCACAATAAAACTAATATGGTTGTGTGGAAGTGAGCAGTGTTCAGTCTAGCGTTAACAAAAACTTCCCCTTAATCACTTCCATATCAACTGAACAGTAAAGTAATCAAGTGTCACTAATTTCCTTTTCATTATTCAAACTCGTATGTTACTTTTGTATATTTGAATCCGTGTAAATGAGTTAATATAATTATAAATGTGTCTATTAATGGTTAAATATAAATGTGAACTTTCAGCCATAACTTACGTGATGATTCGTTTTGAAAGCTATCCTTTTTGTGTGCCGGTTGATTTCCAGGTACGGAAGGTTGTTTTTACGGAATTACGTATATTTATTGACATCCAAAGAATACGATAACTTTGCAACGTTCATACATTTCAGAGGTTCATTGAACATTTACTTATAAGCCTGCAACACATCAATGAAAGAGACAAGTGTGTAAATCTAAAGGGTTTGATAAGAAACAATAATAAAACGTGAAATCATTGTTTGAGCTCACGCTAGTTAGATACCGATCGCACATCTCAGCTTCGCTGGTAACATGGGACTAATCAAGTAATGTCACTTCAGAAACTTAGATTTTAGTTTTCCTTATTATATGATTATTACAAATACATTATCTGTTATACTGACTGTTTATAATTTATATTCAGTATAAATTGTTCCATAAGAAATTAAAGGTTTGATATAAAACAGTATTCAACAGTTTTGAAAATAGTATAAAAAATTACTAACCATTAGCTAAATATAGGCCATCATAATAAAACAAACCCCCGTGTAAAGCAATAAAACGTTCCATTAATCTTTTTGTGCGAGATAACAATCAACGGGTTATTAAA
Source organism: Homalodisca vitripennis (assembly GCF_021130785.1). Taxonomy (NCBI): domain Eukaryota; kingdom Metazoa; phylum Arthropoda; class Insecta; order Hemiptera; family Cicadellidae; genus Homalodisca; species Homalodisca vitripennis. The sequence goes on along the minus strand of NC_060211.1, from coordinate 7,924,750 downwards.
ATAGTAATTTAGTATAAAAGATTATTATTAGGGTCTCTAAAACGTTCTAATCATAATAGGCCCTAACGTAATTTGAAACGTATCCCGGATTACGCTTCCCGGTTTATCCCGAGCTAACTCGCTTTTTACAAATTTCGTAAACGGAGTAACCCGAGTAAACTCGTGCAACAAATAAAAATGTCCGTTCTAATTTGGACTGGCCCGTATTAACTTGCTCGGTAGTTATTTGACGAGTTCCCCGCCTGCAGCAGCACTTTACGGGCGCTGTAATAGTTTGTAGAGGAATCGGTAGATCACGCTAGCGTCGTCCTTCCTCATTCATTGCGCTGCCATTTTAGCTGTGTTTCACAATATTTCCTGTGTTTATTTTCAAGTAAATTTAAGAGGTGTATTAGACCATGAGCGATGAAGAGCTTGTTAGTGATTTTCAACAATCAGATGAGAGTAATGTGGACAGTGAATCTGACACAGACGACTTGTCTTCCAGTGAATCGGATGACGACAGCCTCTTCGCAGTCAGACAGTGGACTGAAGTCAATGCAGAACGTGTGGTTGCCAACCCACCTTGCTTCCCTTTCCAGGGCAATTCAGGTATTTCTGTTAATTTTGAGGACAATGGCAGTATATTGCAGTACTTTGAATACTTTTTCGATTATTATATTATTGGTATGATCTGTACTGAGACAAACAGATATGCCATCGAGTACATACGTACTCACAGGAGGGCAAAAACCTTTCCTGAGGTAGGCCCTAATGAGGTAAAAGTATTTTTAGCTGTACTTATCCTACAAGGTGTTGTAAAGAACCCTGAACTCGAGCAATATTGGTCAAAGAAACCAATGCTGGTAACTCCATTCTTCCCACAGACTATGAATTACAGGCGTTTCAAACAAATCAAACAATTTCTGTATTTTTCAAATAATGTCCAAAAATAAACCGAATTTGGCCATTGTTGACTAAGCTAGTTGAAAAGTTTAAGAATGGCCTAGTCCCAGACGGTGAAGTAACAATTGATGAGAGTTTGCTGCTTTACAAAGGGTGCCTGGGCTGGAAGCAATACATTCCACTAAAGCGGGCACGCTTTGGAATCAAAAGCTTTATGCTATGTGAGTCTAAAAGTCGTTATGTGTGGAACTGCATAATTTATACAGGCCAAGGAACTGTGCTAGGTTTTGTTGATGAGAAACTGCCTGTATCCACCAGAGTGTATCCTTGATGGAAGACCTTTTTGGAAAAGGTTACTGCCTCACATGTGATAATTTTTACAGCTCTCCTCAACTTGCAGATATTCTTATCACCAGGAAAACAGATATGTATGGAACAGTAAAGGTCTATTCACACACATCAATTGTGTCACAGTTCCGTCACAGTTCAGGCTCAGGTAAGTCACAGTTCCGTCAGGAATATTCGTCAGTCAACTGTCCGTCAGTTGACTTCAGTCAGTCGTCAGTCACTTTGTACAGTGATCTTACAGTCAAGCTTATTTTATCATGAGTAAATTAAATAGGATAATATATAATTGCCTCAATGGCTGATTTTACTATAGTAGAGTCAGCTGCAATAGCGATAGCCTTAGATGACGAAGAGATTGAAAACAAAAGAAAAAAGCGAAGGATTTGGGTTCATGATTTATGGAAGAAGAGGGAAAGTCAGGGAGAGTTCATCACGTTATTTAAGGGACTAATGGACGATGAAACTAAGTTCTTTAAATATTTTAGGATGACAAGTGAAACATTTCATATTTTACTCGGTAAAGTGGAAGTGCATTTAAGAAAACAAGACACTCACTAGAGGAAATCAGTGACTCCCAAGTAACGACTAGCTGTATGTTTAAGGTGAGTAAAACGTAACAATAATTTAAAGAATATTTGTTTTATTGAAACATGATTAATGAAGTCATAATTAAATTAAACTTTAACAGCATTATAAACCAACAGCTGAAATACCACAAATTCAATGTTTTTTTAGCCAAACTTTTTAAGTAAAAGTTTGAAAGTAGTTTTACAGAATGTTTGATTCTCCAGTTGCGCCAGTAGCAGTGTCATCCATGTAGATGGAGTCATTCGACTGTGATTGCGATGTTGAAGGAGAAGGCGTTGAAGAGTGTTGAAGATTTATAGAACTACCGGGAATGTCATACGGTTGTAGTTGTCCGGTGAGTGTTTTCATTTCATATTTTTGAACAACGCTAAAGATTTCTGATTTGGCTAGATGCCAATTATACGGTGAAAGAGTTTTTAATGGTTGTGCCATTGCGTTTAAGAAAATATCGACTGGGTGATCCGCTGGTTTAGGTTTTTTTTATCTTTGATGATAAAATCCATCAATTTGGAAGAGGCACTTTCTTCGGTGTTGGTGTTCGTTATTTTCCTCACGGCTTTCACACAAGGCTTTGGAGGTAGTTGAAATGTTGATTTTTTGTGTGTCTGTATGGTTGGTGTTATCACTTGTTCCTTGGTATTTTCATTCCTCAATATCTCTATAGTCTGAACATCGTCATCAGTTATATTAGCAGTTGTATCTTCGAGCTGCTCCTCCTGTGTGTCACTAGTTTGGTCTTCAATACTGAAACTACTCAAAGTTTCCCTTTCATCCAAATACTTTTGTAGGAAGCTCAATTGGTTTGAATATTTGTACAGCTTAATCTTCTTTGCTGCTTGTCCACTTTTCGTTGCAGTTCTTTTCATAGATTTCCTGTAGGTATCTCTAATATTATTCCACCTGGCTTTGCATGTTCCTCCTGAAATATAAAGAACCTATTTAGTGTTATAGTTTAAGCTAAAATAAATAGTAGCATACAGTCCGCAACAGCTAGAGGAAGCGCGATGAGTGAAGGTAAAAGAAGTCCCTTCCACATTTCCCTTATTATACGCAGGTACCCTAAGACTTAGGTCCGGAACGAATTTGTTTTCGTTTTGGGGTCCCTAGAAGGCCAAAATACCATTAGTTTAAGCTGTTATATATTCTGTAAATGGTTTAATGACAGTTCAAAATTCACACACTTATACTTGGTTATGACTTTCAGGTACCTGGCTACAGGAGATTCTCTTCAAACTATCTCATTTAGCTACCGCTTGGGACACAGCACAGTATACAAAATTGTTATGGATACCTGTAAGGTAATATGTGAAACCTTACTCCATGAAACGATGCCAAAACCCACTGAGGACACGTGGAACACTATATCTACAGAATTTTACAAACGATGGAATTTTCCAAATTGTTTAGGATCTATAGATCATACAAGCACCTCTAAATACTGGATCACAATATTTCAACTATAAGAAGACCTTTTCAGTAGTGCTATTAGCCTTAGTTGCTCAGGACAGTATAACTTTATCATGGTCGTGTGGGTACTTACGGAAAAAAACAGTGATGGAGAAATCTTCACGAATTCCAACTTGTATAAGGCTGTTGAACTGGGAAAACTGTATATACCAAGTAATGAATACTTGCCGCAAACAACCACAAAAGTGCCATATGTCATGGTAGGGGACGAGGCATTTCCTCTAAAGACTTATTTAATGTGGCCTTATTCTAAACAGAATTTGGACAGCGATAAAAAAATTTAAAACTACAGATTAAGTCGTGCAAGAAGGGTTGTAGAAAATGCTTTTGGAATTTTGTGCAAAAAATTTAGAATTTACAACAGACGGATCCAGGCCGCACCAAAGAATGCAGACTATATTGTTTTGACAACCTTCATACTACATAATTTCATTAAAAAATATGATAAGAACACATATACATATGAAAGAACAGAAGAAATTGAAGTTACTGAACACTCGTCGATGACCAATTTGCCTAGTCAAGGTGGTAATGCAAGAAGAGACGCTTTTGACGTAAGAGAAACGTTTATTTCAACTCAAAAGCTGGTAGTGTTCCATGGCAGTGAAGAAAAGGTAGCCGTGAAACCGGCACAATGTAAGCTAAATTGTTTCCCCTGATTCCAAAGATTACATACGCCAATGAAAGTAAGAAACTGTAAAAATGTACCATAACTTGCTTAAGTCATAAATTAATAACATATATAGAAACATTTACTGGTTATGTTTACTTCATGCCTTTAACTTGTATTGTATCAAGCTGAATTTTGATATCTACTAAATAAATAACAACAATTACTTACCATCTAAATTCATTTCAGCACCTATCTTCTCCCAAATTTCATTCTTCACAGACGAGTACATGTACTTAGGGTTAGACATATCATACAAAACTATATTTTTTGCGAACAGATTCTATCAATTTTTCATCGTTCATCTTGATGATCGTAACGAACAGTCTTTAAAATATAAACTCAACACAGAAATACAACTTTTATATAAAAACGCAATCCTTTAAAATAGCAAACACATCCGTCATGCGACCGTCAGGCGTCCGAACAATCCAAAAATATCGGTGGGAAGAAATCTGAAAATGACTGACGGACGCCGGCAGAGCGACTGACGGACCTGCGCCGGAACTGAGCCGGATGAGTGTAGATAGCGCAACAGGAAATCCATTATAGAATAAATGTTTTGACTGTGACGTGACTGATGTGACTGAACTGTGACGCGCCGGAACTGATGTGTGTGGATTGACCTTAAAGCTGGCTCCAAAGGAAATTCCTAGTTAGTTGAACAAAAAGATTATGTTTGATTATGGCAAATTATAATTATAATTTGAATACTTGTAGTGTCTGAATCAAGAAATTAAAAAATGATGAAATGGTTGAATGAAACGTTGTATTCAAATACCATAATCGCTTAGAGTGCTCTTTAGTTTTACGTATATTATAATACAAGACGAGATGAGATTACGCTAATGAAAACCACCAGATTACACCGAGGCTGGCACTTCACCAGCGTTGATACAAGTGCTCTCGTCTAATTTCTCTCAGCAACATTTTACTAAAGTGGACTTATATTTCTTAAACTTACGGATATAAATATTTTCTTAGAAATATGAAAAAGTCGGAAAGTGAAGTAGCCTACTGTATTAGGTTTACTGCCTATTTGTTGTTTATATATTTAAAGATGTATGCAATACGGCAACAGCAATGCAAAACCAAAGGGGAAAGAGAACAATATAATCTGAGAAACAAAGTAGAGCTCGTGCAGCACTATGAAAAAAAAAAAATAAAAAAACACAATATAGATACTGATATACTACAGTAACATATTGAGATAAGTTCCAAAATAAAATGAGATTTTTTAAATTTATAAATGACTAACTAGTAATAATTAAAAAATAAAGATTGAAGTACTAAATTTGAACAATTTTCAAAGAATTATATAAAATCCTAACGGCCTAATAAAAACGGAAAACCCTCCGTTTGGGCCAGATTATGGTTGGAATAAAGTTAGGCTGACAGTAAATTGATTTACTCAGTTACTCATAATTGACTTGTTTATGGTATGTATAATTTCAAAAATATATAGAAGATACTTAGGAGTAGCCTGGAATTCGACATATTATAGAGTACCTTGTTACAGATCAAGATACTGTGTGAGACACGGGGGATGCTGCTTTAACTGATGATTATTGGAGCAGGTGTTATTAGTTACGAACAATACAAAGGGTGATTTTACATTACATTAAGCAAATGAAACAAAATTAATTAAACGAATTGTCCGATCTTATCCAATTACAACCTCAGAGTAAAAATCTATTTTAGGAATTGCTTACGGTGGTGGAAATTCTGTACAACCGTCACAGATGCTAATATCCTTAATTTTTTGCAGAGCTAAACGTAATACACATAGCTTACCATTCGGTTACTTTTTGGTCATCAGAATACAATTTCCCCTTCATTACGCTCACCACTTTCCATTTACGTGGTAGCAGTGCAGAAAGATTTCTTTAACTGAGGTCAAATTATCCAGAAACTACCAACTCAAACCTACTTTAAAGTATAAATAGTCTCTGCTCGTATAATATCGGTACATTAAACACCAGATGGTCGACCCTTTGCTTAATAAAGTACTAGCGAGAGACCTCCTTTATTCAAAATTATGCAACTTTTGACTCTCCCAACTAATCAGCTTGCATGAGGGATTTGCATGAAACACCAAATTTTCCAGGTGGTTTTCCTTGATGTATTTATCTCAACATTCAAGTGTACTTCGTTGAGCAAATATACACAGGAGAGTGTATTTTCTTAAACTAGTTTCTAAGTTGAAAAAAATGGAAGGCTGATGCTTTCTTAAAATCTTATATAATAATTATTAGTTAAAATATAGGGCAGGAGTACAATACACCACGTGTAACATAAAAAGCTTTTCTGAGGTTGCATGCAAAATTTCAGGTCTGTAGTTTATTTTATTCTTGAGATATCCTAGGGATAGACAAACTGATTATCATTCAGAGAAGTAAGTCCTCTCCAGCAGAAAATTATGCCAATTTACTTTACTGAGTGGTGTGCTTTAAATGCTTCAACCACATTCAATGGTTTGACATGCAACATCTAAGAAATTAACTTTTATGGAAAATTTTAAATTTACTGATGGAAATGTCTTAAGACATCCTGTCACAGGATACATTCACCTTTTTCACTAATTTTAGGTTTCATGGAATTCTTACAATAATAAAGATTTCCATAACCTATGAAAGGTACATCAACACAAGAGTGTACTGAAATAACATTTTTCACCAACTTTTAATATTGTCTAACAATATTTTATTTGGGGAGCCAGTCGCGAAGGCTCCCCCCATGCTATTTATATGGAGAAACATAACGACACATAGGTACCGTTTAACTGAAAAGTATTAAAGATACAGACTTGAAATTTTTTTGTGGGTGATTGTTATTACTTAAGGCATAATTTCATGCAATTTGAGTGTTATTACATAAATTGTTCAAATTATAAAACAAAATTAAACATTGCTTAAAAAATGAATGACCAGTGAAAAAGTTATATTTTTTCATTATAGCCTATATTGGTTAAAATCTAACAACAAATCTAACAACAATGCATGGCATTACTCACCATATAATGGAGAAGATATGTACAAAATTTGAAGATGATACGTTGAATAGTTTTTTGAAATAATGGTACCTAAGTTTAAAAAAAACACAGGTTTCGGGAAATTGAGTTTAAAGTCAAAAAATCTAAACACTACTTCTAAAATCCACCAGGACAGTAATCAGCACTTTCACTCTTTTCTCGTTTCTTCTTCAAATGCCTCCTTCTTACTCTCTTCTTCTTGTTTTCCTCTCTTACTTCTATATTTGCTCTTTTTATCCTTTCGCTAGCAATGTTCCGTAGGGCTTAGACCATAAACTTTCCGGGTTGAAAACACCAGGAGTTTGAGGACATTAGTTTTTGCTATGGATCCCTCATTGAAGCACATGACAGCATCATTTGCACCTAATTTAATTACATTTTGTCCTAAAAAAACAGTTTTTTGGCAATCTGTGCCAAATAACACCATTCGGGTTCTGAGTTTTCCCGTGTAAGCACCGTTTCAAAAGATTTGGATTTTACAAATCTCTAAAAACAGGTTTGATCAAATCCATGACAGCATCTGGCAAAGAGTGTTTGTGGCTGTAGGCTTCTACTGTTTGTTTCTGCTTATTGTACTGACACCATATTTCGCTATCATTAGGACACAGCTGGTGCTAAGGCTTCTCGTCAGAAGACAATTTATGGTAAAAGGTGGCCCATATCACTTTTTGCATAGCCTCAACGCTTTCTGTATTTTTCCTAATGGCAAGGCCATAGTAACTTTGCAACTGGTCTATCTCTTCATCTGTTAGTCTTCGTTTTCCTGCCAATAACTTACCATCGCTCAATTTCACGCATTATTTTCTTTCAACTTCCGCAATCTGGTGCCTACACGTTTCTGTACGTGTCCAACACATTCTAACTTACATATACTAACATTATCACCATATGGCTTACTCTACAGAACCGCTGCAAAACCCTTTGAGTCACCATCACCCAAGTATTGGGTGTAGCGTAGACCTAGCTTCACTCCTAACGCAGGCCAGTCTTAGAGCGAGCTTCAAAATTGAGTGTAAGGGTTTTACTAACAATTTTTTAAATCAATAACGAAATATAATAACTATAAAGTATTATATATATTCTTAATCTGGAAGAAACATAGAATTAAAAAAATATGATTTTTAAAATATCCATTTTTTGATATATTTTCGCGACTGGCTCCCCTTAAATGTCATATGTTTTACAAACTCATATGATTGTACTCAACTTATTCACACGCACACATATTATTCTTTTTTTTATCATTACCTTCATGGTTACCCGTAAGTCTAATATAAAGATATTCAGCGAAATCATATTGTACCGTTTTACTGGCACATGAGGGGTTAGCTTTGAAATTTCAATTTTTGTAAAGTTTCAAAAAGGAAAAAGAAAATCTTCTGAAATAAAAAAAGTTCAAACTAAAATAAAACTTCTTCTTGAAAATAATTACTGGATTTAAAATTAAAATAAATCTTCTTGATGACTTTTAAATTAAAACTTGCAATATATATGTCACTCAAAATGTAAAAAGTTCTTACAGCTTGTCTTTTATTCAATTTTCAAAATTCAAAACTTTCACACTCTAATCTGATCTGTCAATTCTTCACTTTAATTTATCTTCAAAATTCAATTTTATTTTGTTACCGATTTTATTTTCTTTATATATTACTTCTTTTCAGTGTTAGAATTTAATATTGCTGAAAACATCTGTAACAACCACAAAACTCTTTTAGTATTTTTACATAAAATTTTGTATGCATGTGCTCACTGCACCAACAAGTTTTATATTGCACAGATCATAAGGACAAGTTCCTAAATTCCCATTAAATTTAATTTTTACAATATTTCTTTTCCCAAAATTATTCAAAATAATTAAGAATGAATTATTGACTGGACTCCAGATAAAAAGTTCACTTACCCGCAGGTTCGATGACGATTAGCAAGAATAACTCTAAGCACTTTCAAAGACTTTACTCGTTACTACTACTTCCGATCAACTGAGACTGGAGGTACGGCACGTCTACCCCACCCCACCCCTCAATTTCGTTATAAAACACTCCCATCTGCGATGCGCGCCTCGCTGATAGAAGCCTCTTTTATACTGTCCAGTCCTTATCATTCTTCTGGGCCTACTCCTTCCACCGGTAATCCGGTTACCCCAGAATTACAATTTAATACAATCGGTACACTATGGTGTTCCTCATACAAAAATGAAGCCTAATGGAACATTTCAAGTCTATAGTTCGAGGTTCGAGATAAAGTATGAACAGAAATACAGATAAATTTATTTTATTAAATTAGTTTCAAAGATTAACACCTATTTAGTAGGTTGTGGTTTACTTGATTACAAAAATCATTATTAGTTAAATTATTATCTTAAAACACGTTATATAAAGCAGTTCATGACGAATTTTAAAACACACGAGATATATACGAAATTATATAAAACTGAGTTAATGGTAAATGTATAAGCCATACTTTCTTCTATAGTGTTAATTTATAAACTCTCGTCTATCAAAAGCTGAAGTTGTGTTTAGTGGAAAAATAATTGTTAACAAAAGAGTGAACATATTTCAGTCAAAACTTAATTCAAATAACGTTACATATAAGGCGTGAGTAATCAGCCCTTGGATCAGTATGGAATGAATAAAGACTATTTACGGAAAGCGGATGTGGTTTCCAACACCTGATTAGCTTTGATGTACCAATTAGGTGTAAAGTTTCATTGCAGTTTTTGTAATATTTTACCTAAAGACTACCTATCAGCAATTCTGTTATTGGTGCAAAATTTTAAAAAATAAAACAATTTTCTGACTTTTAGTAAAGCCCCTCGAGCTGGACACAATTTTCTTTCTGTCTGTACATGTGTATACGTCCGTTGGATATAGCGATAACGAACAGACTTGGTATTTCGCATGAAGCTTTTTTTATATAGATAACATCGAGTTCGATGATGCAAGACGTGAATATGTTTACATTGGTCTTATGAATAACCATGATGGAAACGAGAAAATAAACTATAAAATTAATTTGTAATCAATCTGTGTACCGTCATATGAAATTGAAACTGTGAAATAGTTAAACGTAGCTTAACTATGGAATACAACCTTAGCGAAGCTTGTAACGCTATATATATATAGTGTGGCATAGTATTAACTTGTTTAAAAAAACATCTAAAACCTATTATTATATATCTCATGTACACAAAGACTCAATCTTTACACATATAATTTAATCAACACCCAATGATTATACATGGAAACGTTGAGGTGTTGCTCTCAAAAACTTTGGTAAATTCGGTAGATTATGGTGCAAGTAATTGACATGTTCTACAATCTTTGACAAAAGTTAAAGCATATAATTAAGTTGAGGCTTATTTTAATTATTTTAAATAATACACTAATTAGGATTTTGGTGAACAGTTTAGAGTTTCATTCATAAAATATCGTCATTTATGAGATCCAAATTTCGTTTGAAAAATCCGTTAGCACACTGGATATATAAGGTAAAGAATTGTGTTTGGAATAGAAATCTATTTTTTTCAAAGAATATTCTTAACCATGGTTATGTCTTGAATAGAATATGAAACAGTAAGGTGTAAAATATTCATTCTCAAAACAGATTCCATGACTCTCAGAGGAGTAAATCTAGTGGACTAAACAAGTAGGATCCAGCAGATTTTAAAATGTGCACTTTGCTATGTAGTACAAAAAGATTTGAATGTATCAATGAATATTTCACGGAAATCTACAAGGAAAATGCTGTGTTTCATGCAAATCCTCATGCAAGCAGATTAGTTGAGAGAATCAAGTGTTGCATAATTTGGAATAAAGCAGTTTTACCCGAGGGGAATCTACCACTCTTTGTTAAACATTGTGACATTATACAGACGAAACTCTTTTTTACTTAAAAATAGGTTTGATTTCCAAGCTTGAAAGTAATTCTACATCAATCAAGGACTTTGTCTAGACTTTCACGAAGAGGAGCAATAGCAGATCTTGGTGTTTACAATTATACAAAGTAAGGTCTCAAAAAACACTTCAGGATTGTTTAATATCTACAACCCTTACTCTTGAGGACTAGAACAACTCTCATTGAATAAACGCAATGAAAGCTTTCTACCGACTCTTCTACATGTAATAATCATTTTAGTTCCTTTCACATTCTACGAAGGTCTTGCACACAACCCTCTTGTGACATCCAGGAACTAAAGCCAGGTCATGTAGTGTCAGATTATTTATCAAACTTCCTGATCACACGGAGCAAGAATATTTACTCGTTTTACAGATTGGAAGTTCAATCTCTCGTTACAGATTCAAAAGTAATTTTTAAAATACAGTTATCATTATAAAAATTACAAGTGTTACCCGACTATTAGATAATGTTGTTTGCGGAATGAAAACTGTATCCAAACAGCTCACTCTTAGATTTGAACTAAGTACGAGTAATGTTTTAGTCTGGACAACGTGTCCCCAAATTCTAAGATGTAAAGTGGTATTTGGCAATATTTGTTTTTGGATGGTTGTTGGGAAGTTGTAGGGGGTTGATTGGGGGGTTGTTTTGCACTTGAGGGGTTGGAGAAATGTTATTTCTATTTCTTTGTCGGTCCCCTCAACTTTTTGAAAACGTACTGACAAATTGATTTGAAATTTTGCACAAAGCTTCATTTCTTTATAAAGAACGCTGAGTTGAATCATGCTACATGTTATGACATTTGGCTGAGCTTTGGCAAACGTATTTACATTAATATTATGGTTAACTGTATTATGGTTATTGACCTTGGTAAAATTAATTTATAGCTGCTGCTTTGAAAGGGAGTAATAATTAAAAATTAATTACATACAGTGGCTGTATATCTATTTTAATATAAAAAAGACGTATTTTGAACATGAAATTGGTTTGTCATGTTTATAGAATATTTAGTGATAAACATTTGCGAGGTAAACAAATATGAGATAAAAAGGATGTTTAGGACCTTACAATGACCTTGAGAAAAATCATAACACATCTCTTTTTGCAGAACATTGGTTTTTGTTATTTACAAAATGTGTAATAGTTTATAGGTTTTGAGTAGCCAAGTTAATTAACCTAAATTATCAATTTTCCTTCCTTAAACTTTATTTTATGTGTACTAAGCTAAAATGTAAGACTCTTATTGAGCTAAATTTGTTTATAATTATTTTTGGAATAATACTCTTTCTAAACCTGCAGTGGATTAAAGAATTGGTGGAGTGGTAGGATCAAATAATGCATTTGTCTTTTACTAGAACACGTTTATGAGGAAGTTCCATAGCTTAAAGATTTTGTGTGTACAACAAATTCTATTTATTTATTATTTTCATTAGATTTTCCTCCTTTTTCCACTGATTTATGGTATTTTCTATTTTTTTCTGTATTCTTAGTGAGAAGAATCAAATAATCCCCACAACAAACATATTACAGTAAAATAATCCAAGTGTCTCTCTTAATCAGTTTTTATAACAGATTTCAATTCATTATAATATTTTCCATGCGACCTTCTTTGAAATGATAAGCAACAGTTGAATGATTTAGTTTTCTTGTGTAAATCATACAGAACAAAATAATATCTCAGAGATGATTATGTCCTCAATTTGATTCAAAATGATGCCCTAAGTATACTAACCTGGTACCGAATTAATGTATTATAAGTATTCTATTGTTCAAATATTTTAGATGAGCGTCTATTTGCGACAAAGTAAAACAGTTGCTTTACAATGTTTTTTAAAAGTGTTTTAAAATTGAAAAGCGAGTTAAAGGTATTATGCGAAGCTGTGCACTGTTTTATTATGTTAATTTCTAAACATGTCTTTATTAAAAGGTGACATTGTGGATGATAGCGTTAGTTAACAGTAGAGTGAACACTTTTCTGTCAAAACTTCAAACACACAGCGCTGAACATTTCGTTTTTGATGAAACAGGTCTTTAACGCAACAAATGTCTCTATGATTTATTTATGCTAAATTTAGACATTTTAAAATTACTAATTTATATAAATGGTTTTCTAAACAACACAGGTATTTTATAAATGTATAGTGTATAAATAGATTTTTACAAAATTAAAGAAATAATATTAAAATAATGTTACGTTTATTTGCAACAATATGTACAGAATTTAATAATAAAATTATTTGAAGTTATTTTTTGAGCAGTTCGGTGCTAAAGGTAAATGTCACGTTATAAAGTTCTGCCCATTATGCGTCTCTTTGAAAACCTTATATAATTGAAATAAAATTTAAGACGTAATACAAGATGAGTTTTATATGTTTACAAAAGTCAATTATATTAAAGAAAACATACAAAAATATTAATAATAATATAATAATAATTTATTTATTCCATCAGTATTTTACAATTGTATGTACATTTTATATTCTTAGAAACTAATGCTAACCACTTTCCAGTAGTGTAGTTAGCACAAAATAAATAAAAACCAAAAAAAGGTATGAGTTCAGTTACAAATAAATTATCATATAGCCAACAATGCTGCCTCATGTGGCATCTGTCCCATAAAGGTACAAAATATATCTAATATACAATTTTTATAAATGTACATTCCTTAATTATTACTACATAACACTAACATTAAAAATCACAACAACAAAAACACGCATCCTTCACTGCCTTATATCAACACACTAATTAACCTACATACATATTTACAAATATCTATCTACAAACTATACAAGAATACATACTACCATACACCCATATACACATACAAGAGATAACATTTTCAATACATCAATAGTACTTATATAAGATATACATTCTATAAGAACTGTAAAATTGAGTTTCCAAACATCCATATTTTTACTTTATAACAAAAAAGTTTCAGATCGTTGCAGTTTTTAATTTCAAAAGGAAGATTATTGAAAAACTTTCGACCTGTATAATTATAGGATCGTCTAAAAACTTCTTTATTAACTTTAGGCAAACGAAAATGTATATGTGCTGCATATCTTGCACTGTTCATAAGATCATCTATATAATTATTTCTACTTCTAATATAAAAAATTCGTAACACTTTAAATACGTATAGATGTTGCACAGGCAGTAATTTTAAAACAGTGTACAGCGGGAATGAAGTTGTTCTTCTATTTTGTTCCAATATTATACGTATAAAGTGATTCTGCGTTACTCTTAACCTGTTAATTAAATATTTGGGAGAACTTCCATAGCATACAATACCATATTGCATTTTTTACTGAATTAATGCTAAATATAATGTTTTTAAAAGAGACTGTTCGCAAAATGTTTAAAAAAATAAAAGTTTCGTAGGGAGAGTTTCAATTTGTTATAAATCCGAAATATGTTCCTTCCAGTTAACTTTCTCGTCCAATACTAATCCAAGATATTTAAAATTGTTAACCTTTTCGATGACCGGGCATAAACAACTAACATTTGTACAGTTTAAGGAGTGATATTTCAATTCCTCTGCAAAATCAAAAGATTTTACATAAAAGTTTATGTATTTTGTCTTATTTACATTAACTTGCATTCCATTAAAAGTACACCACTTCTGTAATAATATTGTCTTTTTTTATATTTTTGAAGATTTCATTATCATTTTTGTGAGTGTAAAAATATGCAATGTCATCGGCAAACACACTAATTTCACCAAAAAACGGTAAATTTATTATAACTAGACTAGAGTTCCATTGCTTACTATAGATCTAACTTGATTTAGTCTTAGAGACATCCATTTCTTCCTTAATAAAAGTAGTATAAACTTATCGATATAATAGTCTCTGGTATTTTTTTCAATATAGCTAAATTGATGTTGCACACTTATAAGTAGTATGTAATGTGAAAATCGCAAAACGCTTGCTGTCTTAAAAATTAGCTATGACACCTGTACTGTTAGTTTTCATTATATGCAACAATCAAATAATTTAATCACTCTGTATTTGTTAGAAACACATTTACATAAAACTGATTAAAATAAAATTTGAGCATTATGCATGACAAATTAACGGGTAAGTTTTGTGTATAGTATATTACAGAATATAGATTGTTCAGTTATAGTAAATGGTGATTGCGTATTTCAATCACTTCAAATAAAAAAAAAATAAAATATACTATTGGGCAGAAAATATACAGCTTATTTAGCCTTGTTTAATATACAGCAGCTGACTTATTCTAATATTCTTAATTTGATAAAGGGATATATAATTTTGAAGAACATGTTTTACATATGCATACATTTAATGTTTCATGAACACAGTAGATATTTGTGTACACTTTGTAAGCCACAAACACAGAGAAGGAAAGCTTGAAAGCGGATGTGATATTGCAACACTTGACCTAGAACTTCCGGTGTGGGAGTAAACAGCCGGAAGTGATCGTCCTGGCAACACAAATCCCTTGGACTACTCTGTCGTATATCCAATAAAGGCGTATAAACTAACAATGTCGGTCGATTATATTTATTTACTAAAATATTATTATTCAAAATAATCAATCAAATAAATCGAAATTATATTTGTAAAAGTGCCCTTTGTTAGTAATCCATGAATGTTTAATTTTATTGATCAAATTAATAAAATCAGGAGATTATAATAAAACATTAAATCATAAGAGAATTATACAAATTTAATGAACAGTAATCAGTAATCAGATCAAACCGAATGGAAATACAGTAAAAGTGAGCAATGTATTGGAAATAAAGTCAAATAAATGTTAAAGGGAGTCGTTTAGCATCGGAGGAGTAAAACAATGTTATACTTTGAAATATTGCTAAGATTAATGTTTTAGCCAACAAAAACGATCTTGCACATAAATATTAAACATAGCTATAACTTTATAACGTCAATGTTATGTTATATACTCGTATTTTGTAGTTACATTAAAAACTTGTCATACTTTGGAAAGTACTTTTCTTACCAATGTAACTAAAGAAAAATGTGTTTCTCTAGTTATCTAAATACACCTCTATTTTTAGTTTGATTATTGTATTTATAAGATTTTCTTTCTTCATTATAATTACAAGTAAGTGTTATGTTTTTAAGAGTATCATTAGTTAATAAGTACTGGTAATGGTCTAACTCACAAAGCTAAATTTTTATATTGTGTTTAATCATAAGCTGTAAGTTAAGATTAGTTTAACATTTGGTTTGATATTTTATACAGAGTAAATAAATAATAAAAATGCGAACTGGTTTGACAATACAATATCGTATTTAAACCAAGACTTAAAGTAATTGGCATTTATTTCTTATAATGAAATGTACAAAGTTTAATCAAAGATTTATATTTTAAAATAAAAATAAATTTATATTTGTAAGGTAGCAGTAAGTGTAACATATTTTCAACTAATTCTATTGTAATCCAGTTCCACGGAGCGTAGAAGTGTACTAACAGTGTCTCAGTACATATTCCGTGCCGGTTATTTATGTTGAGTTGCTCTTCGGCGTTTATATGGGTTACTTGGAGTTTATAAATGTACTTATTTATTAATATCTGTTTATTCTGTGCGAAGTGTCATGCAAAAAAGTGATCTACGTTTTAACTGTATATAATTAATACTTTTATCTATGCCAAATTTTAGCACATAACTCTTAACACGTTGTAATTGGTAAACCAACCATCAAAATAAAATAGACCAAATAGTTTTTAACATAATTCTTACTAGTAGTAATAATTACTTAAAATTTAACTCTTATTTTAAGAAATCTCAGGCCTCGCTCAAGAAATAATGGATAACACGGAAACAAATATTTATAAGTTAGTGCTGAGGTAAACACACATTGAGTTTGCAGTCACAAGATATTTTAACGGAAATATTTGAGGGCCGAGACCTTAGAGAGATCGGAAGATATACGTCCAGGGGAGCGCTACCAGAAAAACTTGTCCTTATTTATTCTTATCCCGTCCTATTCTTACTGGTCTGTCCTTACTATTATCAGGACACGTTTGTTTGTAAGATATACTGTAATATATAAATTGTACCGACAACATAAACAAGAGTAACTGCTTCCCTAGCTTACTCCTATGCCTTTGCTATGCCTGGCTAGTTTATTTATTTCAGGAATTGCAATTGAACATTTTATACAAATTTATATCATTTGAATAATTTAATTTTTTGAGGTATTAAAATCCTTACTGAATCATAACTGTGTAAATGTGTATATTATTTATTTTCGTTGGTTTTGCGTGTAAAAGTACAGCAAAAACCACGGTTAAAAAACAAAAAACCACTACTCAGAGACAATATCCATATCTTTATGTTATGGAAATGACAAATTACAACGGGAGAACTATAAAAAGAAAAACAAAGAATGCACTATTTGATGTTTTACTCACTAAAAAGTCTTTTTATGAAGAAGTTTCTGTATCTACTCATTTATCTCTTAAAATTCCATCAAAGATATGTTCAAGTACATATAATATCTGTACAAAAAGCCTTACAGTACGTGTATTCGGTAAACCAAACTGTATTGTATGATTACTTAACTGTGGATTTCACTTGTATTCCTCGTAGAATTTAAATCCATATTTAAATATTCAACATTGCAGAAGAAACCGTATACTAAAGTGACATTCGTTCTAGATCAAACCCTGCGCAATTGTAAATGTTAAACCAGATAAAATATACAATCTCAAAAGGAGTAAAACGTGTAAAGTGAAAAAATGTAAATAAGAAGATATAGTATTGGCATGCAATATATTTTAATAGGCATCTATATTTTTTTATAAAAAAATGGTATAATTTTTGATATTTTTAACGGAATTTTAAGTTTCGACAATGATAACAAAACGAAACGTTTCTATAACCTTGAAAGAAGAAGTTATCGTGAGTCTTTTTGCTGTATTACGTATATGTTTTTTAGAAACAAAGTTGGCACACATTGCTTGTTTACACGGTATTAGTTGATTTACGACGGAGAGAGGTCCAGAGAGTTTATGTGTCGCCGGGACAAGTACTTCCGGCTGTTTACTCCCACACCGGAAGTTCTACGTCAAGTGGTGAAAAAATGTATCCTCCTCCAAACTTTCCTTTTTTGATATCCATGATTAAAAAAATTATACATAAAAAGTGAGCATTTCATTAATAATGACGTAGACAACATAAAAAAAATGCCTTAAAATGGTTATATGCCATATATTTATGTACTTAACAACAGTTTTTGGCCTTGATCTAAAGATTCTGCATATAATCGTTTAATCGGAGGTATTTGTAAGTCCTTAGTATCATTACAATTTTAGCTTTTATAAAAAAGTAAGTTTTTTTATTGGTCATTGCAATAAGTACTGCAATATTGATTTATTGAGTTGCAGATCGTTAAGAATTGAATTTACATGACTATGTAGATCTATAAACAAATGTGAGGAGTATGGAGGGAGGTTTCAACCTCAGTTATCACTCTCGACGTGGTCTTTATAAAACATTCTGTTTTAGTTTTAACAGAATTTAATTTTTGGGGAATGAGAGTTTTCAAGATGGCTGGTTTCTGTGTGCGTATTTTATACCATGTCAAATGTTCCAATGTTTGGCGATATTCTGAACAATTACTCAGTTTAAATAAAAAACCACGTACAATTTATGATGTTCGGTGAAAGATGTTTTAAAATGATGAGTTGTCATTAGTTAATATAAGTAAAGTGATATTCATTGTGCCTTATATTTCCAATTAAAAAATAATACATAATTGGAAAGCAGTAAACATGTAAAGCGAAATATAAAGTCGTTATTTACCTAACTAAGTTGTTATCCTATTGATGAGCTGAGCTGTTTTCCTAGCTACATTGAAAAGATTATATTTATATAAATAAATTAGCTATCAGTCAGTAATTATAAAATTCCCGGTGTTGTTAATGAAATTGAACAAAAAGATAGATAAATTAAACTCATTATTTATGTAGCGAAATAACCTTACTGTATATAGTGATACTAACACTTACTTATAGGACACTCGATGAGTACAAAATCAGTGCAATTGCTTAAAACTTTATTTACATAACTAGTTTTTGTTTTTACTTTGAGGTATCATGCTTGAAATATATGCTTTGTTATATACTGGAAATAGTAAATTAATTGTTATTTAACTAAAAATTAAAGGAGAACAGCTAACAATTCATGTTTAAAACGTTTATAAACGTAAATATTTCAACTTAATGAAATGTTAAACATTAAAATGAAGGAAACTCGCAAAATAGCAAGTTAAAGTATTTGAATGCATTTTAAGGTTGCAACTCAAGATGTCAGAATACATAAACTTCTAACGTTTCCTTGTACATAGCGGAAATGACTTTTTCTGTACAAAAGTACACAAAAGCTGCGGATCCGAGTTTGCTTGTGACTGCGAACCGTGGAACGGAATGGAACTGCACAAAGAGCTACAGATTTATTGGCAGATCCACGACATATGCAAACACTGACGTGAGTATACATTAAATATATAGAATAATAAAATTAAAATAAATAAATAAATACTTTCTATGCAGGAGATATTGTGTTTTTTATATACCATTATATAAAGATTATGGTCGGTACATACGTAGGAAGAATGTTTACTTTATAACTTTAAAAAAACAAAAAACAATGGAAAGGTTTTCAATTGTGTGGGTTTAACAGATATAACTGTAATTGCCACAAGAGAATGTACTGGGTCCCCTCAGTACCACAAGTAACTTATGTGACAATCAAATGTAAGTAACTACCTAGTAATTTCTGCTATACATAGGTAATTTATTTTAAAAAAATAGTAATTTGCACGTTCCTCTATCTATTTTAGAAAAGATTTAGAGGCGGAATTATAGGATTAGGCAGTTGTGATCGAAGAGAACTAGACATCAAGTTAAAATTTAGTAACAAAATGGACTTCACTAACGAAGTAAAATAAGTTGTTGTGGATATTTGATTTTTGATATTCTCATAAAAATCCTGGAATATTTTCTGTTATTTAATAAAATTACTTCCTAAACACCAAATTAATCGTCCTTATATTACTTATCAGCCGAAAATTTAAATTGCATATAATAAACTGCAATAAGATATTATAGATGTTCTAAGTAAAATCCATTGAGTTAGTGAGAGCAATTATTTTCAATTCACTGTAAAGCAATATAAAGTAAATTATAAAGTAATTATCTTCTATACTGATAAAAGGGAGAAATAGAAGGAATATACCGCAAAAATTAGATTTCACCAAGGTATCTAAAAGTAGAAAAATGCGGAATATTGATTGGAACATACTGTATTTGAATAGAATAACTGAATTCGGAGATGAGTAACTTAACTACCTTTTGTCAAAAGGAGTAATGTCATAAAACTACATTGGGCTCCGGGATGTAAATGTTTGGTGTAGATATGTAGACATTTTCCGTAAGTGCTACAATAAAAATTTCAATACGAAGAATTTGAACACAAAATCTTAAAATTCAATCAATAGTTTCCGCCGTCAATGCAAGAGAATTTATTACTTTACTAACACGTGTACTACTAACGTTTACTTAAAGGCTTAGGAAAGTGAACGACTGTCTAGAAGTTCTGTTCATAATCAATTCTTATTCATAAATAACTTCTCTGCAAATAATTTCCTAAGCTTATGATTTCCCTGAATTATATCATTTCATTGTCTATTCATAATTTTTAATGGTCATTAATGCTGAAAATTACTGTATCACATGAATCGCAAACATAATCATGGGAATGAGTACGTTTTAGAAATAAAGAACGAATTCAACTTCCAGGGCTTTTTAAACTGTATGAACTTTTGTGGCGTTTGCCAAACCCAGTTTCAGTTTGTTTGGATAATTTTATCATCCTTCCAATAACACAAACTTTGGTTGGCTTTGGTTCAAGTAATCAGAGATAGAGCATTCGTAGATAAATACAGAGGTTCTTACATTTACCATTATAATTAAGGTTAAATGGGCTGTCCAGTGTACTTTAAAAAGTGAAAAATGAATAAGAATAGATTTTATAAATTAACTGTGTAAAAGTGAGATGCAAACTGTGTGCATTATAAATTATCAACTAGGGATATCATTATTTATTTTAATTTATCGACTAACCTTGGTGTTGGTAACGAGAGGAAAATAGATGCGATTTGGTAAGAAACAAAATTAACGAAATGATTTTATATCCGTATATAGTAGATGCATCTTTTATGGTGTTTTATGAAATTCTCAAAACACAATGTACGGCAAAAATAAGAGCATAATAATGTTTAACGTTAACATTGCTCTTATGGGTTAAAACCCAAGGAATCGTTACGATTATTATACATACCTCCAGCCTCTTCATCTTAGATGCATTATTCTAGATCTGGTATTTTTGCACCGCCTGGATAGTGGCTTCATTCACTACCCTCACCTACTTTTCTGAACTTGCTTTACGGTTCCTAAAATGATTCACTCGAATACTTGTTTTACCATTGTTTTAATCCAATTTCCTATGCCTAATAAAACTGTGGTCAAAGAGAATAACAGCATATTTTATTTTAAACTATTTTAGTTATATTTTACTGAAGTATAATTTTAAAATCTAATCCAGAAGTCTTGAGTCAGTTAAGAAAAAGATGTTTTTTCTTGTCTTCGGCCGTTTCTCTTGGGTCTGGGTACATCACTACAAAGATTCAATTTTAAATAGCCGTAGCTTCTTATAAGTTAAACAATTTTTATTTTAATTTAATTTTAGTTATGTAATTTTAATGAGGCATAGCTGTAATACTAAGAAGAATTTAATTAAAAAAAACTGACTATATCACTTACACGCTTTTGGCGCCATCAAGAATAAGCTGATACTGTTATTTCGTAGTTTTACCCTAAGATTAAAGCCTAATTTCAATAAAATACGGCCAAAGGAGATGAATTCTTAAGAAGGAAGCATGTAATGAAAAAAAATTGGCCTGGACCTCATGTAGTTGAATTGATCGTACCTAAAATAGTATAGATATGTTATGTCCCAAGAGAAAGGTATTATTTAAAATAATACTTTTTTAGCCTATTCGTTGAGTGCAAAAATACTCTTATACCTAGTAATAAGAATTCAACCTTGTAACAATGTACTAACATTTTATCTCCTACAGTTCAAATAATTAGAAAATCATATTCATCTTATATCGTATTCATTATATACTTTGTAAACCAGATAGTGAATTAAGTAATGATTTAAATCTGAAGGAAACTTAATTATGTTGATTCTGTATTGTTAGCGTTGGCAGTTGAAATATTCATTAACTGAAAATTCACTGTGCTAGTAGGCCTATAGTCAATTATTAACATATAATCTTTAATTCTGATTGAATTTTAGACATAGGCGAATTTCATATTTATTTCTAATATCTAGCAGTATTTTGCAATAATAAGGATTAACTTAAGGATAAATAGTATACAAAAAGCGAGATTTAATACGGAAGAAAGCTAAAATAAAGCATTGTAAAAAGTAAAAAAATTAAAATATTTCATTAACAATTAGAAACTATTTTGGTTGCAATTGAACTAACAGATGCATTTATATAAATGTGTATTACAAATCATAGTTAAAAGTAGTGCTTTTTTCAGTGCGATAAAACAAAATAATAGGGGCAAGGACAAGAAACGACACAGTTTCCAAGAATGACGTGTTAGCCTTGTAACAGCTTGTTCTCAAGTCGTTACACGCGACAATATTGTGCTTTCCACACTTTGACAGATGTGCTCA
Organism: Homalodisca vitripennis; assembly: GCF_021130785.1. Taxonomy (NCBI): domain Eukaryota; kingdom Metazoa; phylum Arthropoda; class Insecta; order Hemiptera; family Cicadellidae; genus Homalodisca; species Homalodisca vitripennis. The sequence continues at coordinate 7,902,112 of NC_060211.1, read as the reverse complement.
CTTCTAGCCTTAAACAACTTAACCGCTTTCTCAACCCATTAGTTCAAGAAGTAGTGAACTGAAAAAGACAATAGTTTGCTGATCTAAATCGTATGAAGTGCTTTCCGAGAAGACAAGCAAGTTGATTAATATCACCGGCTTATTGAAAAATGGGGCTGATAAAGATAACGTCTATTTTTTGTCGGCCGATAACGTAATTCAGGAGCATGACCATCCCCAGGCATACTGTACGTAAAAAATTTATATCCGCGAACGAGAACTGCATGGAGTGGGTTGGCGACTGTACTACATAATTATCCGAGGTGAGTTTAAATATCCATACAATCGTCATTAAATAGTGTCATAAATGCTCGATAGTCTCCCCAAAGGAAAATGTCTCTCACGACATTCAGACCGCAGACAAATCCTACCTACGACAGTCGACCGCAGGCAAATCCCACCTACGACAGTCAGACCGTAAGCCTCACTTACTACAGTCATAACGTAGGACAATCCCACATACGACACTCAGACCGCATGGAATTCCCACTTACGACAGTCAGACCGTAAGCCTCACTTACTACAGTCATAACGTAGGACAATCCCACATACGACACTCAGACCGCATGAAAATCCCACTTACGACACTCAGACCGTAAGCCTCACTTACTACAGTCATAACGTAGGACAATCCCACATACGACACTCAGGCCCCATGAAAATACCACCTACGACAGTCAGACCGTAAGCCTCACTTACTACAGTCATAACGTACGACAATCCCACATACGACACTCAGACCGCATGAAAATCCCACTTACGACACTCAGACCGCAGACAAATCCCACCTACGACAGTCAGACCGCAGGCAAATACCAACCTACGACACTCAGACCGTAAGCCTCACTTACTACAGTCATAACGTAGGACAATCCCACATACGACACTCAGGCCCCATGAAAATCCCACCTACGACAGTCAGACCGCAGGCAAATCCCACCTACGACAGTCAGACCGTAAGCCTCACTTACTACAGTCATAACGTAGGACAATCCCACATACGACACTCAGACCGCATGAAATTCCCACTTACGACACTCAGACCGTAAGCCTCACTTACTACAGTCATAACGTAGGACAATCCCACATACGACACTCAGACCGCATGAAAATCCCACTTACGACACTTAGACCGTAAGCCTCACTTACTACAGTCATAACGTAGGACAATCCCACATTACGACACTCAGGCCCCATGAAAATCCCACCTACGACAGTCAGACCGTAAGCCTCACTTACTACAGTCATAACGTAGGACAATCCCACATACGACACTCAGACCGCATGAAAATCCCACTTACGACACTCAGACCGCAGACAAATCCCAACTACGACAGTCAGACCGCAGGCAAATACCAACCTACGACACTCAGACCGTAAGCCTCACTTACTACAGTCATAACGTAGGACAATCCCACATACGACACTCAGGCCCCATGAAAATCCCACCTACGACAGTCAGACCGCAGGCAAATCCCACCTACGACAGTCAGACCGTAAGCCTCACTTACTACAGTCATAACGTAGGACAATCCCACATACGACACTCAGACCGCATGAAATTCCCACTTACGACACTCAGACCGTAAGCCTCACTTACTACAGTCATAACGTAGGACAATCCCACATACGACACTCAGACCGCATGAAAATCCCACTAACGACACTTAGACCGTAAGCCTCACTTACTACAGTCATAACGCAGGACAATCCCACATACGACACTCAGGCCCCATGAAAATCCCACCTACGACAGTCAGACCGTAAGCCTCACTTACTACAGTCATAACGTAGGACAATCCCACATACGACACTCAGACCGCATGAAAATCCCACTTACGACACTCAGACCGCAGGCAAATCCCACCTACGACAGTCAGACCGCAGGCAAATCCCAACCTACGACACTCAGACCGTAAGCCTCACTTACTACAGTCATAACGTAGGACAATCCCACATACGACACTCAGGCCCCATGAAAATCCCACCTACGACAGTCAGACCGCAGGCAAATCCCACCTACGACACTCAGACCGTAAGCCTCACTTACTACAGTCATAAAGTAGTAGGACAATCCCACATACGACACTCAGGCCCCATGAAAATCCCACCTACGACAGTCAGACCGTAAGCCTCACTTACTACAGTCATAACGTAGGACAATCCCACATACGACACTCAGACCGCATGAAAATCCCACTTACGACACTCAGACCGTAAGCCTCACTTACTACAGTCATAACGTAGGACAATCCCACATACGACACTCAGGCCCCATGAAAATCACACCTACGACAGTCAGACCGCAGGCAAATCCCACCTACGACACTCAGACCATAAGCCTCACTTACTACAGTCATAACGTAGGACAATCCCACACACGACACTCAGGCCCCATGAAAATCCCACCTACGACAGTCAGACCGTAAGCCTCACTTACTATAGTCATAACGTAGGACAATTCCACATACGACACTCAGACCGCATCAAAATCCCACTTACGACACTCAGACCGCAGGCAACTCCCACCTACGACAGTCAGACCGTAAGCCTCACTTACTACAGTCATAACGTAGGACAATCCCACATACGACACTCAGGCCCCATGAAAATCCCACCTACGACAGTCAGACCGTAAGCCTCACTTACTACAGTCATAACGTAGGACAATCCCACATACGACACTCAGGCCCCATGAAAATCCCACCTACGACAGTCAGACCGCAGGCAAATCCCACCTACGACACTCAGACCGTAAGCCTCACTTACTACAGTCATAACGTAGGACAATCCCACATACGACACTCAGGCCCCATGAAAATCCCACCTACGAAAGTCAGACCGTAAGCCTCACTTACTATAGTCATAACGTAGGACAATCCCACATACGACACTCAGACCGCATGAAAATCCCACTTACGACACTCAGACCGCAGGCAAATCCCACCTACGACAGTCAGACCGTAAGCCTCACTTACTACAGTCATAACGTAGAACAATCCCACATACGACACTCAGGCCCCATGAAAATCCCACCTACGACAGTCAGACCGTAAGCCTCACTTACTACAGTCATAACGTAGGACAATCCCAAATACGACACTCAGGCCCCATGAAAATCCCATCTACGACAGTCAGACCGTAAGCCTCACTTACTACAGTCATAACGTAGGACAATCCCAAATACGACACTCAGGCCCCATGAAAATCCCACCTACGATAGTCAGACCGTAAGCCTCACTTACTATAGTCATAACGTAGGACAATCCCACATACGACACTCAGACCGCATGAAAATCCCACTTACGACAGTCAGACCGTAAGCCTCACTTACTACAGTCATAACGTAGGACAATCCCACATACGACACTCAGGCCCCATGAAAATCCCACCTACGACAGTCAGACCGTAAGCCTCACTTACTACAGTCATAACGTAGGACAATCCCACATACGACACTCAGGCCCCATGAAAATCCCACCTACGACAGTCAGACCGTAAGCCTCACTTACTACAGTCATAACGTAGGACAATCCCAAATACGACACTCAGGCTCCATGAAAATCCCATCTACGACAGTCAGACCGTAAGCCTCACTTACTACAGTCATAACGTAGGACAATCCCACATACGACACTCAGGCCCCATGAAAATCCCACCTACGAAAGTCAGACCGTAAGCCTCACTTACTATAGTCATAACGTAGGACAATCCCACATACGACACTCAGACCGCATGAAAATCCCACTTACGACACTCAGACCGCAGGCAAATCCCACCTACGACAGTCAGACCGTAAGCCTCACTTACTACAGTCATAACGTAGAACAATCCCACATACGACACTCGGGCCCCATGAAAATCCCACCTACGACAGTCAGACCGTAAGCCTCACTTACTACAGTCATAACGTAGGACAATCCCAAATACGACACTCAGGCCCCATGAAAATCCCACCTACGATAGTCAGACCGTAAGCCTCACTTACTACAGTCATAACGTAGGACAATCCCACATACGACACTCAGGCCCCATGAAAATCCCATCTACGACAGTCAGACCGTAAGCCTCACTTACTACAGTCATAACGTAGGACAATCCCAAATACGACACTCAGGCCCCATGAAAATCCCACCTACGATAGTCAGACCGTAAGCCTCACTTACTATAGTCATAACGTAGGACAATCCCACATACGACACTCAGACCGCATGAAAATCCCACTTACGACACTCAGACCGCAGGCAAATCCCACCTACGACAGTCAGACCGTAAGCCTCACTTACTACAGTCATAACGTAGGACAATCCCACATACGACACTCAGGCCCCATGAAAATCCCACCTACGACAGTCAGACCGCAGGCAAATCCCACCTACGACACTCAGACCGTAAGCCTCACTTACTACAGTCATAACGTACGACAATCCCATATACAACACTCAGACCGCATGAAAATCCCACTTACGACACTCAGACCGCAGGCAAATCCCACCTACGACAGTCAGACCGTAAGCCTCACTTACTACAGTCATAACGTACGACAATCCCACTTACGACACTCAGACTGCAGGAAAATCTTTTTTCCAAAAAGTGGTGTTAGAAAATTGGTGATTATTTTAATATTTGAGTTGTTTCACCCTAACAGCCGAACATATACAACGCAAGTGTAGTTAGACGTTCTAACAAGATTGTGGTATATCCGACGAGGTTATGAATACTCTAATTTGCATGCCTGTACCGATCAAGGTAATATCATATTTTATAGCTAATGTTCAATCTAGTTTTAGCGGAAAGTAACTTGACTGGTGCTGATTTACATACAAAAGTAGAATACATAATAAACCGAAATAGTTGAGAACTTAAAAATTTGTAAACTTCTAACATTTCATTAACGTATCAATTTCAACTTATCTTGAAATTAATATATATATATATATATATATATATATATATATATATAATGATTAAAAAATAATAATGATTAGTATTCGTATATATATATATATATATTTAATTTTTATCGGAAATGTATCTCACTTGTTTGAATTTTACTGTTTTCCTTATGCATTTTCGTATTTGTATTAAATATACAATGTTTATTATTTTTGCTTAAGTCAATTTCAATTAATTTAATTTTCCATAAACGTTTATGAACAAAACGTTCCTGCTCCATCGAAACACTGGCTGACCGCTGTTGTATTCAAACTCCCAAATTTATATGTCATTTAGACAACAATAGGCTGTTGAAAGCTTTGTTTATATAAAATTAGGTAACGACAAATTATGATTATCATTTTAAAATAAGAATTTCTATAAAAAAGTATTATTAAGGCATAAAAATTCAAAATAAATGTTAAACACATTAATACATTTTTGATGAATACTCATAAGAGCTACAGAAATGTATAGATTTGTACATGTAAATGTTTGAGTTTCAGTACATTCTCACATATATGCAATTTAATTACCATTTTCAGTAATTTTGTTAAATTGTAGTAAGCTAAAATTTCAAATTTCATATGCGTTCTTAAGTTCTCAAATTCTATGGATAAATCCATAACTATCTTATGAAGTAATAGAATAGACATTACTACACTAAGTCCATTCCTTACAAAATGTAAAAAAATTAACTTACCTAAACATTTAGAAACGATTGCACTAAAATAAAATGTCTTAGTTTGATAAAGGTGTAAATGCACATAATATGTGAACGAAGGGAAAGGGGGATAGAATAAGAGCGGTTGCATTATTGGAGAACGTGCGACAGCGTGTGATACCGGAGTTAGGGTCTTATCGAAAACTGTGCTCTGGAAGATTGCCAGGAATTGTATAAAGTCTAACAAAGCACGTTATAATTAAAACATAAAAACACAGGAGTAGAAAAATTGATTTGCTATGATAGAATTACCTATTTATACGCGTATACAAATTAAAATTGTGGTAAACCTAATTATATTTTGAACATAATATTATATTGTTCATAAACTGTGAAAATAATTATGCTACGTATTAAATAACTTTAAACTTTTGACTTAAAATTGTATTTTGATTTTTCATATTCCCAATAATGTAGCATTGCATCTTTTATATTTTAGATGTAGTTCATTAAATAATATACACGAATAATAAATGCAATTCTTGCATTTTACTTGTATTTGAACTATAGTTAATGGGTATGACGTTTGTTCAGCAAAATTTATAATCAAAATCACAATCAACAGAAAAACTAATTTTCTTCCAGGATTAAATTACATTACTGCTTTCTTACCTAGAAAAGATTTAATCAATTTATATTTAATCCTTTAAACATACACCAATACCCCATCAAAAGAAGTAGCCACTTTAATAAGTAGCGTCCGTAACTTCTTACTAGAACGGTTATATAGCCTAAAAGGAACAGCGAAACGCACTGACATCAAAATGGCCGCGATAGTCTCGCTACTAGCGGCTACAGAGCGAACTAGCGTGATGCGTGACATGACGCGAAATGAAAGTTTTCCCCCGTGAAAAGCATACATCCAAACTCTACATAAAGAAGTAGTCCCTTCAAAAAAATCTTTATCCAAGTAAAACAGTAAAACATTAAAGTAATTATAAAGTAAAATGCTGGATAAAGTACGCAGTAATGAGAAAATCATGATATAAATAATTTTATACATTAAGATTAATGTTTAATTGATTTTGAAATTGGTCTTACTAATAAATATTTAAGCACAGATACTGATACAATTATGAAACTACTAAAAATAAATTTGTCTTTTATTAGTGTCATGACCAAACGCTTACATATAGTTACCCAAAGTTTAGTTGGTCAGAAATTGTTCAACTATTTACTGCAAGTTTACTTAAATGTGATAACCAGAGATTTGTATAAACAAAAGCTACAAAAGAAAGTAAACTTACCCGACGTTTAAACTACTATAAATAACTAACATACCATCCATGTCAGGAGATAAATAAATTGTTTCCATTACGACGTCAGACCGCCAACCAGGGAAATATATTTCACTTCAGCAGACAGATCATTTATCTATCACTTGTCAAGATGAAATTTGTGTCCGAGATTCTTTCCACTCAGGGAATAATTAATTGCTTCGTTTTCATATCAATCGGTTAAAATTACATCCAATAATACAAGTCATATTATATTGATATTATTGTCTTATAATAAACAGAATAATTAAAGAGTTAAACTTTTGAAAATCCTAATAACTAGAGAGACCCTTTCGCACAAAAATGTCGATTTAAATACCTTTAAGACTTAAATATAAAATAAATCAGTTCTGAAAACCCTCCGCTCAATTATGGTTACTTAATTTGAAGATGTTACAACTGAATATCTGTCCTTAAAATTTAATGTGTTTTCAGAGTTTCCAGAGAGTTTGCTCCATTCTTAAATAGTGATTCATAAAGTCTATTCATATTCTATTTATAAATGAAAAGCTCGCATTTGCTACAAAAGTTCTCAACGAGTTTAGGCTGGATTAAAAATTTAACATTATAAAAAAACTTATTTTACGGTCAATAGTTTGGAAAGAAGTTTAATTATTGTTATTGTTTACTATCAAGGCGTAATATCATCATAACTTTGTTTTAAGAAATAAACAGAAAAAAATTCAGCAAAAGAAATTTTGAAGTCCTTCGCAAATAAAAAAAAACTTCTATCGTTTCGTGTGGTAATTTTGCCTCAAAACGCATAAAAGTTTTCAAAATATTTGTCAAAAAAATAAATAAATGATTACATTTTGAGGACATTGCATTACTCACGTTAACTACGATTGTCGCGTTACATTATGTCACGAAAAACCTTAAACACGCTAACTTTGGATAAAACAGGTGTTTCCAAAATGAAATGTACAGACCATCTTAGTTTTTATATCGGGCAAACGGACTGTAATTTCCAAACCCGATATAAAGAACACCGACTTCAATGCAGAATGGGCAATCAAATGGATCAATGGCAATCAATGGGCAACCATTGCTAATCCGTTCAGGAGATTAACATCGACATTGGAGGTTGTTTATATTTATAAAGCATTGTAAAATATAAACATGAAAAACAATGTTCTCAATGAAAAGCTCAAGAAGAAATGCACTTGATTATCAGACACTTTCCTCCAGCACAAATTGAAGCCACCTGACGCACAATCAGCTGTTATAAGTGATAGCGCGTTTGACTTGTTCCGTCCAGTCGACTGCTGGCTGCTGCCGCAAACCTTGAGTGGTTCTTGTCTTCATTACAATATCATAAGCCTATCGATATTAAACGTTTTCTGTGTTTCTTGTATATTACTAATTGGTTTTTACGTATGTTAGTTTTAACGATTACGTGTCACCTGGTGGTTTCATTCCTTCTTCGGCGAAAGCCTGAGGACGATGCTCTAACGTCGAAAAAAGGGTAACGCGCCAAAGAAATAAAATAAACACAGAAGAAATTAATTACATTACTTTTCATATATTAATAATGACACTATAATAAAGGATAACACTCAACCCACTAATATTATAATGGGAAAGTTTGAATGTTTAGATATTTGGATGTTTGGAGGTTTGTCCTCGAATCACGCTGAAACTGCTATACAGATTGTGCTGAAATTTGGAACATGTATAGCTTTTGGTCTGAATTAACATTTAGAGTGATTTTTACCACCCATAACACATTAATTCCTCCAAATAAAGTCGAATTCAAATTGAAAAATTAGTTTGTTTACATTCGAATGTTATGATAAGAAAGAAACGTATTTTGAGAGCTGTTGACAGCTAAAGTTCGACAAACTTTCTGAAACATCTGTTTACATTTGAATTTTATCAATAATATGTAAAAAGTGCTTGATCGGTAGTGTGTGCATATAGTAAATAAAACATTAATGTATAAATTTTACTCCAGATTGCGCCAGTGACGAATTAAAATCATCTAATGCATTAAATACTGTAATAAAACTAACCTTATTAATGAGCAAAGTTATGAATGTTTTCATATAAGTTACTTTAAACTGGTGGGCTTCCTTGACATTATGATATTAAATTTTAACAATGGCTTACGGAAAAACAGAGAAATTAATACTAATATACCTTAACGATTCATTCTTTCCCTGGCTACAGTCCAAAAAAAAGTGTAACGCAAAACTTAATTAACGATTATTTTGGAATGTTGCATAACCTTAATAAGGATTTCCCCCTTATACCGGAAGTACATAAGAAGTAGGTAGGACTTAATAGGCTTTTCAGTCCTAGCATACTCAACTATGCTAACATGATTTTGACCAAAATAGATTTCCGAGAACTATATAATCGAACGTATATAGTATTTTAATCGAGGCAATATGGCAAGCTAATCTGTGACATAGTAGGTAAGTGAATTTAAATGGTCTTAAGTAGGCACTTTTTAACTGAAGAAGCTTTTTGACAAAAGTAAATTTCCGAGACCTGTGTGATCCGAGATTTGTGTTTTCTTGATCGGGATTACAAGGCATATTCAGCTGTGACGTTATGTATATAATTAATTAGAACCAGAAATGCTCCTACACGTGCCAAACATGATTTAATAATTAAGTTATACTCTGATACTATTTACCACGAACTCAAATAATATCTACCTGATGTATGCCTACTTACGATTTAAAATATTTGTAGGACTCCCATCATATTACATCATAATTGCTTTTTACAAGTACTTCGGTTCTAAAAATTGCGTGCGAGCCACGGGTAACAGCTAGTTCAAGAATAACAGACACTGCATCATGCATTAAAGAGAAGTTAATAATTTTGAAATTTCAAGCAGATAATTACTGATCATAGATGAGTAGTGTGATAGCACATAAACGCATTTGTTGTATTTATAGGCTAATAATATGAACCTAGCACGGTTATTCCGAAAACTTATGAGTATGTCTATGCATTTTATTTCTTACAATAGTTATAAATAAATAGCTGTTTCCCACGGCTTTGCACGCTTTTCGTAATATTTTCGTGAAAGGGCACTTGGTTCAAGTGAATTATATTTCCAATGCCGATGTAGAGTTTGCCTTGTTGCCACGATCAAGAAAATCTGTCAAAAGTGTATGTTTATAGCCATTGTACATGTACATGTACTATATTATAAAGTGGTCTAACACTCAACGTTTAAGTTCAACCAGAAATTTAAAGACAAATTTACATTATAACTTAGCTCCTTCAACCAGTGTTTGACTATTTAGTATACGTAACTGTTGCGTAATTACAGTTTATAATTTGCAGGCACTTTGAAATCATATCTTTTGCAGCGTTGCCTGGTGGCGAGTTACACCAATGGGCATACTACGAGTATATAACATTCTCCGCGGAAAAATAAATGTAAACACAAATTTTCATAATTATCGGTAAAATAGTTTAAGATTCTATAAAGGACATACGAACTAACATTTATTTACATATTAATAGATAACGAAAAATACATATGAATTATTAAGTGTTCCACAAAAACTGAACACCAGTATGAAAATATCATCACCATACCTATAAAAATATTTCTGAACTTCAAGAAATAGGATGCCATTCAATCTAAGTCATCGAATGTTTAACTAAATAAAAGTATTATTAAAACAGCTACAAATAGAAGTAAAATGCGTTTTACTTTTAACAAGAATTTCTTCTAATCTAGCATAGTGTCTTAACTACTTTAAGGAATTATTTCAATAATTAATTTATCAGTTGAATAAATAAATAAATTTCAACTAATAAAATGGTTAACTATATGTGATGCAGCACTTGGAATTGTGGGTAACCAAATTCAATGAATGGAGCACATCCTCACAAATTTGATTCTCATTTGGTGTACTTACGCAATAGAATAATATAAAAAACCATAAGGATCCATGGAGAATTAATAATTTTAAATTGTGTGCCATGAAGTCCGTTTAGAGACAAAATCTACTATATGTTCTTAAAAATTGATTTTATCGGTTACGTAAACGTAAAATAAGTAATAAAAAACCAAAAGAGAAAAGGGATCTTTAGAGCTCAAAATGGTTGACATCTAAAACTAGGTTGAGCTGAACTTCGTGTGAAACAGCCGGAACTATAAAACTTCAAACTCATGTTGAAATAAATTTATATTTGGACTTATAAGTTGGACAATACTTCTGTTTCCTATACATACAAGTGGTACGCGACACCACATGTCCTGCATCAGACCTGAAACATACAAAACATATCAATAACTTGAAATCTAATTGACATATTTCTAAAACCGGGTGTGAACAAGAGTTTTGCAACCTTAAGTCCCATAAGAACTGTGCAAAATTGAAGCGTAGAACAATATTAGGTCCTTAATTTTGGTCGTAAAATTATGTGCAATATTCCATTTTTAAAATCTCATTTAATACCCATTCAAAACATATCTCATAATGGTGCAATTGACAATCAGGGTGTAGAAGTGTTTGAAGTTTTAAATTTATCTCATGGGGGTAAAATTAAGAAGGCCGCTAGTGAAGACTTGTGAAGGAAACAGGATTTTCCGGACATGTGCCATCGTTCAGTGAAACAAAAACTCATTAACACTACGTTTCGAGATCTGCAATCTGATCTCTTCCTCAGGTATATAACTAACCTAATACATAACTACAAACTAGGTTAAAATAAACAAATCATACCAAAGCGTTGCAGCACGCCTATGTCAGGAATCACAACCGCCATGTTGTGTGTCAACTTCACTAACTCTAAAACATGCACTTAATAAAATCTATAAACAACACTAATCATTAAAACTGAACAACAGAGTACAGAAAAACAGTACGAATACGTCTGTATTCGTCTACCAACCACGTACGACTGACCAGAGGCCAATAGCAAATGGTAATCGTCACGGCAGAAAGAAACAATATGGCGGATATAAAAGGAAGGGTGACAGGAATGGGCCAGAAATGTCCGGAAAAATCCTGTTTCCTTCATAATCCTTCCATCGTCAAAAATAAACTTCAAACAAAGAAGTGAGGACTTGTTCTCATTTTGAAAGTATCTGACATTTGGAACTAGTTGTCTTTTGTATAAAGGATAATTCTAACTGTATAACGTTATCTGAACGCCAAATATAATTGACACAAACCTAATATTGATTTATTATTAAAATTGTCTAAACTATAGAAGAGCTCACGATTATTGCAGTACTGTTAGTTCTAAACAATTTAGATAGAACAAAGGGTCAGCAGAAACAACAGTTGTAGTTTACGTCTTCTTTGAGTTAATTATACTGACTCTCCAAAGTTGGTCTACTATAGGGAATTATCATCTTCTACTATTAGTGGTATGGTACTATGCAATAATTGAAGCTAGTATCCATTGACTACAAGAAACATTTAATATATCAAATTAAATATATAAGTTATTCATTCATATAACGAAACGCAAATTCATCACTGGTGTTCTTTCACAGGCGTGCATACTATGTGCATATACAATTGTCATAAGATATATAACATAAACGAATCATGATTTACAATAGCGATTCAAACAATCACGGTCTATGTGCTTTTAAGTGAGAGGGAAAGCCTGTATAGTAGAGTATATAAATTAAAACTTCAACTTTTCAATTAGGTATCAGCAATGGGGATATTTTCTCCCAACCTATCACATGCATAGATCAGACTGATGGTGGTAAATAAGATATCTACATTTATATTTTTCTTAGTGAAGTTTTAAAAACTGTGTTTTTCTTATGAGTTGTCTGATATAATTAGACGAAATGATTAATATAACTCACGTACCAAGTTCCAAGTGCACAGGATCTTCCTTTCAAGAGTCATCGCTCAGACGGACAGACACTCTCCTTTGACTGACGGATTTAAAATCAGTAGCCTTCTCCCTTCGGCTAAGAGGAGCTCATGTAATAATTTCTAAGCGTACAGGACCTTTCTTTCAAGTGTTTTTGTAAGCGACAACTCTTCTTCCTTCACCAGCGAGGAATTATGGGCAAATGTTTTCAAATGGGGTGTGAAATTGATCACTACAATACCGTACAACCCCCAGGGTAACAAATCTGAAAGATATTTAAGAAATTTAAATTCAATTTTGACATGCTTGTATAGTGATTGCAAAAAGAACTGGGACGCTGATTTAAGTAAGATTTAACAAGCAGTTAACTCGTGTGTGAATGACAGTACCAGGTATAGCGCATATTCTTTAATGTTTAATTTTAAACCTAACAATGAGTTGATCTAAAGTGAAACTTGAAATCAATTTTTGAAAATTTAGTGCCAAAGGAAACATGTCAAAAATATGCCGCGGCGTTGGAAAAGTTAAATAAACAGTTTATTAAAAATCCGAAGTTAAGGCCCTATAATAGAAACCACCGACAGTTTAAAATTAATGATGAAGTGTTATGTAAAATACCTGAACACAGAAATAAATTGGATAGGAAATTTGACGGACCATACAGGATTGTGATTATTATCTCAGAGAACAGTTATATAATTCGGCACACCAAAGACTTTTCAATTTTGAAAAGAGTGCATCTACAAGATTTGAGACCCGCTTAAGTGAAAATTAATTCAAGAACAATTGGACAATTTTTTCTTTCAGCAAAAAAAAAAAATAAATAAAAAAACACCGCTTAGTAAAATGTCATAATTGAGTAACCAATTGAGGCCAAGTCAAAGTTTTGTGTTTTCTTTCAGGTATTAAAAGAAAAAGGGGATTTTTATGACATATAAATAAATATAACATGAAGAGGAGAATTGCAAGGCCTCAGGACTTTAAAAATTTAGAAATGTAGTATTTAATAATAGTGTATAGAACTATTATACAGTCTGATATAAGTATAAAAACATATTATTCATGTACTAACATTCCTTCTTGTGTGCCCAATTTCATGTTTTTATTTGTTTATAGTGAATGAATGAGAGAAAGAAACTTATTTATACCCCTCCCCCTGTTGTCCAATGTAAATAACTTGTTAGTAATAAAATAAAGTCTTAAATATTTTAATAAAGTTTATGAAGGAAAGAATGAGCAATCTTCGAGTTGGATAAAAATACATTTTTTTGAAAAACGAAACAAGACAAGCTCTGAAATTCCGACATAAATGGTAACAAAGGGGACTTATGTCATAGGAAGAGATTATGTTCTGTTTATGTGTGGAAAGCTGTGGAGGTGAGATGCGGAACAACACTCACTAACACTGGTCACATACCGCGGACGGCGGTTCCAACAACCATGGGTGTCGAGCTACGCGACGGACTCAAGGTACGACAGGCAGGGAAGACGCGCACGAACCAACTGAGGAGTCTTCCAAACATAAACGTCGACAAGAGGAGACCTGAAGGGACAAAATACCTTGCACTGGGACCGACTGACCGGCTGTAGATGTAGTAAAATTAGAATTGTGAGGGTATTAGGCTTCATTATCTCGAGTCATTGACCTTCATTCCTTTTATAACGGTCAATCTCTATTTGTTTAACTGCGTACGTTTTAAAAAACATTTTGAATTGCTAATCGGTGTTAAATGTTTTGTTATCAACTGCTGGGCCGTATTTAGAAGTTAAGGAGGGGGAGTAATGTAGCGTTTTTAAAGCTACATTGGTTTATTTCTTTTAATTAAAACTTAAATTAAATAAAAATTTTGGAAAAGAAATTTTGGGATTTCATTTTAAATTAGATTGTGAAAAGTTAGGATAAAAACGATTATGTAATCCTTTGGCAAGTTAGTACTGGTAATTTTAATATTATTAGGAAGGCGGTTCACTGCCTTGAATTGATCAGAACTTGTCTTGGCAGATCTGAGAAGGCTATTGTTCTCGTAGTTAGATACGGCTGGGCCAATGAGAGATTACTGCGGATGTCCATCAGAATTGGTGGGAAGGGGAAGTATATAACCGTCAGCTCATAATTTTCGCCCTTCTTTTGGTAATTTTCGTTACTTAAGTTGATTACAGTGCGCCGTGTTTCTAAATGTTTTTTCCGCGAGGGATTTTGAGGAAAAAATTAAATTCATAGAAACTACAGAGCAATCTGCATAATTAATTCTCGATGAACAATAGAGCACAATAGAATCATACAAGTTACATTTGGTTCAAAACTTGCAAGAAAAGTGAATTAAAATTGAACTTTGTTAATACCTTTAATTGAAATTTGGAAATTTAGTAATTTATTAATATTTAATTGGAACTGTTTTATTGTGAATTATTAATTGGTAATTAATTTAACTTTAATAATTGTTTGAGAGAGTTGTAATCTGAATTGCAGAGACTTAAAAGTTAAGGTTGAACTAGTGGAAAGAGAAGTTTAAATTTTTATTTTTGAATTTTGAGTGAACTTAGAAGTGAACATTTTCATTTTAGTTATTTCCAAGTGGTATTTGATATTTATTTGAAAACTTTATTATTTTATTTCAGAAGAGAGCTCTGATATTAGTTTGATATAATTAATTAATATTACGATTTCTTGCCAAAAGACCTTTTAAAATTAATAAATGGTTTGTAAATTCTTTTTGGAAAATAGAGTGCTGAAAATTCTGAAACTTTGAAATTACTAATTTTCCAGTGTAAAATAAACCCATTATTTTTATTTAGAACTGTGATTTTTATTTTAGACAAACCAGATAATATTTTACAATAGTTTACAGTTTAGTAATAAATTGTACTGAATATTCACTCGGAGCTTACTAATAAAAAAATATTTTACATCGTCTTGGATGTCTCATTGATAATTTAAATATTAATATTCTGGAATATGAATATCTACAATCCAAGTCGTTATAATTACCTTGAAAATAATTGATATTTAAATAGCATTTCCAAGTATTAAAGAATTATACTTCAGGTATGCACGTCAATCGTTAGTATTCGTGCTACAGATTACCATTTTTTTGATTCCTGAAAAATGAATTTTACACTATAAGTAATTCCTTTGGAAACAGTGTAATAGCCTTTGCATCAATAATATATTAATAATATGTCAAAATATGCAATTCTTCTTATTTGCAATGTTGAGTGTCCAAGAATGTAACGTTGAATAGTAACGACAAGGCTATTGTCATTTATATTTTGTTTGAGCCATGAATGCAAAGTACGTAACTATGAATAGAGAACTTACAAATGCATACTAAAGTCCATAGGTAAAAGTTCATGACTAAACATAAAAAAAACATTATTGTACAGTGCTATAGAAGAGTTCATCAAGGATAAACTATTGGATGCTTTCTTTCTTTTAGACATTATGAAGTCGATTAAGGAAAGGTTTGTAAGGTCTAAAGTTAGATGAAAGCCTCGGTTCAGAGCAGATAGCTGTTGTTTCCACTTATAACTACGTTAATTTGAATTTGAATTTGGTGATACGGGTTGTATCAAATTTAACATTACTTTTTCATGTTTTCTTTTACCTCCTAGCAGAAAAAAGTTTACATTATATGTTCATGTTTTGTCTGGTAATAATTTAAAACTTGCTCCTCCGATCTAGATAAACAAAAATGTAACATAAACAAGTATCAAAAATGCTTAGCCTGTCTTTCTATATGTGTCTTTTATATTTAATTTTTGAAATCAATACTAACGAAAGAAGATTTGGTACAATTATTGTTAATCTAGTATCAAATTAATAGAAAAACTGAATATTATATTACCACGAATATCAAATATTATATTATTAATTTCAAGATGTCGGGCAATTTAAATTTTAAAATCTTAGTGACATAGTAACTAATAAGATTTGTTAACTATAAATTTTAATTAATTTGATAATAATAATGGTTTAATAACATAGTCGTATACTCTTTGAAGAGAAGATTGAGTTTACAAATAGTTAACTTTAACGAAATGGCAAATAAACTGTTGAGATAAGGAAACTTAGCTGTTTAAATGTTTGGTGAAAGTTGGGTGATTTTCACAAAACAACAAACAGCTATTGGCTTAAAGGGCTTTGGAGTTTAAAGCTAAGCCACAGACAATTAAACTTGGAACTTTGATCGCAGTATCTATAACTTAATTATTCTTAGTTTACGATTTGATATTTTAACGAGGTTGTGTTTATTTTCTTTAAGTCACTATACGAATATACTTTACTTAATTTTTCTAAAACTTATGTTAGTTTTAAATATAGGAATATATTGTATAAGTAAAGTATATCATCTGTGCGTATGTAACCAAAAGTACTTGTTAGAAATATGTAAAAAATTGATGAAATCACCAAATACTCGTAATTAATAATCCTCAAATAATCATAATTAATACTGAAGTATTACTTAAAATGTTAATATTTTTAATTCATTCTCACTGTTCTTAAAATATACTTTACTTAATGGATAGCTTAATCGTTACTTGCAAAATATGGAGTCAAAGGTTTCAAATGTAATCGAATCACAGTTTCGATATAATAATAGGATACTGAATTCATGTATCCAACGATCTCATGCTAAAAATTTCATCTTTTCAAAGATGATCAAGGACCTATGTAATCAAAAGGTTGAACGGGGACGAATACCAAAAACCAAATAATTATAAAACCAATATTACCGGTTGTCTTAATACTCCCATCTCCCCCTTAATAAATATCTTATGAAGAGAGATGAAGTGATTTACTTTAGGGTATGTTTATAAGTCCAACTGATGAGTTTTTCGATATATGAAAATTGTTGAACCCCCTCCCCAAATAAGGTAATTTAGAGGTTAAATCAAAATGTTTAAATAGAAACACTTACCAAATGACACATAATTTTAAAGGTATTATAAAAGAAGAATAATGGAAAAAACTAGAGGACTCTAGTGTTTCTCTATCACATTTGGTCGCTAATTGAAGTTTGAATCGATTTGTAAAACCCCATTTATGTAATAATGTAAACTGTAAAAATGTATGTAAAACCCCATATGTTATACCACCTGTAAATAATTTTTAACAAAATAAAAAGGTAAAAAGTTTTGAAATAATGTTTAATGTTTAATTTTTAATCAGATGAGATGCTCTAAATAGCGAATTGAAAAAATTTTAAAAATATTTAATAACAACGATTCAATAATTGTATATTTCTAAAACTTTCGAATGCCTGCAATCTTGAAACCTTAAGAGTGATCAACAAATTTGTAAGTGTTGCTTGAAATTGCTTAAAATGTCATAGAAAGCGTAAATTTAATTTTTTCTGAAATATCCAAGATAAAAATATTTTTTACTATTACGTATTTTGTATAATTCATTTCTCTAACTTTAAAAAGTCTCCAACTAAATAACCAAACATTTTGTTTCAATACTTAGTATCAATCTTCAAATTTCAATTTCGAAGACAGTATCAACTGATTGATATAACACTGTTTCAGACACTTTTCATTGGTGTTTTTTCATACAGGTTTAGGTGGTAAAAATGCACGTAAACATAAAACACTCGTACGTTGTGCACAACAAAAATAATGGGGTTGTGTGGAAATGAGCAAAAGTGTTCAATCTAGCGTTAATAAAAACTTACCCTTCCTCACTTCTACATCAATTACTCAGCAGACTAAGCTAATCGAGTGTCACTAATTTTGTTTTTGCCAATATAAAACGATATGTTAATTTATTCCTTTTAAACTTTAAAGACGCGTTTAAAATAGTTAGGTTATTTTACGTTATTATTTATTATCATCGAACTCGAAATATTGATTTTTTTCATTGTCTATTGGTATAAAACATTGAAACATGGTACGGTCACCTCCTGCCTCGTGATTCAATAAAAAGTCCTCAATTATGTTCTCTACAAGGCATTACATATGTGGTCGACCGTATCGATTTTACAGTATGATTTTTTTCCTTTTTTAAAGCCTTATTCTGATTATCCTCATGGCATGTGGGAGGATCTTACAAACAGAATAAAGGGAAGAGTCGATAAAGTACAAGACCGATGTTACTGATAAAAAGTGCAGTGGCCACAGACAGGATTTGAACTTGGACTAACTCTAACTCAGACTTATAGTCTTAGACTACTTGGCTAACGACACACCCCATCTCTTGTCATTATCAAACAACTGCACTAGTGCAATACATCTGCCAACATGGGATAATTCTTAGCATTTAGCTTTATAAAATACAAAACGACTATTATGAATTATGTTACAGCTTTGTATAAGATGCGTAGCAGTAACGTCTTCGCATAGTAGATATTGTCAGGAGGCAAGTCACGTTAGGCGGAAGTACTTTTAACTTCTTTAACCTTGGCTCAATTCACGGATAAATTTGACTAGAAATATTTCTATTCAATATTGTTCTTTCTTTTCATATCTTAGATTTTCTCTGTGTGTCATATTGTGTGGAGTAATCCTATTTTGTTAAACTGAAAAAAATATTAATTTCCGTAGTGTATTATATGAGTGACTGGACTGTGAATGAAGGACTGTTTTTGCTTTCCTAAAACCACAAATTTGTATTACTAAAAAAGTTCAAGGGTAATTTAGACTTACAGTAACACTTGTTACAATATTGCTTCTGCCTATCCTGGCAGGCAGTTGGTAACTGTGCGGGAGATGGCCACAAGGATCAGAACCCACGCTATCTAAATATATAAATTACTTTACAAAATGGTCCATTTTTTATCAATATGGAAATCGTAGTCACGTTTTGAAGAGAAAGTTCCCAATACCATAAATCTCTTCTTTCATTTCAGTCCCTTACAGTTCCTGCTTATCACCAGTCAACATCTACAACTTTTCTGCCCTAATTTAAATTTCGAAAGAGGCTCATATACATATATAACAATCCATACATAAATGTTTTTGTGACTTTTATCGTATAGAAATAGGTTTTCACTTGAAGAGAAACTAATATATTGTCATGGTAGTTAGAATAAATAGTATGTAATAGAGTTACTTTTCATTTTAATCTTAAACTTAATACCTTAATGAGTTTCAATTGACATTATTCACATTAAAATTGTGGTCTATACATGAATAATTCGTATTAATTCATTGAAAACCACAAAGGACTAGATTGAGGGATTTAGTTTGAAGCATTTAAAACATAGTTGTTGAAAACTTGGCTATATCTCAGTTACTCTTATTTCTATAGTTTTTGCTTCAAATGAAGTCCATATCAAAGATAATTCTTCTAGAAATATAGTTTTCTTGTTAGTATTTACTGCTTAAGATCATTCATATACTCCGTAGATAGTTAATATAATCATCTCAAATGACTTTGTTTATTTTGATGACTTTTCTCCATTCAGTTTAGCTATCAAGTTATGAATATATAGAGCCATTTTGGATTTTATGAATATTTTTTGTAATCTCAACAGTTTTAAATCGATCAAATTATATGCTTATTTTGTTTAAGTTCAAATAATTAAAATTAGATATTTGTATAGTTTTTATAGTATGATAGTAATAAAATATTGAAAAAGAAGTATTTACTATTATAGTAGTTGAGTATGTTGATATGATTGAGAAACATTGTCGCTTGAATATACTTAATAATTCATTATTATACTAACACTTGTAAGCGAGTTAATAAGCTTGCATGTTTTGTTAGTAATTTTAGAGATTTAAAACAATGTAAAATACTTTAATTTTAATTAAATTTAAAGTACTAAAATATTTAATTTCAACTAATATATGCTATTAATTTTGGTATTTTATCGAGTGTAATAAAACATTTTTTAACTTAAGACAGTCTTTAATGTGGCTTAGGTTATAATAATTAAATAATAAATTGTATTATTGAGGATCCCTAGATCGCTCACACTGAGCCTCATACTACAAAAACATCTAAAAAGTGCTCTTTAACATTTTCTTTCTGGTCCAATATTTAATCAACATCGTCTTATAATGCCTTTTTGTTTCAACTTATTTTTCTATAGTTCCGAATAATTAAGCTTACTGCTATGACAAAGATTGGAATATTTTCAATGATAAGACAATCTGATATCTACTCTCGGTGTAGCCTATATAGAATATTCATTTCTATTATGAAAAGGAATAATACAGTTAAACGTAAAAATAGTAATTTTATATCAACAATAAATCTTTATCACCATTTAAACTATAATACGTTTAGAAAACCTAGTTGTTAAATATGATTCTTGAATGTTTTATGATATTTGAATGTTTTTTGATGTTGTTGTTTGTTTGCTGTGTTGTGTTGAATGAATTTTGAATGTTTTATTTGTTGTTTCAGTGTTTAAAGTAGGGGTGGGCGAGGGAAACTACAGTAGGTAGAAGGTGTAATAACACTCTAGAACAATATCTGATACATTATTTTCTTTTTATGACATTGTCTTTGACTATTTATACAAAGCTTAAACTGAACCTTAAATATAAATTTATACGAGTATTGCCTTAGTGCCTACGCAAATGGTTATTCATTTTAATATCAATAGAAGCACGCCCCAGTCCACTTCAAGCAGCCACTTCTTCTATAATTACATATTTTTGCTTCGATCCATTTTGCACAAATTCAAGTTAAAATACAATTTTGTTTTGGACGAAGAAGTCAACCAAATCTGCAATTGTAGTAGGATCACATAGTTCGTATGTTGTCACATGAATACTTATATGAAAAAGTTTGGTAGTGTAAAGTGTTGGTGGGGACTCATCATACCTCCTTACAATCCTACCAACCCATGCCACAGAAAATATACTATACATTGTATTTCTGTTAACGAGAAACATCGAATTTTTTATATCTCTCTCGCCTAAATCTCTCTCAACGTTGTTATAAAAGACACCAATGCATAAAATTAAAATGTTTTAATTGTGTAAAACATACAATGCAAATTGATGGTTAAAGCTGATTATGTATTGAATTTGATTCAAAACGTTGCTCTAACTGTTCCCAGTTAGTAGCTAATTACTCAATTATAACATCGTTAACATTAAAGCTTATTGTTAGAGCATTTCAGATAAGCGTAGCCTAGAACTCTTATACTCCTCAGACGTGTTAAAATGTCAAACTGAGTTGATGGTATAATGCTAAGCTGTATTGTGTTTTATTATGATGATTTCTATACTTCTCTTGTATGAAAAGAGCGACGGTGTGGATACAAGTGTCTGTTTACAGGAGAGCGAACACTTCCCAGTCAAGACTTCAAACGAACTGCGATAAACATTTAGTTTTTTGAGAACGCAGATATTTAGTGCGATATTTTTATGCTCTATAATTTATGGTAAATCTGGATAGTAGATTTCTAATAGAAAAAATTTTTCCAGGAATAAAAATACCTTTAAAAATACTACCTTTCTTCATACCTTCAGACTATAAAATAAAGTAAACATGTATTTTTCAATTATCTGCTATACTTTTTAATGATTATAATGATGTGGATGCTTTTCAGTTACTCTAAAATGAGGGTGGCCTGCAAAGCCTCTCCCCCCACAATTCGTGTGTTACAAAGGAAGAATTTACAAGAGTGTTTTTATAATACATATAGTAATAGTATCCACCCTACTTCTTCTCTCACAATCATGCTCCAAATGTTAATCAACATCGCGAATTTTAATAAAAATGTATTTAGAAGATCTGCAAAGTTAATATATATATATTAACAAGATAAACTAAAACGTCGAATAAATACATGTACTACATAAAGTGTTCCATCGTGTTCCATCTAAGATAATAGTCAACAGTATTAATTACTATATGAAATATTAGTACTCAACAATGACGAACCAAAAACCACACATACACTTTGCGAGTTATGATTCAGTATGTGTCTATATATAAAAAGCAAAACCCTCACTCACTTGTTTCCCAACAACCCGATATCATAGTAAGTTGAATTTTGCACACGTATCCCCTATGATATATCGAATGATATATCGATGATATATACTAAATCGTTTTTTATGGAAATCAACCAATAATAAGGGTTGAAATATAGACGCAACCCAAAATCAGATTTGTATTGTTTTTTACGAAGTAGATTTT
Organism: Homalodisca vitripennis; assembly: GCF_021130785.1. NCBI lineage: Eukaryota > Metazoa > Arthropoda > Insecta > Hemiptera > Cicadellidae > Homalodisca > Homalodisca vitripennis. Next base: position 7,879,221 of record NC_060211.1, on the reverse strand, counting down.
TGGACCAACGTATATACAAATATATATATTTTATTCTGTGTTTGTATATATATATATATATATATATATATATATATATATATATAAATATAATTTCCTTATCGGTACAATAAGATAATTGTTTATGTGACGCCAAAAATACCTTAGAGCCGAAGTTGACGCTTTTTCAACGACATTCCAGACCTATGTATGTGTGGCTAAGAATTTCTAGATCAGGATAACGATGAAGACGCTAATAAGACATCAGAACATCAGAAATAACTTGGAAATTACAATGATGGAGAGTAAACTCTTTATGAACGAAGTTACCAGAGTTTTAAAGTTAAATTAGAAATTACAGCGTGTTATTTTGTAAGCCTCTATTTAAATGCTTAATTTTTAATGAAGTATATTTTTCAGCCTAACGAATATAATACTTTATTGATCGGGACAATATTGCTACTATGGTGCTGATAGTTACAGATCAGAATTAGATTTCAATAGACACAAGTGAACGCTTTTAGAGAAGTCGGCTTATCAGACATATAGGTATATATTGTATTGCTCGGACCAGCTAAGCATATGCTAATAGGACATAGGTAATACATTTGAACGGATGGAGATAAAAGGTGCCGAAAGTAGACTTTGCAAAATTAGTCTTTTTCAGAGCGAGTATGCATGTATTTTGATCCTGACGAGGCAAACTCTACTATGGCTTGTGAAATATTACTGTTTAGAACAAGAAATGCTTCTTCTAGTGCTAAAATAAGAGCCAATGGCAATTTTGTTCTAATTGAACTTCTCCACAAGAAATCTGAAATAGCAATATCTGAAATCTTAACCATGTTTATTTCCAATTAAAATGTTTCATTGGTTTCAAATATCATAATTATAAATATTTTCACTAATATTAATATGGACGTCCTTCACTATATTGTAAATAGTTTTCAAATTTTCACGAGAACACCATTTTGATCATACTAATAATAACCACTAATAATAACATAATAACATACTAATAATAATCATACTAATAACTAAGAAAGAATATTTGGTCAAAAATAGTTTAATGTGACTAAAATTTTTGAAGCTATTCATTTGAATTTTTTGGAATGTTTTACAAAACATTGTTTATTTTGTTGGTACTTCAGGCCCCCAAATCATTGATCTTAAACTGTCCAACAAGTCCAATTACTCTGAACTGGATCAGAAGATTAGTATATCTGCAATTACCTCAATATATTTTCACAAAGATTTAATATGCCAATTAAAAACAATACGCCTATGAAAGTCGCGTGTAAAGCCATGGATAAGTGCTAGTCGATAAATAAAGGTTAAATGTTGAGGCGAGGAGTGTCTAAAATTCATTTTATATTTAAATATACATTCATATAATTAAAATGAAAATGAATCATCAATGTTCCTTATTGTAGTACGAATCATTTAGTTCCCTAATGCTCGAATATTTGGCTTACAAGAGTTGCTCTGTAATCGGAAATCTAAGCCAGTTCAATTCTTTCTCTTACACTATTTACGTACGAGGAAACAGAGTAAGACATTATTAAGAAATACTGAATTTCATTTACATGAGGAACAATTGTGTTCAGATTTGAATTGTAGCTCTTGGTAACTTTTACATAAGCACAGGTTTGTACTAATTAGTGTCAACAAATGAGACTAAGTTGCGTTCTCCCCATTATTTAACACGCTATAAACTTTATTTACATCTCCAGAACTAATGACTTTGTAAAGTTCAAGTTGCTGCTTATTATAACTTCTGGCAAGCATCAGCAGAAGAGGTGTTGTGTTCAAAGCCTTCCCAAGTATCTTTCACTTTTAGTTTTTACAATGATATTTTGTGGTTATTTTGGAATCTGTATTGTTCGAGCATTGTGAAAGAATTACTGAGGGATCCTAGATTTTTGTTTTATTAGGTATATATTTTTATGTAAATTTAAGACTTAAGTAAAGAGATACAATTCATTTTAATGAAACGAAACATTTATTTATCAATCTTGTGGAACAATTTCAGTTAGCATATGCTGCAACAGTTTGGTCTCCACACTATAATATCCATATATCCAACATAAGAAAACTTCAAAAAAGATTTTTACGATAGTTATTTTTCAAACAGTATGAGGTTTCCTCAGATCTTATCTCTTATAAGCAATTACTCAGCATGTTCGGTTTTTATAGTCTTCAGTCCAAACGTAATTTGTTAATCCTAACTCATTTGTTTAAACTTGGTAGAAATTAAGTTAAGGATCCGTCTTCTCTACAGAAAATAGTTTTCATGTTCTCAGAATTAACTAGAATCCCCATCTGTTTGATATACCTTTTTCTAGAACTAATATATTAGCCAACTCTCCTATTGTCTCAATGATGCGGCTTTACAATTTAATGGCTCAACATTAGATATTTTTAACAGTAGTTTAAGTGAGTTTAGTAGGGTATATTTAACTGTGCTTGACATATAAATATTACAAGTGGTAGTTTGTGTTCAGCTTTTACTAATGCTCTGTTGTAACTAGGTGTTTTACCTATAACCGTGCATGTAAATAAGTAAATAAAAAATAAATAAACACATTTTAGTAAATGCACACAGAACATCAAGTCCTATTGAGGATCTCTTATCTCTACCACAAATAACATAAGTCCTCCATAGACTCATGCACTCATTTTATTTCAATCATAGTGAGCTGTGTCCAAATAACAGGTGAGTGTGCTAATACACTCATAGGTGCTAACAAATTGGATTCGCCGCCGAGCTTCTTTACAGTATGATCCCTCTGGGTATCGTTGTGTCGGTATCAAGTGCGAGATTGTAGCTTGCCTTGTATGATCTTTTTATAATACAATTTCGATTTTACAACCATTTTTTACGAATACGTTAGGGATACAGAGATTGGTGTTTAGCTTCCACATATAGATGTTATTTTGTTCATCGCCAACAAAGGAGAGGCAATATTACAATAAACAAGACATCCGAAATGTGAAAAAGCACAAAGTAGAGCTCGCTTGGTACAAATGACAGAAGATATCATAAACACGGTACATTGTTGAATAATAGGTATTAAATTCAAATATGGTAATGAAATAAAAATATTATCTTAAAAAACTTCGTAACCACAGATTATTTTCAAACTGTATTATAAATAAACTGTTAATGGTGGATAAACAATTATAAAAAAAACATAAGAGTGTTCCGTTTTACTTTTCACGAATAATGCAAAATGCAATTGAGTTATTTACACGTCAAGTTTGATCGAGTGTTGCATTCCACAACGCCTCCACATCAAACATATCTGCCGCCCACTTTACAGCCATACGGATGGTTCATTATTTTACACTTCGTACTTTGGATACATCTGGATGTAACTGTGGGTTTTTGACAGATAAAGTGATATTTTAGGTTTAGTGCTGTTCGTACAAAAGCTTAATAAATGGTAAATATACTTGATCAGTTAGTAAAGATTATGAGTATAAATCAATAATTGGTAAAAATAAACATTATTTTAATTTTTAAACCCTTGTGCAGTTTTTAAAAATTGAATTGTAACGAAGTGTTCTTTAAATTAATTGTGTTATTCAATCGGTTTGTTGGCATTGCAAATTTCATGTGATTAAATATGTTTCTATAAAACCTTTTTAAAATTAAGATATATGATATACCCAATCACCTATTAAGTATAATTAAGTGCAGCTTAATCCATTTTTGTGACATTAGTAAAGTATGTTTTGAAGTTTACCTGTATGATAAAGTAAACATTACTAAAACAACTATTAATAAAATAACTATCATTTGTTAACATCCAGCAGTAAACTGACCGTCAAACAATGTTAATTACTCGTACTGAACTAATGCGCTGGAAATGGAAAACTGTGTAATGATACTCTTAAGAAGATAAACGGCTGCGATCTGAAAGCAGGTCTTTTTCACGTATCGACTTTTTGCCTGCGCTGCGCTGTGGAAGGCGTGTCTCTGTGGTTTTGAGTTGTGCACTGGGTTAGGTCATTTGTTTGACAAGAGCAGTTCACACGAACAGCGCATCGTGACAATCTGACATATCATTTATACTGCTTAAGTTACAATGCTACGATTTCGTACTTTCACTTGCAGTATAGTAAAATGGGGTTATTGTAACCTGTTCCAAAATGTCATTAATTTGAAATCATAATGTCAAATAACCAAAAAAGTTTAATTATTTTTATAATAGATGTAAAATATTAAGTTACTCATTGCGTAATAAGAATGTCTCGTAACTATAACTATAATAACGGCTATCATCAATTCAGTGTAGTTATTTATGATGACTATATTTTTATCACATCACCAAATGTCATCACAGATGACTAGTGATGACTAGATGATATAAGTTCATTCTGAGATTTTGATATTGGGTTTAAACCTTTTAAGTAGAGTGGGATAGAGCCTTGCAGTAGGAAAGCAGTGGTAAGTTTTATAGAAAATTTGGTAAATATTTGGTAATTTGGTAAATTTGGAAGAAGCGAGTTGTATTTTTAAGCTATTTAACTGCAATAGTTTAAAATATTAAGTATTCTGAAGGCTTTAATTGGCTAAGCTTTAACGAAGCCTATCACGCGTGGGACAAAAAAATGTAATTACCTGTCCATCTGTAGCTGTCATCTGTCGACACGATATCACGAAAACGGACTGGCCTGTAGATTTTAAATTGTGCATTAGGGTTCACTGCTATAGCAAGAATGATGGCAGAATAAATACATTAGCAAACAAACTCAATACACCCTAAAGAGATGCAAACGTATGCATTTTAAAGCATGTAACCTAACTATAGCAAAACAACCAATATCGTTTTATAGTAACTTTGTGTCTAGACTTTTATAATTTAAACACTTTTGGAACGTATCATTTAGCAAGACATGTCAAGGAAGATTTCACATGTAAACGATAAGTGTTCCATGAATTTCTTTACAAAAATGGTTTATATGCGTAATCTTTGTATGAACTTCTTATCGGACGATCGTCTGTCTGTCTGTCTGTCCGCAGTACGTAACGAGAATGAAGTGAAGTATAGATTTGAAATTTTGCGTGTAACCTCAGCAAAGCCTTTAACATACTTGGTTTAGTTTAGTAACATACAAATACATATACAATTTTAACAACTGTGTATTTTAACTTTGAAGGCTATGCATTTCTATACGATAAACTTATATTTGAAAGCAAATAAAGGCTGTAATTTTTCTTTATATTTTCTTATATTTGTTAAGTTAAGCGGTTACTAGTGGTACTGTCTTTGTCACTGAAGAAATACAGTATTGCACCACAGAACTTAGTTTTGAGAGGATCTGTTAAAATAAAACATAATTTGTATTAATTACATGAGTTGAAAATATTGGTTTATAGCTACTAATAAGTATGATTAAATTAAACATAAAAGAAATAAACATTATTTGATAGAATACACTTAATAATTCATATCGAAACTTCATCTCATTAATTTCCTAGAATAAAATATAAACGATTTATCCACAAAACGTTTCAATTAAAGTACAAATACATGTGTGACATCTTCACCACTCACTCTAATGTAAGGAAGAACCTCAGTTCGTAAAGGCTGCACCAACATCTCATTAAATATTCCGCGCCAGTTATATAACTTGAGTTGCATTTCAACATTTAAGAGCTTTCGTGGATTTTATAGGTATACTCATCCTTAATATTATCCTTAAGATTCTGCATGCCAAGTTCCAGTTAATAAACAAACTAAAATCTTGTACTCTATGTAATAAATCGATGGCATATTCTATAAAATGTGTTTGTAACTCTCCAAGAAAACATCATTCTTTGTGCTACAAATGAGTTTACTCGACAATATAACAAAGCAATCTATCTTGCTTCACTGTTATAACCTTTTCTATACAATTCATATTTTAACTGTTCACAAGTAAAAATAGTGTAATTATTGTTAAAATGTGTCTTAATGGATTATGAAGTATCACTATAGACTAGATCATAGATAAAGAATATTTAAAGTTTAAGAATTAAACTTAAACCATATTATTTCAACATTTTAAGACATTTATTAAAATAAATTTAGACAAGAACATATTTCATGGTACAAATTTTCAGTGTAAAGCGTTAAGAAACTAGAGGTGTTGTAACCTTCATCTAATATTAATATTATGAATTTATATACAAAAAGTCTTTGTATTTTAAAATTGCAATCATGTGTTAAACGTTAATTTCAAGATTGGAAGGACTGCGACTTGTCAAGTACTAGGATTTGACGAGGTTCATTGCAAAATCTATAGTCTATAGCTCATTTAATTATTGATAGAAAGAACGATTGACAGTAATATGACAAAGCAATCTTTACATCCCCAGGCAAAAAAAGAGAAATTGTGTCAGTCTATTGCCAATGATTTGGACATGTAACATCATGGAATTAAATCTTGTGTACGTTGAATTGAGTGATGAATCCTTCTAAAGATAAATTGCCGTATGGTATATTCAAATTATTTTTCATTATATTATACCAGTGTTTAAATGATAGTCTACATACCTAATTACCATAATGTTGGGATAATTAGGCTACATGTGTTAATATATCACATGTTAAAATCTGTTATGTTTGTATTTAGTTTATTTACAAATTAGTTTATTCTGCTAGTTATTCGTTGTCATCATGGTTACTCATAAGACCGATGTAAAAATATGCGCTAACGCTTAGCCATATCCCAAGGAATGACATGCACTATAATCTAACTCGGTATTCTTGATGTAAAAATTCATTCACAATTTAAAGTCTATTTGTCAGATAGTTTTGGAGATATCGTGCAGACAGACTGATGTGGATGAGATTTTTGAGCTCCACGAGAAGTATGCTCCACTAACGCTTAGCCAATAACACCATCGAGAAAATAGAGTTTATGTTTGAGAAGATGTGTGATTATTAGCTGTAACACAAAGTATTGCCATTCAAGTTTTAGTTATTAGTAACCATGCAATTAAAACACACCCCTTCACATACAAATATTCATAATGGCTATGAAAATTTAAAAAATGAATTTTTGTTGTGGAGTTTACATAGTGTAATACTGTATGGGAAAATATTGAAACTTGCTGCATAAAAGAATTTGCATGTGTAAGAGTTTGTTAATAATTAAAAAGGTGAAGGAATGTTTTAAAGAAAACTAGTACAAAATTTACAGTTGATGTTTAGTTTTTTACGCAAAAATTAAAATGTAAAACAGTGAGAATAACTGATAAATTATTGTAATATTTTGAAACACCGTAAAAAATAATTTATTGTGTATTGTTTTATAAATTATGCTTATTTTACGTTAGATGACGTATGTCCTTTAAACTGAACATTTCATAGCAGCAAAGGTTGTTGACACAACAATTTGTTATATCCTTGAAATAAATAATTCGTACTTTTCTGATTCATCTATCGATTTAAAGTAAGGAAAATTAGGGAGGAGGAGAGTGAATAACGTAATCAACGCTGACAAGAGCACGTGACGCTCCAAGTGCAACAAATGGACGATCGAAAACAAGATTGTCTCAGAGTCTCTACGTGCCTTCCATTGTGATGGCGGACCCCAGCGAGCGCGTGAAAGGCTATTTTTATATTTCCTTTTCTAAAACAGAGTTGATTAGTAGTTGTAAGCCTATTAAAACCATTAAAAATGGAAAAAATAGGGTTATAGGCCTGAAAAAAGTAAAATCTATTGAGTATAAGTAATTTTGACTAATACTAATATTATTTAAGCCTGCTCTAGATTGAATTAAAATTATTTTGTACATTAAATCCTCCAGTGATGATCCTTTCAATGATCAAAAAATTCGTGTGAAATTCAAGAAATCGATTAATTGTAAGTTATGTATTGGGTTAATAATTAAATCATTAACATTTTACATTTTTGACCTTGGTCAGAGAATTCATTAGACAATTTAAAGAAACAAAATAAACTGACTAGAGAAACAATAAATGCAACAATGACATATATGCTCTTATATTAAAAGTTAAATATACGTTAGTAAAATATTTAATATTATTTTATCCTTGGACTATTTCGAAACATTATTGGATATTCCTATAAAGTTGAAAATTTATCATGAGGCGTGTTTTACTAAATCTGAAGTGAAAAAAACTGAGTAAGGACAAGGTTAAAATCGAAGAAGATTTTAATTACTAAAAGCCTATGATATGAACCTATACAACAACGGCGCGCATTAATAAGCATAAATAGACAGGCTGCTTGCAAGAATAGAATCGCACTATGGTCATTCAAAAAAGCTCTTAGTTACTATATTCCTGATATTATTAGATTATCTTTAAAAAATTGATGCACACAACATACTAGGCCCAGTTAACTTGTGGAATACAAAGTTATGAAGATAAATAATAATACATACTAGAGAAACTTCTCATTAATTTCACCTCTTGGGTCAGAACGTACACAAGATAATCTGCGGATAAGAATACGATATACAGACCCTAGAGTGTCAGGCTTCTCCAACGCGCAATGAGGAGCTCTGATCGTTTATTATGGCGTTGTTCATTGTGTTTTTACTTGCAGTTTTTGAGATAGCAGGTTTTACATCGTAAAGGTGCTATTATACGATATTTTTGTTGAATAAAGCTCGCAAACGTATGTATTTAACGAACGTGTACTACTCCTTTGTCAAGTTTGGTTTGGATGAATTATAAATGTCGGTAATTTTGGTTTCTGTGAATCATGATTATCTATGAAGAAAAAATTCCTCGCAAATTCTGTTAACAAATCTGTTTGTTACAAAAACGGATTCTTCAAGTCTAAAGATAGGGTGTTATTAGGATTCCAAGATGTTGATGGCAATTTATATTTTTAATATTAATTTGAAATAAACCTAATTTCTATTTACCTTTGAGTGGAATTTACTCTAAAACCAATTGTAACAGAAATTTTCGTGTACTGCCAGCAGGAATAGAGAGTTATGAACCTGTTTTATGTTCATTAGACACAAAGTTGGGCGACATTGTTTACGCAGTTAGTTGATTTGCGACGGAGGGTGGCCCGGAGTTAAGTGTGTCGCCAGGACAAGTACTTTTGGCTCTTGCTTCTACACCGGAAGTTTCAGGTCAAGGATTTGTATACAGTTATTTCAAAGCTCATACATACTATTTATTATTTACTGATTTTGAGCGATTTTAAGATGAGGAACAAGATACTACTTTTAATGTCCTTAGGATAATTTTTAAACTACTCCATTTTATAAAAATAATTATTTTATGTCACTTATTGTTTATTGTAAATAGAAATGAGAAATGATTGAAATGACATTTCTAGGAATAAATATGTAAAGCATGCAAAGCGCATTTAAAAACTAACATTTAAGTCGTCTTAACTTACATACACATTTACACGTGTTAAGTTATGTTGTTGACAAAGTGATTGGAACTTGTGATGATATGGTTACATCGAGAAAAGCAACATCCAATCACATTTAACGTAGAAAAGTGAAATGCATTTTGAATTAGTCATAACAAGGAAACTAAATATTCAGCGATTATAAGTTTCCAAGTGCCAATCAAAATTGATGATCTTTTTGTAATAAATTGAGTTGAGAAAGATTTAAAGGTCAACTATGACAATGCAGATTACGTGATTCCTAATTCTAGATCCACCAGATACATAGTTGGAAAAATTTCGGTCTCCGATATCCTAAGTTACTTGTGAATACCCTCTACTTATCAGAGTGTATACATTTTTTACATTTACACTCCTGAAGGCTGGTTCCTACGGAAAAACTTACTCTTCCCTTTTTAAAGAAAAATAGATAACATGTTTCAAGTTCATTTTTGTAGGTTAAATAAGTCACAACATACAAACGCTAAAAATTGTAGTATTCAGCTATCTTTTCAAACTATTGGCTGAAATATTAGGAATGTCATAAGAAATTACGTTGTAGTTCAGTTATTTAACTCTAATGTCAGAAAAACCGTTTGTAAACACAATATTCCTTTTGATATTGCTTAAATATAAAAAGTAATTGCATGTATTATAGTATTGGTGTTTTTAATTGGCATATGGCATTGGAATAAAGAGAAAGAATGAAGAGGTGCAAAAATTAAGCTGGGTAACTTTGATTTATTTTATAAATATTTAATTCTAGGATATTTTAACAGATCGTATACTTTTGTACTATATATTTAAAAGTTCAAACTAAGTAAATTATGTAGGTAGATTTTAAAATTCGAGATATTTTGAGATTTGACAGTCTGGAAATCGTAATTAATTCTTCAAGGATGCCACTGGACACTTGTGGCAGCATCTCTAGAGTACACCTTGGTCAGTGGGAGCACACACCTTGGTCAGTGGGAGTACACCTTGGTTAGTGGGAGCACACCTTGGTCAGTTGGAGCAGCACACTTGGTCAGTGGAGCACACCTTGGACGGTTGGAGCACACACCTTGGTCAGTGAGATCACACCTTGATCAGTGGGAGCACACCTTGGTCTGTGGGAGGACACACCTTGGTCAGTGGGAGCACACCTTGGTCAGTGGGAGCACACCTTGGTCAGTGGGAGCACACCTTGACCAGTGGGAGCACACCTTGATCAGTGGGAGCACACCTTGGTCAGTGGGAGCACACCTTAGTCAGTGGGAGCACACCTTGGTCAGTTGGAGCACACCTTGGACGGTTGGAGCACACACCTTGGTCAGTGAGAGCACACCTTGATCAGTGGGAGTCACCTTGGTCAGTGGGAGCACACCTTGGTCAGTGGGAGCACACCTTGGTCAGTGGGAGTACACCTTGGTTAGTGGGAGCACACACATTGGTCAGTGGGAGCACACACCTTGGTCAGTGGGACTGTTCAAATATTATGCCACTACATGATGACGATTCTCAAATCAAATCAATCCAATCAAATCTTTAATTGCTCGTCACAATTACACATTGTATGGCAGACGTCAGAATTAATTATAAATTTAAAACTCGCATACCACATTACCACCACGTCCAAACTTACATAATTTTCATGCATTCCAGTCTCATTCATCCATCGCCAATCTCAACCCACTTCCAGCGCTGGAGTCAGTCATCGAATTGGGCGGTCTCCCAGTTAAACGCCAGAAACTCGTCAACGCTGTAGAATGCATTTGACACCAGGAAGCGCTTAAGACGAGCTTTTGACGCCTTGGGCGTTTGTAATAAAATTTGGCAAACTGTTGATGAAATGAACACCTGCCTGCGAAGGCAAGTGCTCATAAACCACCGTTCTGTGTCTTCCAGTACGGTAGTTATCTCTGCCTCTAGTCTCATATCCGTGTATCTCACGTCCCCTGGTTAGGGCACATTTAGACAAACAGAACCAAGATGTTTCTAAAATGTAGAGACTGGGCAAAGTCAACAGTTGCAAAGTTTTGAATGCTGTCCTGCACGACTCTCTGAAATTCAACTTTGCGATGATACGAATAGCTTTATTTTGCAATTTGAACACCCTCAGGAAATTATTGCCTGTACAGGCCCCCCACAACACCACTCCATAGGAAAGGTGAGAGTGAATTAGCCCATAATATGCCGCAATCAATACCTGACTGGGGCAGTACTGGGCATGTGATTATTCCATGTTCAATATGGAATCTGCCAACATGACGGCTGACCCACATTGGGAGTCCATTGGACGCAGTGTGAAATTCAACACGTTGGATTTCAAAGAATTCGTTTGAAGATTGAGGCTATTGAAATATTGCACACAATTGTTGATATCGACGAAGGATTGTATGTTAGAGATGTAGCCTCGAAAAGTGTTTTATAATAAATAACATAATAGGAATAAACTTTTAACACTTTTAAACTTTTATTTTTCTTAGACGATGTACATTTCGGAATCATTGATTCCATCTTCAGGTAAAAAATAAGGATTTTGTACCTGAAGATGGAATCAATGATTCCGAAATGTACATCGTCTAAGAAAAATAAAAGTTTAAAAGTGTTAAAAGAAGGATTGTTGCTCCAAACCTTCTTGTGTGTTATCTCTGAAACAGAGAGTCGTGTCATCAGCAAACTGCACAATTTTACCATGCAGCAGCGATGAATGTACGTCGTTGACGTATAACAGGAAAAGGATTGGACTGAGTATAGAGCCCTGTGGGACTCCATAACTCAGTTGAATTGGTTTAGAAAATTGGTTTGAGATCTGAACCACTTGAGTTCTCTGACTTAAAAATGATTTAAAGCCATAAGAGCGGCACACCTCGGATGCCATGAGAATGTAATGTGTCAAGCAGTATTTCATGGTCAACGCAGTCGAATGCTTTAGAAAGGTCAAGGAACACACTTAATGTGTGATCCTGACGTTGTAGACTCTCTACAACCATATAAACCAGACTCACCACTGCGTCTATCGTCGATTTATTTTTCCTGAATCCAAATTGGTGTTCAGAAAGCTGGTTGTTTTTATTTAAGAAATAAAGCATTCTCGTTAGAAATAGTTTTTCAAATATTTTGCTCAATACAGGCAAAATTGAGGCGGGCCGATAGTTATTTATTGAACAGGGGTTTTCTTTCTTGAAAATTGGATGCAATTTTGCAATTTTTAGGAGAGAGGGAAAAACTCCTGAGTTAAAAGACAAATTGACCAATTGAGTCAGTGGTTTCACGATATGCTTAGAGCATTGTTTTATTAACCATATGGATCTCGATTCTAGATCATTTGATTTTTTAGCTGGGAATTGTTGAATGATTTTATCCAGCTCTTCCTCAACTACAGGAGTCAGAGCCATTGAGGCTGTTGGACTCTGTCTACGCGTGGGATTCCCATGTGGAGCGATAGACGAGGGCCCCGTCCACAAGCAACAGACGCAAAAAATCCGTTAAACTCGTCGGCAACCCTAGAGGCATCACTCACAAGGGTGTCCCCAATTTTGACTGTGATTTGTTTGGATTCTTGATGTTTATTGTTAATGATGCCCCATACAGTTTTAGAAACGTTTTTTTAAAGAAGTAATTGATTTTGAGACATCATACGCTTTTGCAGCTTGGATCATCTTCCTGTAAATCTTTTTATAATTTCAAAAAAAGATTTTGAACTGTTCATTGGCTGTTTTTCTGTTTATTTCGGAGAAAAACTTGAGTTTTTCTCTCGACACCAGAATGCCTTTAGTGACCCAAGTATTATTTACCTTCTTTGGACGAGGTTTGATCGTTTTTGTAGGGCAGCAGGTGTTGAGATGGAAATTCAAACATTCATTGAAAATTTGAAACTGCTGCTCTACTGGGTGTGAAGAATTTAGAAAATTCCACTTTTCTTTTGAAAGGGAAGCGTTGAGGAGAGCAATATTTTCTGGCCTCATGTCTCTTATTGTTTTGGTAATTCTTGGTTCTCTCTCGATTTGTTTTCCACTAATGATAGCCTCTTGGCCATAGTGGTCTGAGATAGCTGTGTTGACCACCGATACTGTGACATTTTCAACGCTTGTGATGATGTTATCAATAGCCGACTGTGTTGTAGCCGTCACTCTCGTTGGAGTTTTGACCAGTAGTTCAAGGCCAAATGACCTCAGCAGATCGACTAGTCGCTTGTTGGATGGATGGTTGCTGTCCATCGCATCCACGTTGAGATCGCCCATCAAGACGTAATCGTATTGATGGTTAGTCAGGTCAGTGAGTAACACTTCGAATTTTGAAAAAAAAAAAAAACTGATCTTCATTTCCACTGGGAGACCTGTAAATCCCTATCACAATTTATTAATGTTGACCTGTTAGTTTGTACTTTGATCCCAACTGCTTCGAAATCTTTCGCGGTCGTTTCTTTGATTGTAAATTTTGTGAAAACTAAATTTTGTCTCAGAAAAATTGCTACACCACCTCCTTTGGAGGTCTGGCGACAGTACGCTTCTGCCAAGTTGTAATTTGGAATTTTGCATAGTTCAAGGTTTTTGTTGTTAAAACCGTTCTCGGTTACAACGAGTATATCTGATTTCAGCTCCTCACACATCAGCTGAATTTCATCCAATTTGTTGGTTGCGTGCTGGGCATTTTGGTGGAGTAGTCTTAGGGAACCTTGAACATGTAACTTTTGATTTGTCTGATTTTGCCGATTTTGGTCTGTCAATTTAGTCCTTTGCTGTAAAGTGGGCCCCTAAAAAAAACTGAATTTTCTTTTAAGTTTGCAGAACCTCCTTTGATCTGCAGAATGTCTGGACTGGGGGAGCGTCTCACGGCGTCCGCGTAGGAGACATCCTGTATGCTAGCTGGCCGTTGAGGGGTGGTCGCCGACTCTCTTCGGGCAGCAGCGGGCGTTGGCATGCTGGAGGTGGAAGCAGCCGCTGCGCGAGGATTCCCCCAGAGTCGCGGCTGCGCCCTCATTTCTGATTCTTGAGTGGCTGGTCTCATCGCCGCCACGATCATCCCAGCCAGTAACCTACATTCTATGATGTATGTTTGGCTAAGACAGTCCTCTGTGGCTGCTGTCTCTAAAAATATTGTAGAATCGATAATCGATATAAATTTAACCTACTATATCTAAAACTTACAAATTAAAGTTAAAAGTAATATGCCTACTATTAATAGGAGAAACATTTAGGATGTTTTATTAGCAATACAACACTCATACATCTAATTACTTGATTTTATGGTAATTTTAATTTTATTTTGCAAAAAAATATATTAAAGCATCATCTTACAATATATTTTGTGAGAAAAACATAACATTTATAATAAATACAACATCTATTGTAAACGCTAAATATGAAGGGCATATAAGAATAATTTAACAAAACACCTTTTCAGATGACAATTCCCAGAAGTTTTAATGAGCAGGGACATTACAAAGTCAATATTACTGAATAGGTAAGTAAAGTTCAAGGCAGTGTAAATAACGAGCAAAGGGAAATTTTCTCGTTTATTATCTTTAATTAAAAATAGGAATCTGTGCTTGTACAGTAGTGTTTACTGTCACTGAAGCATGAACTAAAATAAGTTTGTTGCTTCTTTATGTAAAATAATGATACAGTATAATTCGTATTATGTTAAGACTGCTTCGCTCAAAATTCTATATTTCGTACTCATCCAATCCTCTAATGCTCAGTTTCATGTCCATTTTCCTGTTTCATAAGTATCTAAGATTGTTTCAAAAATGCCTATAAGAGCTTTAGTGTATACTAGTAGTTATTGCGCAGTTCTGCATATTCGTAATAAAATCAGGGACACTGCTGAATTAGGTGATAATCACTTAAATATGTTCCAAACGTCTCATAAATTTTACATTTCAGATTAAAGCAGTGTTTTAAGGCCCTTGGTTGGAGAGAGAAACAGTTTTTATAGGTACCGTGAAATAACTCGAATTTCTCTCCAATACTTTATGATATATGAGTGCAGTAAAAATTGAAAATTTTAGCAGAGAGTGGGAATACTAATATAAAATTTCTTGAAATTTTCTTTGCTGCTAACACACCAATGATGTAATACATAATGCGACTCTATGTCATTTTGAAGCGGAAGTTGATTTTGTGTTGTTACCCCGTCCAAGAACATATATACGTATGCAAGTCTGAGGCCTATTTCGATCAAAATAAGTACACCTATGGCTATTCTAGTTAAGCCCGTTCTAAGGTATCGTTGTGGTGCCATACTGACTTTTTAAAAGGCCTATTTCAGTAAAAAAAAAACTACTAAAATGTGTTTTATTAGTCTTCCAATCTGTAGCAAAACTTAAATAGTAAATTTGTCTTTGATATCAGTACTACACTAATGGTAAAGTTCTGCATACTTAATATTTACCAAAAGTATCGGTCCAGTAATTTTAACGTGATTGAGTACCATACGGACACACAGACAGACACCACCAGATATTTACGTAATAGTATAGACGTGGTAGCTGTTCTAGCACGGTACTGAGCATGGCTCGTTAATGTCTACTGGCAAAACTCTCGCCCTGTTGTCACGCTTAGACTGTAAATAGATTTGAATGATAGTTTCTGTTCAGTAGTGAATCTTTTTAAAATCCATATCAGCAGCATTTCAGCAAAATAATTCCAGAATTATTTGGTATATTCCAGACGCTTTTGTATTTGCTATTTTTATTGACTCATTAAATAACTGTCAGTGGTTATTATTTATCTACTTCAAAATACGATTATTTTGAATTTAAGTTAGTAATGTAAAAATCAAGTTTGAATATGCGATAATGTTTAATGAAAATGTATCACCAAAACTACACACAATGATAAGAGATAAATATCAAGGAAACAAACGTACAAAATGGAACTACACAAAGTAGTGAGCTAGCTCCGTCCTGGTCTAAAATGTGCTCTGTCCGAGCAATATTGATAGACAGAATGTCGCATTACGTTCAAAGTTCTTTGAAGAAAAATGTTTGATGCTGTGCAAGAAATGTGTGCACTTGAGTTGATAAGATATTGCTCTATCTTTAGGTCCATTACGACTAGGGATTTAGTATAGATTTACACTAGTACGCTTTTTGGAATGTATTACTTTAGTCGTATTAAAAAGACTCACATGTATCAGTGGATATCAGAGAATGGTTTTATTAAGACTTATGAGTTAAACTCTGACATGAGGCATACAAAATTCTTATAAGTTTGAAAGTGTAAGTCTTACACTTTTTGTAACAGTTATTAATTTATAATAAAGAGAACATGTCCTTCTTTTCCGTAACCAAACCACAAACATATTTTTATACACAACTACATAATATATTTTACTTTTTCTACTTAAAGATTTAATATTCAAATACACATAAAAATCCTTAAAAACACAATAAAAATTATTTATTTTTATTTAATTTGAGTTTTCATTATTAACAGCGTTAGCGAAGCCTATTACTCGTGCGGCTGGAGTAATTTCGTTTCTGACTGTCTAACATCATGATATATGGAACACGAAATAACGTATAGACTTGAAATTGTACATGAGACTTTATTTCTATATGAACACTGAGTTTGATGATGGTGCATTTCACTCCACAGGCAACGAGAAAACAAAAATAAATACATGTACAAACAAACTCAACATACTTATAAGAACAATAGGGTTGTATTTTTCCATTGTTTAATGTGTTTTTATTAATTCAATTTTTGTTGCTTTACGAGTCGCTGCTAGCTTTGTTTTAGTTTGTTCATTCAAGTTATGGTGTTCCCAATTCAGGTTTCACCTATGGATTACCTATTTATTTTGCCGAAATGTATATGTATATACTGATTTCTCTGTTAATGTACTATTTTAATTTTTAGATGAAAAGTTGTATAATTGTTTAATGAATGTGAAATACAAATTATAAATTGTGTTTATCTGTTGTTATGGATTTTAGACCCACATACTTTGTATAACTATGTATTTGTGTTTCTGGGAGAATAAGGATTTATTGTTATTATTATATTAAATTTTGTGAAATAGTAGCACGTGTACTTTAACTATATCAACATGTAAAACATCATTTTATAGTGACATGTTGTTTAGACTTTTATTATTTAAACAATTGACATGAAAACCAGTTTCATGAAAATCAATGTATCATGTAGTAACATATATTGTGAAATATTTGATATTTAGATGTTGCATTTTGAATCACACTTCTTTATAAGAATGGTTTCTATGGTGGCTAGTTAGTTTTTGTGTCACCTTATTTTTTGTGTGGTTGTTTGTCAGTCTATCTGTGCACAGAGCATCTGAGAAATAGAATGAGGTTTGAAATGCTGTATACACGTGAATAGTACTAGTTCCTACACACACAGTTTCCACATTTGTTGCCTCCTTAAGAACTGCTATTGTTTTTTCTGTACTTTACTTTCCAGTTCCCTACCCCCTATTACTAAAATACAGTGCATTCCTAAATATTGTGTTTTATGTATGTTCGTTCTCAATTGAAAATTTGATTATTCGGAAATACATATAATTGTAATCATTGTATGGTAAATTTGATGTCCTATTTGTTATATACATATCAAAGATAGTTTAAATATCTCTTTATGCTTTCTTGTAATTAAAAGTTCCGCCATTTTCTCTTTATGATTAATACTTGTAAAGATGTTATGTACAGTAGTTATATTTTAATTTTTATTTCTTGATAGTTAATAAAATATCGTACATTAATAATACAGTATAATTACTCCTATATGAGCATAGTTAAAAATTACGGTTAAAGCGATTGCCTGGAAAAGACCGCTGTAAAATTATAAACTTAGGCTTTCTTTTTAACTAATATTTGGGAAACTATCGATAAGTTGTATTATATCAGTATAGCCAGTAGCATTGCAAAACTTTCGAATAAATCATTGGATGTTATTTGAATTAATTTACTAATTAATTGCTTCTATTAAACGTTTTCGAAGATTTTTTATACATTGCCTTAACCAAGATTAGTATTGAACACGCTTGAATGACTATATTGTCGCTGAAGTGGAAATAAATTTCAAGATTGTTTTAGGAGCTTTGCTATCTCAACATTCGTACAACATTTCATAGTAATTGTATGCGTTGAATACGTAGCACGCACGATTTGAAACTTATATTTCACTAAGGGTGTTGTGTTTATTAATAGCTTGTAAACTTTGTTAAGCACGATTGATATATATTTTTGCCACACGCTCTTTGAACTCACCCTCATCAAACGACATTTGTACTGATTACCTCAACAGTGTTACGTGCAGTTTACAAACTTTGTTAAGCTCGATTGGTATATATTTTTGGAAGCCGTTGGTACCAGCAATTAGCACTTGCCACAGGCTCTTTGAACTCACCCTCATCAAACGACATTTGTACTGATTACCTCAACAGTGTTACGTGCAGTTTATAAACTTTGTTAAGCTCTATTGGTATATATTTTTGGAAGCCGTTGGTACCAGAAATTAGCACTTGCCGCAGGCTCTTTGAACTCATCGTCATCAAACGACATTTGTACTGATTACCTCAACAGTGTTACGTGCAGTTTATAAACTTTGTTAAGCTCTATTGGTATATATTTTTAGAAGCCGTTGGTACCAGAAATTAGCACTTGCCACAGGCACTTTGAACTCACCCTCATCAAACGACATTTGTACTGATTACCTCAACAGTGTTACGTGCAGTTTATAAACTTTGTTAAGCTTGATTGGTATATATTTTGGAAGCCGTTGGTACCAGCAATTAGCACTTGCCGCAGGCTCTTTGAACTCACCCTCATCAAACGACATTTGTACTGATTACCTCAACAGTGTTACGTGCAGTTTACAAACTTTGTTAAGCTTGATTGGTATATATTTTTGGAAGCCGTTGGTACCAGCAATTAGCACTTGCCACAGGCTCTTTGAACTCACCCTCATCAAACGACATTTGTACTGATTACCTCAACAGTGTTACGTGCAGTTTACAAACTTTGTTAAGCTTGATTGGTATATATTTTTGGAAGCCGTTGGTACCAGCAATTAGCACTTGCCACAGGCTCTTTGAACTCACCCTCATCAAACGACATTTGTACTGATTACCTCAACAGTGTTACGTGCAGTTTACAAACTTTGTTAAGCTTGATTGGTATATATTTTTGGAAGCCGTTGGTACCAGAAATTAGCACTTGCCGCAGGCTCTTTGAACACATCCTCATCAAACGACATTTGTACTGATTACCTCAACAGTGTTACGTGCAGTTTACAAACTTTGTTAAGCTCTATTGGTATATATTTTTGGAAGCCGTTGGTACCAGAAATTAGCACTTGCCGCAGGCTCTTTGAACTCACCCTCATCAAACGACATTTGTACTGATTACCTCAACAGTGTTACGTGCAGTTTATAAACTTTGTTAAGCTCGATTGGTATATATTTTTGGAAGCCGTTGGTACCAGCAATTAGCACTTGCCACAGGCTCTTTGAACTCACCCTCATCAAACGACATTTGTAATGATTACCTCAACAGTGTTACGTGCAGTTTACAAACTTTGTTTAGCTCGATTTGTATATATTTTTGGAAGCCGTTGGTACCAGCAATTAGCACTTGCCACAGGCTCTTTGAACTCACCCTCATCAAACGACAGTTGTACTGATTACCTCAACAGTGTTACGTGCAGTTTAAAAACTTTGTATAGTTACTAACAAATTCCACTGTATATTGGTAATATTCACAAACATTAGGTAACAGAGTTTGTAAACTACATGGTACACTGTAGAGATTATGATAACTACTGTCGTTTGTTGTGAACTCCGAGAAGGACTCCGAGGAGTTTGCTCCTTGTTAATAGGTTACCGATGTAGTACTGACTGTTGTTACTAACGACTTCCTACGCTGTGTACTGGTAACTATCACCAACTTTAGGTGACAAAATGTTACTTAGTTATAACATTATCATGAAACTGTAATATAAAAAAATAATAAGAAAACATGTGTAGAAAAATAATAAGCAATTAATTACTGATTAAATCAAATACAGGAGTGTTCCGTAAGTCTATAATTACTATATGATAAACGTTTTTTTTTGCAGATTTTACAATGTACATAGTTATATTCAAATCATGAGTTAGATGGAGCTCGGACAACTATGTTAAAAACATTTTTTCATTCTATCTCTTAGTAGCATCCATTGCACCCATTGAATCCCATATACCAAGGACTTATGCGCTGCGTCTGGAGTGAGAGGATATTCACGAAGGTTAAGATTGAGGATAAGTGCTGTCTCCTGTCAACATCACATGAGGAGGGATAGCGGGCACTATCTTACCAAGTAACCTTGGAAGAATGGGTGGCCTGTTCTGTTACAGGCACTTTCGCCCCCATATCTTTGGGTAGTGGCGGTCATTCAAAGATCATTAAAAATGATTACAAATTTAATCCATCCAAACTGTCAAAATCGAGCATGAAACCACTATTAACATTTTTTTCTAATGACAACAATCTCACATATAAAAAATCAGCATCATTTATTAATGTCAAAGAGCTACTTGTACTTGTTTTATAGGTTTAATTTATTCAATAGAAGTTTTCAACGTACTCTAACATGTATTTTGTAACAATAAAATAATCCCCCAACCCCTCGTTAGGTATAAAAATTTGCATATTAATTTTTTTGCGTTAAAAAAATTTAATCTTTGCCTATTTCTGTTCCCATTTTTGCCTTCGACGACAACTCATAACAATTATATTTCAGTATATAAATTATACATATATATATGTGTGTGTGTGTGTGTGTGTGTGTTTGTTCTTTTTATATAGAGGTAGGGGGAAAATACTTTTACGTATCCAGCAGGACCAGTCGTTTGGCCTGGGTATGTCGGACTCAGATGTCAATACCGAATAAAAATCTCCTCTTTCTCTGGCCTCTGTATCCTCGCGGAAACCGCCGCTAGGCATTACTCCACGGGGAGAAGATATAGAGCAGCAGCTCCTGCTTCAGGTAGTTCAAGTGACTTCTTCCATGTCTTTTGTTCTCTTTCTTTCGATGGACCGCAGCTCCTTAAGAACTCCCGTGGCGAAAGTACTGGTCGCGTCTCAGGCAGCCTTCGATCCCAGCATTGCTTCTCCTAGGCTTTCTGGTTGTAATGTCCGGTTGAGTACCATTTCTAAGTTATTAAGCTGTGAACTGAAGCGTGGACATGTAAAGAACACGTGCTCCACGTCTTCGCTAACGCCGGGACAGGACGGACACTCTGTGGAGTTATCGTATTTGAAACGATGAAGGTTCCATGTCCTGCCCTGAAGCATCCATATCCTGACAGCATCTGTGTGAGGTAGTAGTTGATCTCACCATGATCTCTATTCATCCAAGCATCCACTTGTGGTATTAGTCGGTGCGTACCTTTATCTGCAGCATCCCACTGTGTTTGCCATCGACGCATGCTATGCTGCCGTTCTTCAGTGCGAAGTTCATCCGGACTCGTCGTTCTTCAGCTAGCACTCAGATAGGCAGCATGCCGGCGATAACACACACCGCTTCTTCAGATATTGTACGAAAACACTATTTACTCTTAGTTTACTCAACTGATAGACTGATGCGACCTTTATTCTTGTTTATAGGACGTCAAGACCGTCAGCCCAGATGGAAATTCCATAGTTCAGCACTGAAGTGACTACTGATGAGAGTTATTTCCTCCTGCTCTGCTTTGGGCCACCGATATTCGGCATCAAACGTGATAGGCTGGCTCTCACTACCGCCGCCTCGGCACTTAAATGCTCCACTTGCTGTTTGAAATTGAGCCGAGCATCAAGCGTCACTCCCAGATACCGTATAAATGGTTAGGATGTAATTTTGTGCTCTCCAACTCCCAATGTGATGATTTCCAACTGCTTCCTGCTCGTGATGAGAACTGCCTCGGTCTTGTGCTGTGCTAATTGCAGTTGCACCATATCCATCCACTCGTTAACTCTCTCGAAGGTGATGTCAAATGCGAGATTGATCTCTTCGAGATATTTTGCTACCTACGGTCACCACGGCTACGTCATCTGCATATGCCACAAGTTTGACATTACCTGGAAGGACTAGCCTCAGCGAACCATCATACTTGATATTCCGCAATAGAGGGCCTATAACTGAACCCTGGGGTACTCCTCCAGTGATTTTATATTCACTAGGACCGTTCTTTGTGTCGAATTTCAGGAGTCTGTTCGTAAAGTAGCTCGCTACCAGCCGGTACAGGTATCCTGGTACATTCTTCTCCTCAAGGACCCGCATAATATAGTCCTGGTTGGCGGATGTGTGTGTGTGTGTGTGTGTGTGTGTGTGTGTGCGAGCGTGTGTGTGTGCGTGTGTACTCTCTACCATCCTTACCATATTCGAATAGTTGATGTTATTAAAAATTTTATTGAACAACACCTTGACTCCGGCTAGATGAGATATAGAAGTAATTCAAGGAATTCTAGGAACTTGAATGAATTTAAAATAACGTTTAACTTGTTAGCAATGAATACAATAGTTTATTATTTATTGACCCAACGCAATACTAGATATTTCTTAATGTTTTAAAATAGCGGCCGCTGAAATTAAAAAAGCGTATAGTATATCTTAGATTTTGGGAATCTCAGATTTAAAATTTAATTTAATATTCCCAAATTAGAGCCACCCATGACATCTCTTTCCTCCGATTTACTCAAAGAGTTAAACATCTGAAACTTCTCTTCCAGTCAAAACGTGCAGGGGAGACCTGGAAGATAAGCCTCCCAGATATTTAGGCTAAAAAACGTGGTGTAAGCTTACCGCATAATGTGGATAAACCCTGTTGCCACAGTATCAGTTTATAAGTTACATACTAAAAAAGTTACATTGATTTAACAACAGGTTTCACTACTGGTTTCGTAGCGAAATTGAGAAGTTCACTAGAACTAGGATTAAAAATCTTTCCGGTTTGTATTTATTCATTGGAAAATGAAGTCAAGGATTTTACTCCTGCGAAGAAGGGATCAGTTAGGGTGTTGCGCAAAGTAAATTGCGCAAGTAGAAGAGAAAGAGAAAGAATAGAAAAAGAAGTTTCCCTTTACGTACACATAGCTGATGAAAATTAGTAACATATCCATTCGTATCTCTAGTTAAATATCATTTCAACTACAAAACATACATAAAATATATGTTATTAAGACTGTTTAAGACAAGATAATTAATTACTTACAATTTCAGAAGTGCTCTACACACCTGTAACAGTGAAAAAGTCATATTCGTATTTAACAAATTAATTATTCGTCATATAATCACATAAACTTCAAAGATCTTTTAGGACATATTTCTTAGGTTTTTACATGCATAAAAATCTTGTAATAATGAGTTACGTTAAACAATATCCAAAAAAATGTATTTTAAAATTGTATTTTCTCTCATATACTTCTCTCAACTTTTTTCTAAAACGTTTTGATGAAAGCAATGGAATATTTAGCGGATAGTCCTATTTGTTTAAAATGTTTCTCCTGAATACCTACATAAATTCTATTGCAGATTTCCCATTCACTTGAAGGAGGATTTACATTTCCATACGGTAAAACATCAGGATTAGTAGGTTTGATACACTTTTTTAATGATTTTTAGATCTCTTGCCGCCTTCCTCGGATATGAATGAATATTAGATTTAACTATTTATATTTTCTCCAGAATGCTGATTAATTAATGTAAAGTATTTCTAAAATTAATTTAAGAAGTTGGCACTTAACCAGTCCCCCTTCTATCCGCAAATGCAAAAGGTAAATGGTAGAATTATTTTCAAAATCTAAGTGAAAGGAAATATCCTAGTGATTTGATAACCTTCATGTTTGAATAATGTGAAAAGAGCATATAGCTTTGTCCCTGAGAGTGTTTCATTCCTGAATATAGTGTAAATAAGATATGCTCGTCTTTGTTTCAGACTTGTTCCCAGACTCAGAATGGAACCGTCTACAACGCCGTGTATCGTATAGTGTTTGCATTATTCAACAATGTATTACTGTTTTCCTAATAGTCCACTGTTGTTTTTCAATATTAAAAAATATGGAATTACATGAGTGTGGTGATCGAGTGTGTGCGCCAGCTTCGACTTTAGATTCCGACACCGTGTGCGAACCCAGTTAGACATTTTAACTGTCAGATGAATAACTCTTTGAGTAGATCGGAGGAAAGAAAAGGTATATTTATTATTTTTAAATTTAGAAATTACTAGCACTTACCCACGACTTCGCACACGATTTCGAAGGTTTTTCTCATGTATGACCCACTTTTGGTTCGAGTAAATTATACTTCCGACTCCAAAATTGAGTTGCCTCCTTTCCACGATGAAGTACGTAATTATATATACATACACAGCGCCGAAAAGCCTAATTATGTCATAAGGCAATAAGGATAGGTTTCATAAAGATCTTTAAATGTAAAGTAAAAGTTAGACTACATATTCTGTTATATCTGCACTGCTACCAGTTACCCGCTGCTTTGCACGCACTTTAGTAGACATTGCACGGGTATGACCACTGCTGGTTCGAGTGAATTATATTTCTGTCGCACAAGTTGAGTTAGCCTTGTTGCCACGATCAAGAAAATACGTCAAAAAGTGTATAGTGATGGTCATTTACTTCGATCTCAGTATTTTGTGTCATAATTATGTTTTATTGTTTCCCGATAGAGAAACTATATATCAGAGAACAGCCTAACTCTCTTAAAAGAGAACTAAAATGGATTTTATGCCAATCTTTAAATTTATAGTATAAGTCTTAACTTATACTACAAATAAGTATTAAATATTACTCCCTTTGAAGCAGTCTGCAAGAACAATTGTGCTAGATGAAAGTTCGCTGGACTGTGCTTTTGAACAAACGTACAAATTCCAGCTCTAAATGTTCTAAAATATTACAAATATTTTTCACATTATAAAGAAGCAAACGCGAAGTGTAATTATGAATGTACTGTAGTACATTAACTACTTAAGTAAAATTTTCTTTAATATCTAATACTTAACATTAATAGAACTGTACAGTTAACAGTACATTTATAATTACACTTCGCGTTTGCTTCTTTATAATGTGAAAAATATTTGTAATATTTTAGAACATTTAGAGCTGGATTTGGTACGTTAGTTCAAAATCACAGTCCAGCGAACTTTCATCTAGCACAATTGTTCTTGCAGACTGCTTCAAAGGAAGTCTTCGGAGTCAAATTGTGACCATCTTATTTTTCAGGACGTTTTCTAAGTTAGATGAGCACATTTACCTAATCGCTTGAATCTCAAACGGCTTGAAAGTAATAGTTACTATTTAGAAAATTTAGTCCCTATAAATACAAACAAATACAAAATAAAAACAAATGTTAGCATATAAAAGTTTATTACATTTGACTTGCTATTTCAGTTAACATTTTACAACTTTAGACACCAAGATCGATCGGATTTTTCATTACTTTAAAACACGTGGGGAGGAGCCCAGAGGGATTTTTGAAATAAGAATAGACTTATGTTCATCCCAGAGGTCGCATTATGATCGGTTGAATAGTTTACGCGTGAAAAAACCAAATAAATAAAGGCAATTTCCCATAATATTATTAACATATTTAAAAGGTTTTATTACTTATTTTAAACATTTTATAAATATTAAACTGTACAATGTGATAACCTTAATTGAAATCTATTGTATCGTATCAGTGTTTAAACCAGTGTCAGCAGATTCGCAGCTATCATAAAGAAACACATTATTATAACACAGAGCTGCTAACAAATCAAGCTGTAACTCTGTAATTATCGTCAATGCATGAATAATTAACAATCTCTCATTACTCATGTTGACGAGTAATAAAACATATTATTGAGGGAAATCACTATTTCAACAGATGGTGATATGGCTTCTGAATAACTAATGTCACTTTTTAATTTAACAAAATTGTGATGATTTTATTCATTGAACTATTGTGGAATCCACTATGGTGGATTTACCACAATTGTATGAAACTATTGTGAGTTTACTGTATAAATATGAGGCTCAGTGGTAAAGTGGGCTCGATAGCCCTAACTAAGCCTCTTTAATAAAGGCATGTTCATTTAATTTCATTGGTATTAGAGGCTTAATTTTGTGTATAGCTAGTAACAATATAACCTTTAATGATAACTTAAGGGACAATTTAAGTAAGACATATGTTAACAACATATATCCACCACATGTTGAACCTAGAAATAGTAGGCCTACTGTCAAAAACCCAAAGTTATGTTTCAATCGTAATAGGCCTGGTCACTTAGCAAAAAACTGTTTTAGGAATCCAAAAACTAGTTGGTAGGGGAGTGGTATTACACACAACACCTAAAAATATCCCTCCCCGGTTTCAGAAGTTTAAGAATAATAATTTTATAAATAGTAATGCAGTAAGAAAAGAAAAACACTATTTTATGAGAGTATATGGTAAGGTAATAAAAAATTTGAGTAAATTGAACTATAGAAAACCTAATTTAAGACTAAATGTTAGACAGTGTAACAATAAGCCTTTAATTGAAGCTATAGTGGGTAAAAATGTAAAAACAAACTGCTTATTAGATACTGGTGCTACAAGAGATATAATGAGTAAAGAATTTTATGATAGCCTATTGTTGAGTAAAAATGTTTCTAAATTAATGAAGTCAGATGATAGAATGTTTGCTGCAAATAACACTGAAATAAAATGTTTTGGTTACTGCTATGCTAAGATAAAAATTTCTAAATTTTGTTGGAAAGTAAAACTTATTGTATTGGATAATTTAAAATGGGACATTGTATTAGGAAACCCATTTATAACTAATAGCAAATTAATTTTAGATCTTGATGGAGATTCATGTTATTTTAAATTCAATTGTAATGAGAAAATAACTATTATTGTACAACTCACTGAAAATGTTTTGAATGTAAAAAAGGTTCATATTGTAGATTTAAAGTTAAAATAAGACATGTTCTATAAAATTAAAAAAAAAAAAAAAAATGTGTAGCATCCCTAGCTTAAGAAACCACTTGCTGCCAAATTTAAAAGACAAAATAAATCCAGGAAGTTAATTGTTTGGTAAATTCTAAACGAATGTTTGAATTGAAATAAAATATAGAAAGCGAAATTGTAAGTAGACTTTGTATAAAGAAATAAGACAGAGTTGATCCTGACTGTTTGTAATAAAGGAAACAAAAATAAAAAATTGTCTGTCTTTTGTACGTATGTCGAAATACTGAAGTTTGAATTTTGTGGATATATTTGAAGTGTTAAAATTCGTGTAGATGTAAGATGTATAGGATGTTGTATGTAAATATAGATTAAGAGTAATGCAGTATTAATAAGAAATGTGAAACTTAGCTTCTCGTGAGGGGACGTTTCATTCCAAAGTATTCGATCAATATTGGTAACTTGTCCGCAAGTCTCAGGGTATTTAATGGCAAAACACTATACACAAAACACTGGTATGAATGCAAAAAAGAAGTATGAATGTGGCGCCTATATAACAAAACACTACACTACACTTATTCACGATTTAATCGCCTTAAATGCCCTTATTCTCGCAACGACCCGCAAATTCTAAAACGTTGCAACGTGCACTGAATGTAAATAGTTTGCCTAAATCGATTTTCTATTTTAGGTCCCTAAGCGAGCAGATAAAGGAGTCAGATGCCAACAGAACTGCATTGCTATGCGATCTAGCGGATTTCATAAGAAACTCATGAAACCCCGCGCTATCGTATTGCTATGGTTGAATTTGAATTTATGTAATGAATAAAAGGTTGAAATAGGTTTGTTATTTAGAATATGTTTAAAGTAAAGCGACTAACTAGGTTGCGAACTCAAGCAGGGGGGATATTCTGTACCGTTAATTGGTTAATTAAATTTCATATAATGTAAATTTCGCAACCTAGTCAGCCAGTATAATTTAATATTATTTTTATCCAATGTTCCGGAACTAAATTATTGGGTGGAGTAACTACCTAATTGGCACGCGTATGAATATTTTCTTCTAACCCTTTGTAGCAGCCCAACTATGTGACCGAGCAGACCTCGCGCGCTTTGTCCGTAAGTAAAATTTATCTTTTCGTATTAATTAAATTAGCCCTTTGATGCCAAACATATAAAAATGAATGTAACGTAAAGTAAAGATGTGAATAGTAAAGTAACTTACCCTTGAAGATCTTTTATTTGCTTGATTGAGATAGATAAAAGTTGTGGCGTCGTCCTTATGGCGACGAGCACGTTGTTATAAATAGTAATTTGTATCATTAAATGGCTAATACCGTCGCGAATTTGTTTTAGGCGAGTTTACGTGTCCCACGTGTCTCACGGCTCACAGGGCACATATTATTTGAGTAGATGGCTACCAGTTTATTAACTTCTACTCATCGTCTAGTAACCACCAACTAGACATAACCCTTATTAGACTACAGCGCCATTGTCTCGTGCCAAGACGCCGACACCCGGGTTGTGAGTCTACACATTGCGAAGGGAAGTAAAATCTTAATGTCTTATAAAGTAGAACATCGTAGGCATAATTCCAGAGAACATTGGATATTTTAGGCCCACCTGGAAGATATTCATTTTTAGTTATTATATTCTAAATGGCAGCAATGTGGCATTACATACTTTTCCTTTACCATCTAAAAGTGGTGCTTGTAAGTTTTAATAATTAAACTGAACTTTAAGTAAACTTTGCAATTCGAGTATTTATTACTACGACCTCATAAGTCACCACCCCCATGTGTTATCGTCAAACGGTACAAGAGGTTATCAACTTTATAACTGAAAAAATCTCGAACAATAGAAAGTAGTAACTGATCTATCTAGTCCAACAACATAATCAGTAATATATATTTTTAATGTCACTGAAGCAGGCTCAGTAAATAAAACAAAAACCTGAAACATTAAGTTGTGAGAAATGTTGTCTGTCTTATTTTTTTATATAAAAGCCTTAAATGTTTTAGTGAGTAGATAAGTAAGGATTTTTAGTAAGCAAAGACACTTTGTATAGAACAATCATTTTTGTATTTTACACACTTCACTGAAATCAAAGAAAAGGTTGGTTACAATCTAAAAATACACTGATAACGATTTCTATGTAATAGAAGACTAAGAGAGATAGATAACAACGTTCCATTATGGTGGCACGTAAGCGAGGTATAATAATACTAAAATACAACATGTTGAAGGAGCGGATCTAATTAATCTTAATTATACTACACCTGCATCGTGTTTGCTGATATCTATGTCTTCTCATATGTCGTATGTAAACTAA
The DNA here is from genome assembly GCF_021130785.1 of Homalodisca vitripennis. Classification (NCBI taxonomy): domain Eukaryota; kingdom Metazoa; phylum Arthropoda; class Insecta; order Hemiptera; family Cicadellidae; genus Homalodisca; species Homalodisca vitripennis. Next base: position 7,849,623 of record NC_060211.1, on the reverse strand, counting down.
AGCAAACATAACAGATAACGGGATATGGTACTATCTTTTCCAAGAAACAGGATTTTTCCAGACATTTTCCATCATTCAGTGAAAGAAAAATCAGTAACACAACGTTTCGAGATCTGCAAACTGATCTCTTCTTCAGGTAAATAACTAACCTTACAAATAAATTATTACAAACTAGGTTAAAATAAACAAATCATACCAGAGCGCAGTGACCCGCCTAAGACAGGAATCACAACCACCATGTCGTGTGCCAACTTCATTAACTCTAAAACATGCACTTAATTAAAAAACGAAACACAACACTAATTGTTCTTTAGTTCTGTTTTAATACGCTCTGGTATGATTTGTTTATTTTAAACTAGTTTGTAATTATGTGTTAGGTTAGTTATTTACCTGAAAAAGAGATCAGATTGCAGATCTCGAAACGTAGTGTTACTGATATTTTGTTTCACTGAACGATGGCAAATGTCCAGAAAAAGTCCTGTTTCCTTCACAATCCTTCTATCGTCAAAAATAAACTTTAAACAAATTATCTTTTTAAAGCTGCCTCTCTAACTTTTTAAAGCTTACGTACAGAACTGTATACTTTTTACATGGATATTTTTGTATTTTATGTTATTTTTGTTTTGAGTTTAAGATAAGGGGGGGGGGGGGGGTAAATATTGTATTTTCTGATCTCCATTGTTATTACCGTCATATTTTTAATTTTATTTGGATTTGAGATAACTATAGTTGTATTTTGTGGTATGTTTTACATTTGTTACAAGTTCCTAATTATAGCAGTTATCGGAATATTAATATTAAAATTTTTGAAAAGCAACTAGGTTAATAAAATATTAAGAATATTTACATGTTTTATAATATTCTTTCGTTCTATTACAATAGTGTTTTCGGTTAAAGTTAAAGTATAAGAGGACTTAAAATACAACTACCATTGCAAAAAACCAGGGTTTCATCTTTTTTCGGAATATAAACTATGGTATGGGTACAGTACCATATCTTAGTAAGAAATATACAATTAAAACAGCAGCCTCAGATAACTACAGCGCTCTCCATTGTAAACATTATTTTACTTCTGTGGTTTCCTGTTTCGGAAGTATCTCGGATTATATTCGCCGAGCTTTTGTCTGAAGATCTTAAACAGGAAAAGAAAGGCTTTGTGTAAAAATTAGGTTTTTCTTAAACTACATATTATATTACCTCTTCTTTGTTAGTCTTTCTTGATTGTGTGCAATTTCAAGTCCAAAAATATGAAAGTGTAACGAAACACTCATTTGTCAATTATTGCAACGGATAAAAATGGTTTAGACTATCATTGTTAATTATATATTTTCATAATTTTATGATATTCCCAATAGAAATGTATAAATTAGTGACATGAAAATCAGAGACAGTTATTAAGATGAAATACATTTAATCTCTGTATAAATATTTATAACGCAATTCGACATACATCTCATGAGCGTATAATTCCAGATTTTATACAAACAATAAGCTCATAAATTTTGCAAATTTTTAAATTTACAAACTGCTTCAGTTTAAATGAGATCCTGATCATGTCTGAGGTAAGCGATGGTCGTTGGAACTTGTGGTCACCCGCAAAACCTTCGAAACCTTTAATGCCTAGTTTTAAAAGATCACTTGCTTTGAACATCAGAAGTAGCGTGGCCTGCATAGTGCCGTAACTATCGTGCCGTAACTATCGTGCCGTAACTATCGTGCCGTTAACTATCGTGCCGTAACTATCGTGGTATTCTGTAATAGTTTTTGAAACATTTGTAACTATTTATTGAATATATTGACATTCTGTAGAATATATTCATTCCCTCTCTCTCTAGTAAACATAAATACGTAACAAATTCCAGATCAATAGTTTAAACATTTTAATCATGGTTTTAATTTTCTTTAAAACGCAAATAAATAAATTAGTTCACTAAAACCTAAATGTGCAATCTGAATATTTTGATTCGACCCCTTTCGGGAAAAATAGTAATAATGAAATAGATGGATACAATATTAATTTAAAAACCTAATAGTGCATTAAATATCTGCTATTTCAAAATTAAAAATTATTAAAAATTAAAAAATAAAGTTTTAATTTCTATACTTGCGTGTTTTTACACGAGAAACAAAATCAGAAATAACAATTTTCACGTTCTTCAAGAGGTAGGCTATGAAATAAAAAAAACTTATTTGTTTTGATGTTATTAAGGAGTTGACCAATTAGACAATTTTGTGTATTTAAAAGTCCTAAAAACCCAAGATTCTTCTGTGATTTTGGAATTAGATAAATATTATGGGCCTGTTTTTATTAAGTTAATAACCTTAACATAAATATTAATTTAAACTAAGAAACATATAAATGGATGCAATGTGACTATAAGGAACTATAACTACAATATCGGCTTCTACAGGTAGTCACAAGAGACCCTGCAGTCTCAGACAGAATACATTGCCTTGAGTGCAACATTACCATTGAAACAGGTCCTGATGGTCACAATAGTCAATAGGTTGTGTTTGTATACTGATGGTTTCCTATCTCATCCATATTCTCTCTTATACTGTAAGCATGAATGAATACAATAATTAATGTTAATCACAATATCGGGTTACTACAAGTAAAACCACAGGAGACCCTGCAGTCTCAGACAGAATACATTGCCTTGAGTGCAACATTACCATTGAAACAGGTCCTGATGGTCACAAGAGTCAATAGTAGTGTTTATATACTGATGGTTCCTATCTCCTCCATACCTCTCCTTATACTGTAAGCATGAATGAATACAATAATTAATGTTAATCACAATATCGGGTTACTACAATAGAACCCACATGAGACCCTGCAGATTGCCTTGAGTGCAACATTACCATTGAAACAGGTCCTGATGGTCACAATAGTCAATAGGTAGTTTTAATACTGATGGTTCCTATGTCATCCATAGTCTCTCTTATACTGTAAGCATGAATGAATACAATAATTAATGTTAATCACAATATCGGGTTACTACAATAGAACCACAGGAGACCCTGCAGTCTCAGACAGAATACATTGCCTTGAGTGCAACATTAACCATTGAAACAGGTTCTGATGGTCACATAGTCAAATAGGTAGTGTTTGTATACTGATGGTTCCTATCTCATCCAAATTCTCTCTTATACTGTAAGCATGAATGATACAATAATTAATGTTAATCACAATATCGGACTACAAAGTAGAACCACATGGAGACCCTGCAGATTGCCTTGAGTGCAACATTATTGAAACAGGTCATGGTTCACAATAGTCAATAGGTAGTGTTTATATACTGATGGTTCCTATGTCATCCATCCAGCCTCTCTTATACTGTAAGCATGAATGAATACAATAATTAATGTCAATCACAATATCGGGTTACTACAAGTAGAACCACATGAGACCCTGCAGATTGCCTTGAGTGCAACATTACCATTGAAAACAGGTCCTGATGGTCACAATAGTCAATAGGTAGTGTTTGTATACTGATGGTTCCTATCTCATCCATATTCTCTCTATACTGTAAGCATTGAATGAATACAATAATTAATGTTAATCACAATATCGGGTTACTACAAGTAGAACCACAGGAGACCCTGCAGACCCTGCAGATTTGCCTTGAGTGCAACATTACCATTGAAAACAGGTCCTGATGGTCACAATAGTCAATAGGTAGTGTTTATATACTGATGGTTTCCTATGTCATCCATAGTCTCTCTTATACTGTAAGCATGAATGAATACAATAATTAATGTCAATCACAATATCGGGTTTACTACAAGTAGAACCACATGAGACCCTGCAGATTGCCTTGAGTGCAACATTACCATTGAAACAGGTCCTGATGGTCCACAATAGTCAATAGGTTGTGTTTGTATACTGATGGTTCCTATCTCATCCATAGTCTCTCTTATAACTGTAAGCATGAATGAATACAATAATTAATGTTAATCACAATATCGGGTTACTACAAGTAGAACCACATGAGACCCTGCAGATTGCCTTGAGTGCAACATTACCATTGAAACAGGTCCTGATGGTCACAATAGTCAATAGGTAGTGTTTATATACTGATGGTTCCTATCTCATCCATAGTCTCTCTTATACTGTAATAGCATGAATGAATAACAATAATTAATGTTAATCACAATATCGGGTTACTACAAGTAGAACCACATGGTACCCTGCAGATTGCCTTGAGTGCAACATTACCATTGAAACAGGTCCCTGATGGTCACAATAGTCAATAGGTAGTGTTTATATATACTGATGGGATTCCTATGTCATCCATAGTCTCTCTTATCTGTACAAGCATGAATGAATACAATAATTCAATAATTAATGTTAATCACAATATCGGGTTACTAACAGTAGAACCACATGAGACCCTGCAGATTGCCTTGAGTGCAACATTACCATTGAAACAGGTCCTGATGGTCACAATAGTCAATAGGTAGTGTTTATATACTGATGGTTCCTATCTCATCCATAGTCTCTCTTATACTGTAAGCATAATGAATACAATAATTAATGTTAATCACAATATCGGGTTACTACAAGTAGAACCACATGAGACCCTGCAGATTGTCTCGAGTGCAACATTACCATTGAAAACAGGTTCTGATGGTCACAATAGTCAATAGGTTGTGTCTGTATGATGATGGTTACTATGTTATCTATCGTATCTCTTACAACATAAATATGAATGAAAACAATAGGGAATGATAATAACCATATCAAGTTACCAACATGTAGAGTCAAAAGAGGCCCTGCGTTCTTCAACATTGCTATAGAGTGCAACATTGGCATGGGATTGCTTCACTCGTAGATTACATTAAAAGATCAACGATAAGGTTTAATTTGTAGGTGTACAATAAAGTTTAAGTGGGTTGTTACTAAGGGCTTGGTATTGTGTTCAGAGAGACTCACTAGGGTTTTTAATGTGAGAGTGGCTAACTCTTGGTACCTGTGCATAGTATTGTCTCACTGTAGATTACAGTACAAGATCAATGACAAGGGATAATGTGTAGCTGTAAAATACAGTTTAAGTGGGTCCAGTCACTCAGGACTTGGTATTGTATTCAGAGAAACTCATCTAGGATTTTTAATGTGAGAGTGGCTAACTCTTGGTACCTGTGCATAGTATTGTCTCACTGTAGATTGCAGTACAAGATCAATGACAAGGGATAATGTGTAGCTGTAAAATACAGTTTAAGTGGGTCCAGTCACTCAGGACTTGGTATTGTGTTCAGAGAAACTCATCTAGGATTTTTAATGTGAGAGTGGCTAACTCTTGGTACCTGTGCATAGTATTGTCTCACTGTAGATTACAGTTACAAGATCAATGACAAGGGATAATGTGTAGCTGTAAAATACAGTTTAAGTGGGTCCAGTCACTCAGGACTTGGTATTGTGTTCAGAGAAACTCATCTAGGATTTTTAATGTGAGAGTGGCTAACTCTTGGTACCTGTGCATAGTATTGTCTCACTGTAGATTACAGTACAAGATCAATGACAAGGGATAATGTGTAGCTGTAAAATACAGTTTAAGTGGGTCCAGTCACTCAGGGCTTGGTATTGTGTTCAGAGAAACTCATCTAGGATTTTTAATGTGAGAGTGGCTAACTCTTGGTACCTGTGCATAGTATTGTCTCACTGCAGATTACAGTACAAGATCAATGACAAGGGATAATGTGTAGCTGTAAAATACAGTTTAAGTGGGTCCAGTCACTCAGGACTTGGTATTTTGTTCAGAGAAACTCATCTAGGATTTTTAATGTGAGAGTGGCTAACTCTTGGTACCTGTGCATAGTATTGTCTCACTGTAGATTACAGTTACAAGATCAATGACAAGGGATAATGTGTAGCTGTAAAATACAGTTTAAGTGGGTCCAGTCACTCAGGACTTGGTATTTTGTTCAGAGAAACTCATCTAGGATTTTTAATGTGAGAGTGGCTAACTCTTGGTACCTGTGCATAGTATTGTCTCACTGTAGATTACAGTACAAGATCAATGACAAGGGATAATGTGTAGCTGTAAAATACAGTCTTAAGTGGGTCCAGTCACTCAGGACTTGGTATTTTGTTCAGAGAAACTCATCTAGGATTTTTAATGTGAGAGTGGCTAACTCTTGGTACCTGTGCATAGTATTGTCTCACTGTAGATTACAGTACAAGATCAATGACAAGGGATAATGTGTAGCTGTAAAATACAGTCTAAGTGGGTCCAGTCACTCAGGGCTTGGTATTTTGTTCAGAGAAACTCATCTAGGATTTTTAATGTGAGAGTGGCTAACTCTTGGTACCTGTGCATAGTATTGTCTCACTGTAGATTACAGTACAAGATCAATGACAAGGGATAATGTGTAGCTGTAAAATACAGTCTAAGTGGGTCCAGTCACTCAGGACTTGGTATTTTGTTCAGAGAAACTCATCTAGGATTTTTAATGTGAGAGTGGCTAACTCTTGGTACCTGTGCATAGTATTGTCTCACTGTAGATTACAGTACAAGATCAATGACAAGGGATAATGTGTAGCTGTAAAATACAGTTTAAGTGGGTCCAGTCACTCAGGACTTGGTATTTTGTTCAGAGAAACTCATCTAGGATTTTTAATGTGAGAGTGGCTAACTCTTGGTACCTGTGCATAGTATTGTCTCACTGCAGATTACAGTACAAGATCAATGACAAGGGATAATGTGTAGCTGTAAAATACAGTTTAAGTGGGTCCAGTCACTCAGGACTTGGTATTTTGTTCAGAGAAACTCAACTAGGATTTTTAATGTGAGAGTGGCTAACTCTTGGTACCTGTGCATAGTATTGCCTCACTGCAGATTACAGTACAAGATCAATGACAAGGGATAATGTGTAGCTGTAAAATACAGTTTAAGTGGGTCCAGTCACTCAGGACTTGGTATTTTGTTCAGAGAAACTCATCTAGGATTTTTAATGTGAGAGTGGCTAACTCTTGGTACCTGTGCATAGAATTGTCTCACTGTAGATTGCAGTACAAGATCAATGACAAGGGATAATGTGTAGCTGTAAAATACAGTTTAAGTGGGTCCAGTCACTCAGGACTTGGTATTTTGTTCAGAGAAACTCATCTAGGATTTTTAATGTGAGAGTGGCTAACTCTTGGTACCTGTGCATAGAATTGTCTCCCTGTAGATTGCAGTACAAGATCAATGACAAGGGATAATGTGTAGCTGTAAAATACAGTTTAAGTGGGTCCAGTCACTCAAGAATTGGTATTTTGTTCAGAGAAACTCATCTAGGGTTTTTAATGTGGGAGTGGCTAACTCTTGGTACCTGTGCATAGTATTGTCTCACTGTAGATTACAGTACAAGATCAATGACAAGGGATAATGTGTAGCTGTAAAATACAGTTTAAGTGGGTCCAGTCACTCAAGAATTGGTATTTTGTTCAGAGAAACTCATCTAGGATTTTTAATGTGAGAGTGGCTAACTCTTGGTACCTGTGCATAGTATTGTCTCACTGCAGATTACAGTACAAGATCAATGACAAGGGATAATGTGTAGCTGTAAAATACAGTTTAAGTGGGTCCAGTCACTCAGGACTTGGTATTTTGTTCAGAGAAACTCATCTAGGATTTTTAATGTGAGAGTGGCTAACTCTTGGTACCTGTGCATAGTATTGTCTCACTGTAGATTACAGTACAAGATCAATGACAAGGGATAATGTGTAGCTGTAAAATACAGTTTAAGTGGGTCCAGTCACTCAGGGCTTGGAATTTTGTTCAGAAACTCAACTAGGATTTTTAATGTGAGAGTGGCTAACTCTTGGTACCTGTGCATAGAATTGTCTCCCTGTAGATTGCAGTACAAGATCAATGACAAGGGATAATGTGTAGCTGTACTATACAGTCTAAGTGGGTCCATTCACTCAGGGCTTGGTATTTTGTTCAGAGAAACTCATCTAGGATTTTTAATGTGAGAGTGGCTAACTCTTGGTACCTGTGCATAGTATTGTCTCACTGTAGATTGCAGTACAAGATCAATGACAAGAGATAATGTGTAGCTGTAAAATACAGTTTAAGTGGGTCCAGTCACTCAGGACTTGGTATTTTGTTCAGAGAAACTCAACTAGGATTTTTAATGTGAGAGTGGCTAACTCTTGGTACCTGTGCACAGTATTGCCTCACTGCAGATTACAGTACAAGATCAATGACAAGGGATAATGTGTAGCTGTAAAATACAGTTTAAGTGGGTCCAGTCACTCGGGGCTTGGAATTGTGTTCAGGGAAACTCATCTAGGGTTTTTAATGTGAGAGTGGCTAACTCTTGGTACCCGTGCACAGTATTGCCTCACTGCAGATTTACAGTACAAGATCAATGACAAGGGATAATGTGTAGCTGTAAAATACAGTTTAAGTGGGTCCAGTCACTCAGGGCTTGGTATTGTATTCAGGGAAACTCATCTAGGGTTTTTAATGTGAGAGTGGCTAACTCTTGGTACCTGTGCATAGTATTGCCTCACTGCAGATTTACAGTACAAGATCAATGACAAGGGATAATGTGTAGCTGTAAAATACAGTTTAAGTGGGTCCAGTCACTCGGGGCTTGGAATTGTGTTCAGGGAAACTCATCTAGGATTTTTAATGTGAGAGTGGCTAACTCTTGGTACCTGTGCATAGTATTGTCTCACTGTAGATTACAGTACAAGATCAATGACAAGGGATAATGTGTAGCTGTAAAATACAGTTTAAGTGGGTCCAGTCACTCAGGACTTGGTATTGTATTCAGGGAAAACTCATCTAGGGTTTTTAATGTGAGAGTGGCTAACTCTTGGTACCTGTGCATAGTATTGTCTCACTGTAGATTACAGTACCAGATCAATGACAAGGGATAATGTGTAGCTGTACTATACAGTCTAAGTGAGTCCATTCACTCAGGGCTTGGTATTTCGTTCAGAGAAACTCATCTAGGATTTTTAATGTGAGAGTGGCTAACTCTTGGTACCTGTGCATAGAATTGTCTCCCTGTAGATTGCAGTACAAGATCAATGACAAGGGATAATGTGTAGCTGTACTATACAGTCTAAGTGAGTCCATTCACTCAGGGCTTGGTATTTTGTTCAGAGAAACTCATCTAGGATTTTTAATGTGAGAGTGGCTAACTCTTGGTACCTGTGCATAGAATTGTCTCCCTGTAGATTGCAGTACAAGATCAATGACAAGGGATAATGTGTAGCTGTAAAATACAGTTTAAGTGGGTCCAGTCACTCAGGACTTGGTATTTTGTTCAGAGAAACTCAACTAGGGTTTTTAATGTGAGAGTGGCTAACTCTTGGTACCTGTGCACAGTATTGCCTCACTGCAGGTTACAGTACAAGATCAATGACAAGGGATAATGTGTAGCTGTAAAATACAGTTTAAGTGGGTCCAGTCACTCGGGGCTTGGAATTGTATTCAGAGAAACTCATCTAGGATTTTTAATGTGAGAGTGGCTAACTCTTGGTACCCGTGCACAGTATTGCCTCACTGCAGTTTACAGTACAAGATCAATGACAAGGGATAATGTGTAGCTGTAAAATACAGTTTAAGTGGGTCCAGTCACTCAGGGCTTGGTATTGTATTCAGGGAAACTCATCTAGGGTTTTTAATGTGAGAGTGGCTAACTCTTGGTACCTGTGCACAGTATTGCCTCACTGCAGTTTACAGTACAAAATCAATGACAAGGGATAATGTGTAGCTGTAAAATACAGTTTAAGTGGGTCCAGTCACTCGGGGCTTGGAATTGTATTCAGGGAAACTCATCTAGGGTTTTTAATGTGAGAGTGGCTAACTCTTGGTACCTGTGCATAGTATTGTCTCACTGTAGATTACAGTACAAGATCAATGACAAGGGATAATGTGTAGCTGTAAAATACAGTTTAAGTGGGTCCAGTCACTCAGGACTTGGTATTGTATTCAGGGAAACTCATCTAGGGTTTTTAATGTGAGAGTGGCTAACTCTTGGTACCTGTGCATAGTATTGTCTCACTGTAGATTACAGTACAAGATCAATGACAAGGGATAATGTGTAGCTGTACTATACAGTCTAAGTGGGTCCAGTCACTCGGGGCTTGGTATTGTGTTTAGAGAAACTCAGCTGGAATTTTTAATGTGAGAGTGGCTAACTCTTGGTACCTGTGCATAGTATTGTGGTGCCTGCACACCACATTTATCAGACCGCCGAATCAACGGTTAGGGCCGGTCTTTCTTATAAGCCGCGTGCTGATGGAGGACCGGTGGTCTGATAAGGGAGTCTAGATTGAGTGACGGAAGAGCGAAGACGTCTGATCGGCGAGTGGCGGTGATGGAGATTTTACTTGCCTGTCGCAAGTCTTAGTTAAATTATTTGTTTGTGGTATTGTGTGTTACACTATGGATTGATTTAATAATCAAGGGGGGGGGTTAGGTGCCGGAAAATTATAGGGGGTGATTGCAAATTCTAAATTGTTAGTATGTTAAGGCGGGTTTGGTCGTGGTGGGAGGTCGGCGTGGGGTTGGTGTTGATATGTGTAAATTATCTTTGGCGGTTAATAAATTGTTTTACGATGTACTTTTACAGATTCGTCCTTAAATTATAACTTTAAATACTTATCAAAGCTGGCAGGAGGATATTGTGTAATTAGGATTATGGTCGCTCCACGGCCTTCATCGTGCAGGCGCCTACAAGCCTAGACCTGCACGGTGACACGTTGCTTCCAAAAACCCATACAACTCGTTACAATATTAGTAAGTACAAATTATATATTACGTCTCTCTATAATAGCAATAAAGCTTACATTGTTTATATCCTCTTCACCAAGATTTGAAAAGGTAAGTTAACTGATAGTGCGGTAGTATAGTTGCTGGAAATAAATCTAATCTTATCGCTTTATTATCAGTACCGGAAGTAGGCCCTATTGTTTGCCTTCTGCTGGGATTTTACAACATGCTTTGAGTTTACTTAATTTATTTATTACGCTCATTTCAAACTTTGGTCTTTCATATTATCGTGAGAAAATCTCGGACAGGAAACACTTGAGAAAGTGGAAGTTGTGTTTGAGAGTTAAATAAAGTATTGAAATCAATTGAATTATTTAATTTAAATTGTAACATGTTAATTAGTACATACTTAAATAATTATTATTCTTATTTATTGTAATCTGTAGATATTGAAACTTTGGATATTTTTTCACTGGGTTAAAAAAGTAATTAACTTATACGATAAGTCGAGTAAAGTTATGATACAGCAATTAATGAAAATTAAAAATTAAACATTATTGATTTTCCTGTTTATTTGCGTGTTTGGAATATCTCTTATATATATGCATACTGTTGGTAATGAATGGTTTGATTTAAACAATGGCTTATTCGCACCCGTTATAGAGATTTGTCTTTAACTAAAATTAATATATTTTAGACTCGGTATAACTCATGCAATTTAATATATTTCTTGCCCCCTATTTTTACAAAGCCCTACGCCTCGCTCTTACATAAATTAAATGAATAATTCTCACGTAATTCAATTAATGGGTGACTCAATAGCCCAACGCTATTTTTTCTATTTAAGTAAGTTCAAAAGTTCACAATTAAAGGTTGAGAAAAATTTTAGTTTTTCAGGACCTAAAGTATGTGAGTTAAAAGATAAAATCAAATCACAACGACCTTTTTTAAATTCTGATTACCCTCTATTCCTGCTGATCGGCACGAATGATATTCTGAACGCCACGCCTGTTGACATTTTAAAGCAACAATTTGTAGCTCTATTGAAATGCATTCGACGGCTATGTCAAAATTGACACATTCTAATCTCTCAGCTTCCGGTTTATCCTCGTATTCAACGGTGCAATCACACAGTTGATAAATTAAATGCCTTCAACCAGTTTTTATCTTCATTAAAGTCGGTAAACAACAGTATTGTTCCTACTCCCACTGTCATTTATAATCGAAAGTTATTCCATAAATTTTACCCACATTCGGACAGACTAGACAGCGTACATTTTAACAATGAAGGGTTTTTACTTTTAACAATGTTATTGAAAGATATATTAAAAAAAAAAATTCTTGAAACCAGTTATTAAAACCAGCCAAAATAGAATATAGACTTGTTATTTTAAAACTGAAATAAATGTTTCATAGGTTTAATATACAGACTGTTATTATTTTTTCTGTAAAAAAATACTTTAATGGCAGTAAGTAATAAAAGGGTGTCTATAAGATAAAATATGATGCATATATAAGCCTTAAGTAATAATATTACTAATTATAATAATTTTTATCTATCCAATTGAATATTACGCTTAAAATAATTGGCCACTATAATAAAATTGAACTATCAAATGAAGCACTCAATTATTGCAGTAATTAATTAATAACAAATATATAGTAAAAATGAAACATACAACAATATTAATTGGTAAACCCCCTTATGGTTACAATGGTACTGAATACCCCTCCATCTTTACATAATAAATAGTATTGTGATATTAGTATTGATATGATTTAGTAATTGATATATTTTATTTATATTGAGTCAAGCATAAATAAGATGTTGGAGTGCGAAGATATCCTCCAAGAAGACGTTAGTGTCACTGATCCACCGTATGAATGGGAAAAACGCCCTAAAGGACTGGCTTGGGTAAAACTACTAAATGCATCTCAGGCCAAAGAACAGTGCTTATGTTGGGGAATAACTCCAGCACCTAAGTTAGAGAACAATCGTGTTCTACTAAAAGAGCGTATCAGTGGAGCCAACTGTCAAGCAACTGTTCTTAATCCAACAGAGTCGTCTACTAGCCATACAACCACAGACATTCAGAGTCCCGTAACCGATTGGATGCAAATAGTCCACACAACGGCAACCGCTGTGGGAAACCAAATTGCGTCAGCCTTGTCACAGATGCAGGGGACTTCACCGTCACCCTCGACATCACGCGCAATGTTGCCCTCTGTGTTAACTGATTTAATTACAGCTTTACCATCGCTTGATGGAATAGTTATTAGAAAACTACTCGATTTTGTTATAAAAGTTAGGGAAATTTTGATGCTAAATTTAGCTAATCCAGACAGCGTCATATTTACCTAATTTTACCTAAAACTACAGGTCAATTAAGAAATATCTGGCTACAAGCTATTTCATCAAAACAGAATCCGGAAATTCTAATTACCACCGTACTCGATACTTTTCTGCCTACTAGAGCTCGTCAACAAGCCACGGTCGAACTTATATATAGAACCCAGAAACCAAATGAAACACTGGTTAGTTTTATCAATGATATCAGACCGTTAGCAGAATTGCTTATACCGGCTATTTCACCCCAGGAGATGCTTGAAATTGTCATTACAGGAATTAACCCTCAAACCAGAGCTCGATTAGCGGGTTTTCCGGCTCCAGCCACCATTTCTGAATTGTTGAGCTTAGCCCCCCGATTACAAGTAATTCAAAATACGGAAAACCGGTTCACACAAGATTTAAATTCACCGGAGTATTATCAACAAACTGGACCACAGGTCCATGGTGGACGTCAACTAAACCAATCTTATAGACAAATAGGGAGAGACAATGTAACTTATAATCGATATCCCATACAAGATCAGCAAAATAGTTTTCATAACCGCCGCAGTCAATCGGGACAATTTACTCAACATAGACCTCCTTATCAAAATATGAATACAAACAATAGGAATCAACTACATCATCAATTCTCCAGAAATCAATCTCAACGTGGGTTTTTAAACTACAAAAGAGGGTTCTAATGGGCGGAGACTCCCCTCTTCTAACTTTAACCGCCCGTTTTGATAAAATCAAGCCAGCAGTGGACACCTTTCACCAAGTCGGCTCAAGCTCCTTCTTTCCCGGGAGTTCAGTTTTGTACAGTTCCTTTGACTTTTCGCAAGTTAATCATTAATTCTTTGGTAGATTCGGGTTCTTCATTCTCCATTATATCGAATGCCTGTTTTCAGAATTTAAAGAATATACCAAGGGTGATAAAATCTGTTTCAACCATACATGAGTCAGCCATTTCAGCCTCGGGACAAAATATAATATTTAATTTAAAGGTTATATTACACTTCAAAATTTCAAACTTGTCTTGGGATTTTCATTTTCTTGTCGCCTCAGAATTACCAATGCCAATTATTCTGGGCTGTGACTTTCTAACTAAAACTAGGGTGATCATTAATATGGCAAATAAAACATTAACTTTTCCATATGGCACTCCTTCGGTCATGTATCTCACTCAATCAGCTGAATTACCAAGTACAACAATATGTCCAATTAAGACTAGTAAATGAATTTCCAGAAACAATTACTACTAAATTAGGCCGTACAAATTTGGTCGAATATCAAATCAAATTAAATTCTGATACAATCGTTAGAAATAGGCCCTATCAGTTTGCGCCACCTAAAATGGAGGCAATCAAGGAACATGTTGATCATTTATTGGCCAACGGAGTGATTAGACCATCAATGTCTCCCTATGCGTCGCCAGCATTTTTAGTACCAAAGAAAGGCGGAAAAAACGCGCATGGTAATTAACTATAGACAGCTTAACTCATTAATAGATCTTGAAGCCAATAGATCATGGGAGTGCCAACTATAGAATCTGCTTTCCAACACTTAGGGCAAGCTACTTTCTTTAGTTTGGTGGATTTAAATAAGGCATATTTACAGGTCCCTTTGCAAGAGAACTCAAAGAAATATACAGCTTTTGTTCTACCTTTCGGGCATTTTGAGTACAATTTTCTGCCTTTCGGTCTTGCAACCGGCTCTCAAGTCCTTACACGTTTAATTAATCAAATTTTTGGAGATATAAAATACAAATATGTGTTCAATTTTTTCGATGATTTGTGCATATACACAAACGGTACTTTTGATCAGCACTTGTGCCATCTCCGAGAAGTCATAAATCGGCTAAAGCAGGCAGGATTAACCGTCAATCCAGATAAAATGACCCTGGCAGCAAATCACATCCAATTTTTAGGTCACACATTTGCCAATCATACCGTGACGATTCACACGGAAAGGTGCAAGACAATAGTTGAGTTCCCCGCTCCTAAAAACTTGAAACAGCTAAATAGATTCTTGGGTATGACAGCCTTTTATTCTAAATTCATTAAATCATTTGCAAAAATAGCGCAACCACTTAATAGTCTAAAGAAGAAAGGCGTAAAATTTATCTGGGGGCTTGAACAACAATCCGCATTCGAAACTTTAAAAACAGCTTTGACATCAAATGCAGTTTTGAAAATGCCGGATTTTAATCGATCTTTTGTTTTACAGACCGATGCATTAACCTCCGCCTTAGGTGCTTCACTCAGCCAAGAATATAATAGCAACTTGATGCCAGTGGCATTTGCTTCGCGACCACTAAACAAGCATGAGCAAAATTATGACACTCTTCAACTTGAATGCCTGGCTGTTGTCTTTGCCTTTTCCAAATTCCAATAGTATCTTGAACATAGGGAATTCCTTTTGCAGACGGATTGCTCGGCATTATCCTGGCTTTTAAACCACCCACGTCAAGTTGGAAAAATTTCTCGCTGGATTACATTTATAAATTCGTTTAAATTTTCAAGTACAACATATCAAAGGATCGGATAATGTAGTTGCTGATTGTTTATCGCGCCTGTTCGAAAACAGTGAACCAACAGTGCACGCAAATAATTCATCGGAAAAAGCCATCCACCTTACCACAAGTGGCACTCTTGGCAGGGTTCCCAGAAATGTTTAAAGATATTGGTACTCATCAACGTGAAGACCCTGATCTCTTAAAGATTATAAAGTCGAGTAATAGGCCCACTAACTATCAACTTAGTCAGGGAGTGTTGATGTACAAAATATCGGCCAGACATACACCTAGTTTACCTTACAAACTCATCGATATGGTTATTAAATATTATCATGAGTCCCCAAATGCAGCTCACTTGGGCATTAAAAAGACACAAAAGCGTATTCTTAAAATATTTTGGGCCCAAAAACTTGATACAATAATAGCAGACCGAGTAAGATCATGTCAAATTTGTCAACGTTCCAAGCAGGCTCAAAACTCTAGAGTGGGTAAACTTGCATCGGAAGTAGTTACAAGGCCTTTTGAAAGTTATTCATAGATCACATTGGTAAACTTCCTAGATCAAACAAAGGCAACCAATATCTGTTGACGGTAGTTGATGCGTTCTCCAAGTTTGTTATTCTGTTACCAGCTAGATATGCTACAAAAAAAAAACTACAGTGAATATTTTGTCTAAAAACGTTTTTTCTCTTTTTGGGTTCCCAAAATTTTTTAGTTTCAGATAACGTATCCCAGTTTAAAATCTAGACATATGGCAGACATGTGTATGACTTACGGTATCCAACATATTTACACTTCTGCTTACTACCCGAATACTAGTCATGCTGTGCGGGTTAATAAAAATCTTAAGGTGGCACTACGAATTTTTCACGGACATAACCACAAGACTTGGGATAAGAACATTCACTGGCTGCAGGTAGCTTTTAACTCAGCATCACATGAAAGCACTAAAGCAACTCCAGCTAGCGTATTTCTAGGCCGGGAAATACAGCATCCACTCGAATTGGCATGGAATCTCGATTCATTACTGGCGCAAGAAACCGCTACAAACAATGCAACAGCGTTGGGACAATGCACTCTCAAACTTAAAAAAAGCTAGGTCAATTAGGGAACGCTTATACAACGCTGGTAGGACAACTACCCACATCTCACAGGGTGACTGGGTTATGTTTCGAAATAATCCAATTAGTAAAGCTGCTGAGAACATCAACAGTAAACTGCTCCCCCTGTGGTCCAAACCTTGTGTGGTGGAATGCTTTACATCACCGGTCACAGATAGACTCGTCAATCCTACAAATGGGAAGTTTATAAGAAAGGCTCATGTATCTCAATTAAAGAAGTTTTTCATGCCTAAATATTAAGTCCGTGGTAAGCGACCATATTCCTACACAATTCTCCCTAGGTGATATTAGTTCAATGTTTCTTTTCCTCTTCATTCACACTCTAACATTCTTCTTACACATTATTACACTTTTGGGTCCTCTGTTAGCGGCTGCTTGCACGGCTGCTGAGTCTGAGGGAGTTTTCTATGAGGGCTTCCCTACAGTGGTCTGTGGTTGATCGTTGGTGGAGTATCTAAATATACACTTTGAACACACTATGGAGATGAAGTCTGAGTTTCCTGGGTTGGTGGGTTCGTTGTATATTGTAATTTTTTTTCATAAATTCTTTCTATATTGCAATTTTACGTAGCTTTTGGGTAAAATAATCTGTGGTAAAGATGCATTTTTTTATTATATATTTAGTGCGCATCCTTTTACCGGATTGCTTATCAACCAGGAAATGCATAGATTCTTTTGAAAATGTTGATCACATGGTCAAATTAATTTTTTCTTCTCCATAGATATACACAATCAGACAAGAAGAAAATCTACACATCTCTATTATATCCTTTTACTTTTACTAACAACTAACGTCTTACAAAAATGTAGGGAAATCTGTAGGAGTCATATTGTACAAAAAATAAAAATAATTTTGTGCCATTTTATGTAATTTATGTTGTAATATGTGTTGTGTTTAGGATTTTATTTAGTTATGTTGAACAGATAGGTTTATCCTGTCTTAAACTATTCAGGACGAATTACGAATATAAACATGATAAATGCATTAATCGTATGAAATACAATGATCGTTATTACTCGTAGCATCGTATGCTGCTCGTATGTGTATTGTGTGTGAATTTTGCAAATTTAATGTGATCAAACGAACATTAAGTTGCAATATCTATGTTTTTCTAAATAATTAAATGTTATTTATTGCTAGATATATATACAACGTCTAAATTCTACGTGAATTTTGTGCAAGCGAATATATGAGTTAGGTGTTGGTCACTGCAATTGCAAATGAAATCGCATCAAGAACGGCAACATCTAAAGAAGAGACGTACCCACAGTGTAAGCGCAAAAACACATTATCTCAAAAAACTCTCGTCTCTGGAAGAAGACACTATCTTCACTAGAAGTATCGCTTAAACCCACAGGACTGTATACGCACATCGACTGCAAGCAGAACAAAGACAACCTATAAGGTCGCCAAAAACCAGGCGCGTAAACCACTCTCTCCGCACGGAATCCACATGCAATTTTATTTTCAGGATGACCAGAATTCAATCCTAATCCCTCACATATACTACACACCACATAACAACTTTCTGATTGTATCGAACTCTTTCCTGTTCGGGGGGTGGGTGTGTGACATTTTCCCGTTGTTTTAGAATATATACAAAATATTAACGGTAGGTGCGATCGCCTATTCGGTCATTACTTGAAGGGTGACTAGTACAAGAGTAGACCAACAGTTGGATTTTGTTTTTATTTTGTTCCATCACTATTATCAATACGTAATTGGTCCTCCTGTCGTCACCCGCTCTTAGATTGGTGGAGAGCACCCAAAATTTTTGGATATTCCAAATTGAAATTTTTATTAACTATATGTTTCTTCCTTCCGACTTCCTCTCCATTTTTTTTCCTTTAGGGGGGGGGGGAGATTGTGGTGACTGCCCACCACATTTATCATCAGACCGCCGAATCAACGGTTAGGACCGGTCTTTCTGATAAGCCGCGTGCTGATGGAGGACCAGTGGTCTGATGAGGGAGTCTAGATTGAGTGACGGAAGAGCGAAGACGTCTGATCGGCGAGTGGCGGTGACGGAGATTTTACTTGCCTGTCGCAAGTCTTAGTAAATTATTTGTTTGTGGTATTGTGTGTTACACTATGGATTGATTTAATAATCAAGGGGGGGGGGGTTAGGTGCCGAAAAATTATAGGGGGTGATTGTAAATTCTAAATTGTTAGTATGTTGGGGCGGGTTTGGTCGTGATGGGAGGTCGGCGTGTGGTTGGTGTTGATATGTGTTAAATTATCTTTGGCGGTTAATAAATTGTTTTACGATGTACTTTTACAGATTCGTCCTTAAATTATAACTTTAAATACTTATCAAAGCTGGCAGGAGGATATTGTGTAATTAGGATTATGGTCGCTCCACGGCCTTCATCGTGCAGGCGGCTACAAGCCTAGACCTGCACGGTGTCACGTTGCTTTCAAAAACCCATACAACTCGTTACAATATTGTCTCACTGTAGATTACAGTACAAGATCAATGACAAGGGATAATGTGTAGCTGTAAAATACAGTTTAAGTGGGTCCAGTCACTCAGGACTTGGTATTGTATTCAGGGAAACTCATCTAGGATTTTTAATGTGAGAGTGGCTAACTCTTGGTACCTGTGCATAGTATTGTCTCACTGTAGATTACAGTACAAGATCAATGACAAGGGATAATGTGTAGCTGTAAAATACAGTTTAAGTGGATCCATTCACTTGGGGTTGGGTATTGTGTTCAGAGAAACTCAGCTAGGACTTTCAATGTGAGGGTAAACATTTTAGCATATCTTTAATATGATGGCTTTATTTCTAAACGCAAGTTTGTCAGACCTACGGAAATGCTTAAGTAGTTGTAGATAATGCAAAATACGTATATGCTGTAAACATATAGAATGAATATATATAGGGTGTTTACTAAAGGTGTTCCAATATTGTATTATTTTGTTCTAGACATGAACATGAGTAAACACTTTCATATGGAGGTATGTCCTAAAACCTTCAGTTTTCCTTAAAGTAATTAAACAAACAATACTTAATACTAAAGCAATTAGAATGGACACAAAACAACTTTTACATTACAGAAGAAATATGTTAAGTTAGTTATGAGTAAAATGCAAAAAATGTCAGAAACATAAACAACACATTAATCAGCTCATTGACTTTAAATTAGCTGTTCAGAGTAAAAGCAGTTTATAAAACTATACTTCCTTTTGTTTAATGATGTAAAACATGGTATTATGTTTAGTAGTACTAATCAGTTGTTTTTTATTTGGTTGTAATGAAACAACCACTGTTAGACTTAGAATAAAGTTTACAACATTTTGTTATTCTTGTAAAATTTTCATACAGGGTATCGATTCATATTTTTTTCTCAAATAGGTATACAAAGGTCAACACAACTGCAAAGTTGCACAACTTTATCTTTACTTGTATAAAATGTATAACTTTTTTGGTAAAAATCACATACAGACAGATAGACAGAAAACTAAAAGTTTTAGGACATAACTCTATATGAAGTTTTTTGCTCATTTTCACGTCTAGAACAAAATTTCTTTAGTATTATAACACCTTTAGTAAACATCCTGTATATATAAAAGAAAACTAATGAAGACATTTTAATTAACAAAATTTAATTTTACTTGCTATAGTAAGTTACATACTTGCAATATTAAATCATATGTTTGTTTCAAATGTCAAGTTTATTACTAAAACATCATTTCTTCCAAAACTTGGATTTCCTCTTTTTACAGAGAGTTTGAAATTGATGGAAGCCGAGGTAAATTAAACCTGCGAAATCAAGTCCTGTGAAAATCTCCTTTTAATACAAGAGTATATCCATCTGGATACGTTCGAGCGTTCATTGTATTATTGATGAATAATTTCGTGATGATTAATAACAATCCCTCTTACAGCATAATAAGTAAAAATGGTTTGTGGAAAAGAGAATATTTTTGTTTCAATAAGTAGTTTGAAACGATAATTTAAAATTTTTTCAGATAAATAATTACTCGTAAAGTGAAACAATACATTAAAGAAAAAGTTTGTTTACTGTGCGATAGCCAAAGGGCCTTGTAGAATATTATTTCTGTCCGTCTGTGCGTACAATATTCTGAGAAATAAACTGGCCTATATATTTGAAATATTGGGTGAAGCTTCATTGTCATATAGACGATAGTGAGTTTAGGAATGGTGAATGTCACCTTATGGGATTTAGCTGAGCGTTAGCGTAAATGCTTACATTGGTCTTGCGGTAAGATGATGGAAAACGATGAACTGCAGAATAAATATATCTCTAAATAAACTGAGTACAATCTTATGATATTTTATTATGTGACATAATAAAACATAATAAAACCTAGTAAAATGATATATATACTTTAAAATTGTGCATGGAGTCTAAGTGAAACCTCTTACACAATTGATGTGGGGCTCTCATAGCTTGTATTTTACAGAGAGTACTTTGGATTTTGTCCTTTTATGGTTCTTATATAAACCGATTATGAATGAGGTGAGATGAAAAAAAAAGTTACAGAATAATTTGTTGTATGATTTTATTATTAAAGACTTGTTTATAGTATTTTTTAAAGTGTCGTTCGAACCTCAATTACAAGTCCTCATACACACACACACACATATATATATATATAAATATATGTATATATATATATATTACCCCGAAAAAGTTGTCAAAAATCAAATTAATAAACCAAAATGCCCCAAAAATTCGGATGATTATTCAAAAGAACTTAAATTTATTACTCAACTCTTCCCTGGTCTACACAAAATTAATTCTATTATAAAAATTGGATTTTATTCACTTCAAAGTTCCCCTGACACTTCAAATTTTATTTCAAAAGCACCTCGAGTAATTTTTAGAAGACCTAAAAATTTGAAAAATAAGCTTGTTAAAACACTAGTTCCAAAAATCTCCAAAAATCTATCAACTATACAAAAAATGGATGTGATCCATGTAAAAAAACCACGATGTGGATCATGTATAAACTATGAGTTCTTCAAGAGAATTCAATAGCAGTAATACTGGAATGACCTATCCTATAATTGGCAACATTGACCTGTAATACCAAAAATATAATATACCAAATTAATTGTAAGTTTTGCTCCAAACAATACATCGGCCAAACATCGAACCATTTAAGAATCCGTATGACAGTGCATAGGTTTGACATTTTCCATAAAGATGAAGATAAACCATTGGCAAGAAATTGTCTAGAACATAAACAATATAAATTGAGGAGCGTTTTAAATGAAAAGGAATACACAAATACCACCATGCCCTGATGAAACCTACAACGGATAAAAATTAAAGCGCAAGGAGCAAGCTCATCAAATCATTTTGAAGACAAAAAATCCATTTGGTCCAAATTTAAGATAACTTTTTAAATAATTTAAATAGATTCAAAATTTGTCATAAATTACAAGTTGTATTCCATCCTTTATAAAAAATCAACTGTTCCAACAAGATTAAATTAGAAAAATGTCACGTCAGCTGGAGCTTATCAAATGTTATACACTGTGTTTATATTTATGTTTGCTTAATTCTTGTTTACGTTTATAGTTTTGTATTAATTTTTTTTTCAAACTTCCTGAAGACGGGGGTATTAAAATCCCCCAAAATATAGAAGTGAAAAATAGTTCTTTTATTTTCTTCTATTCAACACAGTGATTAGTATGTATGTTTAAATATATATATATATATATATATATATATATATATATATATATATATATTTCAATAAACATTGAATCACAAAAAGTACTTGCTTCGCCGGGACTTGAACCCGAATCCCTCACTTGCGGAGGGGGGGGGAGGTGCAACCACTACACTACAGAGCCAATTTTTACGATTCAATTATTTTGTATTTGTATATTTCTGTGACATAAGTGTTCAAATAAGCAACCTAACATATAATCCCAAGACCAATACATGTCAAACGACTTTTATTTACATTAAATAAATTTTTTTTATCAATTTAAACGTTTTTTAAATTTGCAGCCGCAACGGTCATATTTTACAAACAGTAAAGAAGGATGTTCAATGGGGGGGGGGGGGGTGGGGGGGGGGGGGGGTGGGGGGGGGGGGGGGTGGGGGGGGGGGGGGGTGGGGGGGGGGGGGGGTGGGGGGGGGGGGGGGTGGGGAAAACAATAGGGAAAGGTAAGATAGGGAAAGAGCTATAAAAGCAGTATAAGGCAACTAGATAAAGGTCCCATTAGCTTGAATCGGATCTACCATAAAACCGAATAGAGGTCGAATCGTAAACGGGCAAGTGTTGAAAGTTTGCAATAGGAGGAGAACCGATATCTATAAGTCGAACTAACTCGCATGAGGTCCGTAGCTAAAAAAACCGACTAAAACAGTACAAGTCAAAGTTAGTTCTTGGAAAAGGTTTGGCATAGGTAGGGAGAGACTACGTAAAGTCCAAATAAGTTTGGACATTGGGAATCGCTACAAAAAAAGAACAGAATACAAGTCGAAATGACTGGAAAGAGGTTGGTAAGGAGGAAGAACTGAGTATCAATCGAAAAGACTGTTAGACTTCGGCTAAGAACTACACAAAACCGATAGGAGTAAATCATCAAGAATAGTTGGAAGAGTGAAGGTTAGGTAAACCGAGCTACATGAACGTCGAATACAGTCAAATGAGAAAAGGTAATCAGAAAGAAAACCGATAAGTCTGATACAGGTAAAGTGAATACGAACTCGGTTACACAACCAATAGACCTGGATCAACCCACAACAGTCTAACTGGGAAAGGTCTACCAGAAAAAAAGGTGATGATGAACAGCTACAATCGGGAACAGTTCACAAACATAGGCATCAAAAAACGTTAGGAGAGACTAGAAAAGTGGTCAGGAGGTTTGACCTAGGTAAACTGATACAACCAATAGACTGTCAACTTGTGGAATCATACCAAAAAAGAAGGGAACTATCATAATGAAAGAGGTTGGTATAGGTAGGTTGAACCAGTATCTAAACCAAGACCAATCGAACTACTCGGCAATCCTATAAAAAACCATAGGAGGAGAACTAGTATATCGATAGTACTGTAAAGAGGTTTGGTAGTAGGTTAGAACCTGGCTATAAACCAATACAAGTCCGACATCTTAAGGACTTCGGAAAATGGTAACAGAAACCAAGAGAGAGTCGATACATAATCTGATTGTGAAGGGATTGGTCCAGAGGTGAACGGATCTATACTAATAAACCAGCAAGTTTGTCAATGGTAAACACAAACCGAATAAGGCATACTTAGCTGATAAAGTGGTCATAGTAGGAGACTGGTCATATATAACGACATCTTACCTCGACGTCCAACTGGGAACGTACAAACGATAGGAAAGAGTGAGGTAGTAGACTGAATTTCAATAGTACTTAGCTTCAACGTCCAACCATGAGGATGTTACAAACGATAAGAGGCGTATTAGCGAGCTATAATCGCAAGTATTTAACTGCATCTTACCAAACAATAGAGATGTTACAAATAAGAGTCAGGTAGGTAGACTGAGACATATAGTAAAGCATCTAACTGGTACAACATGGACGTACGAACGATAGAAAGGTAGTATACCAGTCTATAATCATACAGTCTACTTCCAATCCTCCACAAGGGGCATCGGTTAAAACATAAGAGGTGTATAGATGAAGAGTTCATACAGTACTGACTTAATCGCTCACCAAATGGAGCTACAAAGCAATAGAAAGTAGTAAGTAGTGAACGAGTTTAAGTAACCGCTACCTACCAATCCACACAAGATGGGAGTCGAACATAGGAAGAGAAAGGTAAGTAGTGGTTTAAACCACACATTACTCCAATCGCTCTAACCGAAGGTCAAAAGAGAGAAAGTAGGAGTACTGAGAATCATAGTAGTAGACCTGCATCCAAAACATGAGCGAAAAGAAGAGAGTGTATAGTGTAGAAGTCATATAACCATACTCAATGTACCATGGACACAAAGGAGAGATAAGAGTCTGATAAGAGGTTTGGTCATAGGTAGGGTTAGAACCTGAGCTATCTATAACTCCAGATACCCAAGTCCGACATCTTAGACCTTGCGGCAATCGGCTCTACCACAAAAACCGAATAGGAGGAGAGTCGATACGGTATAAGGTCGAAAGTACTGATGAAAGAGGTTTGGTCATAGGTAGGGTTAGAACCTGAGCTATCTATAACTCCAGATACCAAGTCCGACGTCTTAGACCTTGCGGCAATCGGCTCTACCACAAAAACCGAATAGGAGGAGAGTCGATACGGTATAAGGTCGAAAGTACTGATGAAAGAGGTTTGGTCATAGGTAGGGTTAGAACCTGAGCTATCTATAACTCCAGATACCAAGTCCGACATCTTAGACCTTGCGGCAATCGGCTCTACCACAAAAACCGAATAGGAGGAGAGTCGATACGGTATAAGGTCGAAAGTACTGATGAAAGAGGTTTGGTCATAGGTAGGGTTAGAAACCTGAGCTATCTATAACTCCAGATACCAAGTCCTACGTCTTAGACCTTGCGGCAATCGGCTCTACCACAAAAACCGAATAGGAGGAGAGTCGATACAGTATAAGGTCGAAAGTACTGATGAAAGAGGTTTGGTCATAGGTAGGGTTAGAACCTGAGCTATCTATAACTCCAGATACCAAGTCCGACATCTTAGACCTTGCGGCAATCGGCTCTACCACAAAAACCGAATAGGAGGAGAGTCGATACGGTATAAGGTCGAAAGTACTGATGAAAGAGGTTTGGTCATAGGTAGGGTTAGAACCTGAGCTATCTATAACTCCAGATACCAAGTCCTACGTCTTAGACCTTGCGGCAATCGGCTCTACCACAAAAACCGAATAGGAGGAGAGTCGATACAGTATAAGGTCGATAGTACTGATGAAAGAGGTTTGGTCATAGGTAGGGTTAGAACCTGAGCTATCTATAACTCCAGATACCAAGTCCGACATCTTAGACCTTGCGGCAATCGGCTCTACCACAAAAACCGAATAGGAGGAGAGCAGATACAGTATAAGGTCGAAAGTACTGATGAAAGAGGTTTGGTCATAGGTAGGGTTAGAACCTGAGCTATCTATAACTCCAGATACCAAGTCCGACATCTTAGACCTTGCGGCAATCGGCTCTACCACAAAAACCGAATAGGAGGAGAGCAGATACAGTATAAGGTCGATAGTACTGATGAAAGAGGTTTGGTCATAGGTAGGGTTAGAACCTGAGCTATCTATAACTCCAGATACCAAGTCCGACATCTTAGACCTTGCGGCAATCGGCTCTACCACAAAAACCGAATAGGAGGAGAGTCGATACAGGTATAAGGTCGAAAGTACTGATGAAAGAGGTTTGGTCATAGGTAGGGTTAGAACCTGAGCTATCTATAACTCCAGATACCAAGTCCGACATCTTAGACCTTGCGGCAATCGGCTCTACCACAAAAACCGAATAGGAGGAGAGTCGATACGGTATAAGGTCGAAAGTACTGATGAAAGAGGTTTGGTCATAGGTAGGGTTAGAACCTGAGCTATCTATAACTCCAGATACCAAGTCCGACATCTTAGACCTTGCGGCAATCGGCTCTACCACAAAAACCGAATAGGAGGAGAGTCGATACGGTATAAGGTCGAAAGTACTGATGAAAGAGGTTTGGTCATAGGTAGGGTTAGAACCTGAGCTATCTATAAACTCCAGATACCAAGTCCGACATCTTAGACCTTGCGGCAATCGGCTCTACCACAAAAACCGAATAGGAGGAGAGTCGATACAGTATAAGGTCGAAAGTACTGATGAAAGAGGTTTGGTCATAGGTAGGGTTAGAACCTGAGCTATCTATAACTCCAGATACCAAGTCCGACATCTTAGACCTTGCGGCAATCGGCTCTATACACAAAACCGAATAGGAGGAGAGCAGATACAGTATAAGGTCGATAGTACTGATGAAAGAGGTTTGGTCATAGGTAGGGTTAGAACCTGAGCTATCTATAACTCCAGATACCAAGTCCGACATCTTAGACCTTGCGGCAATCGGCTCTACCACAAAAACCGAATAGGAGGAGAGCAGATACAGTATAAGGTCGATAGTACTGATAAAAGAGGTTTGGTCATAGGTAGGGTTAGAACCTGAGCTATCTATAACTCCAGATACCAAGTCCTACGTCTTAGACCTTGCGGCAATCGGCTCTACCACAAAAACCGAATAGGAGGAGAGTCGATACGGTATAAGGTCGAAAGTACTGATGAAAGAGGTTTGGTCATAGGTAGGGTTAGAACCTGAGCTATCTATAACTCCAAATACCAAGTCCGACATCTTAGACCTTGCGGCAATCGGCTCTACCACAAAAACCGAATAGGAGGAGAGCAGATACAGTATAAGGTCGATAGTACTGATGAAAAGAGGTTTGGTCATAGGTAGGGTTAGAACCTGAGCTATCTATAACTCCAGATACCAAGTCCGACATCTTAGACCTTGCGGCAATCGGCTCTACCACAAAAACCGAATAGGAGGAGAGCAGATACAGTATAAGGTCGATAGTACTGATGAAAGAGGTTTGGTCATAGGTAGGGTTAGAACCTGAGCTATCTATAACTCCAGATACCAAGTCCGACATCTTAGACCTTGCGGCAATCGGCTCTACCACAAAAACCGAATAGGAGGAGAGCAGATACAGTATAAGGTCGATAGTACTGATAAAAGAGGTTTGGTCATAGGTAGGGTTAGAACCTGAGCTATCTATAACTCCAGATACCAAGTCCGACATCTTAGACCTTGCGGCAATCGGCTCTACCACAAAAACCGAATAGGAGGAGAGTCGATACAGTATAAGGTCGAAAGTACTGATGAAAGAGGTTTGGTCATAGGTAGGGTTAGAACCTGAGCTATCTATAACTCCAGATACCAAGTCCGACATCTTAGACCTTGCGGCAATCGGCTCTACCACAAAAACCGAATAGGAGGAGAGCAGATACAGTATAAGGTCGATAGTACTGATAAAAGAGGTTTGGTCATAGGTAGGGTTAGAACCTGAGCTATCTATAACTCCAGATACCAAGTCCGACATCTTAGACCTTGCGGCAATCGGCTCTACCACAAAAACCGAATAGGAGGAGAGCAGATACAGTATAAAGGTCGATAGTACTGATGAAAGAGGTTTGGTCATAGGTAGGGTTAGAACCTGAGCTATCTATAACTCCAGATACCAAGTCCGACATCTTAGACCTTGCGGCAATCGGCTCTACCACAAAAACCGAATAGGAGGAGAGTCGATACGGTATAAGGTCGAAAGTACTGATGAAAGAGGTTTGGTCATAGGTAGGGTTAGAACCTGAGCTATCTATAACTCCAGATACCAAGTCCGACATCTTAGACCTTGCGGCAATCGGCTCTACCACAAAAACCGAATAGGAGGAGAGTCGATACGGTATAAGGTCGAAAGTACTGATGAAAGAGGTTTGGTCATAGGTAGGGTTAGAACCTGAGCTATCTATAACTCCAGATACCAAGTCCGACATCTTAGACCTTGCGGCAATCGGCTCTACCACAAAAACCGAATAGGAGGAGAGTCGATACGGTATAAGGTCGAAAGTACTGATGAAAGAGGTTTGGTCATAGGTAGGGTTAGAACCTGAGCTATCTATAACTCCAGATACCAAGTCCGACATCTTAGACCTTGCGGCAATCGGCTCTACCACAAAAACCGAATAGGAGGAGAGTCGATACGGTATAAGGTCGAAAGTACTGATGAAAGAGGTTTGGTCATAGGTAGGGTTAGAACCTGAGCTATCTATAACTCCAGATACCAAGTCCGACATCTTAGACCTTGCGGCAATCGGCTCTACCACAAAAACCGAATAGGAGGAGAGCAGATACAGTATAAGGTCGATAGTACTGATGAAAGAGGTTTGGTCATAGGTAGGGTTAGAACCTGAGCTATCTATAACTCCAGATACCAAGTCCGACATCTTAGACCTTGCGGCAATCGGCTCTACCACAAAAACCGAATAGGAGGAGAGTCGATACGGTATAAGGTCGAAAGTACTGATGAAAGAGGTTTGGTCATAGGTAGGGTTAGAACCTGAGCTATCTATAACTCCAGATACCAAGTCCGACATCTTAGACCTTGCGGCAATCGGCTCTACCACAAAAACCGAATAGGAGGAGAGTCGATACGGTATAAGGTCGAAAGTACTGATGAAAGAGGTTTGGTCATAGGTAGGGTTAGAACCTGAGCTATCTATAACTCCAGATACCAAGTCCGACATCTTAGACCTTGCGGCAATCGGCTCTACCACAAAAACCGAATAGGAGGAGAGCAGATACAGTATAAGGTCGATAGTACTGATAAAAGAGGTTTGGTCATAGGTAGGGTTAGAACCTGAGCTATCTATAACTCCAGATACCAAGTCCGACATCTTAGACCTTGCGGCAATCGGCTCTACCACAAAAACCGAATAGGAGGAGAGCAGATACAGTATAAGGTCGATAGTACTGATGAAAGAGGTTTGGTCATAGGTAGGGTTAGAACCTGAGCTATCTATAACTCCAGATACCAAGTCCGACGTCTTAGACCTTGCGGCAATCGGCTCTACCACAAAAACCGAATAGGAGGAGAGTCGATACGGTATAAGGTCGAAAGTACTGATGAAAGAGGTTTGGTCATAGGTAGGGTTAGAACCTGAGCTATCTATAACTCCAGATACCAAGTCCGACATCTTAGACCTTGCGGCAATCGGCTCTACCACAAAAACCGAATAGGAGGAGAGCAGATACAGTATAAGGTCGATAGTACTGATGAAAAGAGGTTTGGTCATAGGTAGGGTTAGAACCTGAGCTATCTATAACTCCAGATACCAAGTCCTACGTCTTAGACCTTGCGGCAATCGGCTCTACCACAAAAACCGAATAGGAGGAGAGTCGATACAGTATAAGGTCGAAAGTACTGATGAAAGAGGTTTGGTCATAGGTAGGGTTAGAACCTGAGCTATCTATAACTCCAGATACCAAGTCCGACATCTTAGACCTTGCGGCAATCGGCTCTACCACAAAAACCGAATAGGAGGAGAGTCGATACGGTATAAGGTCGAAAGTACTGATGAAAGAGGTTTGGTCATAGGTAGGGTTAGAACCTGAGCTATCTATAACTCCAGATACCAAGTCCGACATCTTAGACCTTGCGGCAATCGGCTCTACCACAAAAACCGAATAGGAGGAGAGTCGATACGGTATAAGGTCGATGGTACTGATGAAAGAGGTTTGGTCATAGGTAGGGTTAGAACCTGAGCTATCTATAACTCCAAATACCAAGTCCGACATCTTGGACCTTGCGGCAATCGGCTCTATCACAAAAACCGAATAGGAGGAGAGCAGATACAGTATAAGGTCGATAGTACTGATAAAAGAGGTTTGGTCATAGGTAGGGTTAGAACCTGAGCTATCTATAACTCCAGATACCAAGTCCGACATCTTAGACCTTGCGGCAATCAGCTCTACCACAGAAACCAAATAGGAGGAGAGCAGATACAGTATAAGGTCGATGGTACTGATGAAAGAGGTTTGGTCATAGGTAGGGTTAGAACCTGAGCTATCTATAACTCCAAATACCAAGTCCGACATCTTGGACCTTGCGGCAATCGGCTCTATCACAAAAACCGAATAGGAGGAGAGCAGATACAGTATAAGGTCGATAGTACTGATAAAAGAGGTTTGGTCATAGGTAGGGTTAGAACCTGAGCTATCTATAACTCCAGATACCAAGTCCGACATCTTAGACCTTGCGGCAATCAGCTCTACCACAGAAACCAAATAGGAGGAGAGCAGATACAGTATAAGGTCGATAGTACTGATAAAAGAGGTTTGGTCATAGGTAGGGTTAGAACCTGAGCTATCTCTAACTCCAGATACCAAGTCCTACGTCTTACACCTTGCGGCAATCGGCTCTACCACAAAAACCGAATAGGAGGAGAGTCGATACGGTATAAGGTCGAAAGTACTGATGAAAGAGGTTTGGTCATAGGTAGGGTTAGAACCTGAGCTATCTATAACTCCAGATACCAAGTCCGACATCTTAGACCTTGCGGCAATCGGCTCTACCACAAAAACCGAATAGGAGGAGAGTCGATACGGTATAAGGTCGAAAGTACTGATGAAAGAGGTTTGGTCATAGGTAGGGTTAGAACCTGAGCTATCTATAACTCCAGATACCAAGTCCGACATCTTAGACCTTGCGGCAATCGGCTCTTACCACAAAAAACCGAATAGGAGGAGAGTCGATACGGTATAAGGTCGAAAGTACTGATGAAAGAGGTTTGGTCATAGGTAGGGTTAGAACCTGAGCTATCTATAAACTCCAGATTACCAAGTCCGACATCTTAGACCTTGCGGCAATCGGCTCTACCACAAAAACCGAATAGGAGGAGAGTCGATACGGTATAAGGTCGAAAGTACTGATGAAAGAGGTTTGGTCATAGGTAGGGTTAGAACCTGAGCTATCTATAACTCCAGATACCAAGTCCGACATCTTAGACCTTGCGGCAATCGGCTCTACCACAAAAACCGAATAGGAGGAGAGTCGATACGGTATAAGGTCGAAAGTACTGATGAAAGAGGTTTGGTCATAGGTAGGGTTAGAACCTGAGCTATCTATAACTCCAGATACCAAGTCCTACGTCTTAGACCTTGCGGCAATCAGCTCTACTACAAAAACAGAATAGGAGGAAGGTCGATACGGTATAAGGTCGAAAGTACTGATGAAAGAGGTTTGGTCATAGGTAGGGTTAGAACCTGAGCTATCTATAACTCCAGATACCAAGTCCGACATCTTAGACCTTGCGGCAATCAGCTCTACCACAGAAACCAAGTAGGAGGAGAGCAGATACAGTATAAGGTCGATAGTACTGATAAAAGAGGTTTGGTCATAGGTAGGGTTAGAACCTGAGCTATCTATAACTCCAGATACCAAGTCCTACGTCTTAGACCTTGCGGCAATCGGCTCTACCACAAAAACCGAATAGGAGGAGAGTCGATACAGTATAAGGTCGATGGTACTGATGAAAGAGGTTTGGTCATAGGTAGGGTTAGAACCTGAGCTATCTATAACTCCAGATACCAAGTCCGACATCTTAGACCTTGCGGCAATCGGCTCTACCACAAAAACCGAATAGGAGGAGAGTCGATACGGTATAAGGTCGAAAGTACTGATGAAAGAGGTTTGGTCATAGGTAGGGTTAGAACCTGAGCTATCTATAACTCCAGATACCAAGTCCTACGTCTTAGACCTTGCGGCAATCGGCTCTACCACAAAAACCGAATAGGAGGAGAGTCGATACAGTATAAGGTCGATGGTACTGATGAAAGAGGTTTGGTCATAGGTAGGGTTAGAACCTGAGCTATCTATAACTCCAGATACCAAGTCCGACATCTTAGACCTTGCGGCAATCGGCTCTACCACAAAAAACCGAATAGGAGGAGAGTCGATACGGTATAAGGTCGAAAGTACTGATGAAAGAGGTTTGGTCATAGGTAATGTTAGAACCTGAGCTATCTATAACTCCAGATACCAAGTCCGACATCTTACACCTTGCGGCAATCGGCTCTACCACAAAAACCGAATAGGAGGAGAGTCGATACGGTATAAGGTCGAAAGTACTGATGAAAGAGGTTTGGTCATAGGTAGGGTTAGAACCTGAGCTATCTATAACTCCAGATACCAAGTCCTACGTCTTAGACCTTGCGGCAATCGGCTCTACCACAAAAACCGAATAGGAGGAGAGTCGATACGGTATAAGGTCGAAAGTACTGATGAAAGAGGTTTGGTCATAGGTAGGGTTAGAACCTGAGCTATCTATAACTCCAGATACCAAGTCCGACATCTTAGACCTTGCGGCAATCGGCTCTACCACAAAAACCGAATAGGAGGAGAGTCGATACAGTATAAGGTCGAAAGTACTGATGAAAGAGGTTTGGTCATAAGTAGGGTTAGAACCTGAGCTATCTATAACTCCAGATACCAAGTCCGACATCTTAGACCTTGCGGCAATCGGCTCTACCACAAAAAACAGAACAGGAGATTTTCATTGTAAGTTGTTAGTAAAATGTAAGTAACGAAGCACACTTTCCAAGTAATCTGAACTTACACTACAAATAAACAAAAATAACATCGTGTGGTTGTTTATTGTAGCATAAAATTATTGAATCATAGCACAGTTGCACATTAGGTGTAATATCACTTGAAACTATAAACTAAATTAAGCTGAACTTCATTTGAGTGAAGTAATTTTTAATTGTAACATTTCTTAAATGTTTACAGAAAGATCGTTGGTCAGTTTTATTTACCCCTATATGTGATAATTTACAATTACATTTAACAGGTATGTGACATCAGAGTTGACTTAAAATAGAATAAAAAAATGTTGCGTAAATATAACTTGAAGTACTTTTTATCATAAATGTTTTTCTCATTTTTTCCAAATTTTGTCTAATTTCTACAGAAAGATCACTGTACATTTTACAGTTTTATTTACACTTACATCCGATGATTTCAAAATAAATGTAATAAGAATCTGACATCGTAACATTGGATTAAAAAGATAATTTTATTGTAAATTTAATTTGAATTGCCTTTTTAAAGTTTCATGCCAATGGGTTCAGTAGAAAAAACTCTACAGCTGATTTCATAAAGCACAGGTTGTCACTTGGATATATCGCTCTACTGAGCAGAGTATGTAAGTATGACATCAGTGCTGTATGTTTTGCAACCTTAGTTTTTTTACATATTATATTAGGAAATAGCCGGTGTTATGGTCAGCTGCCATACAGAGTTATTTGCTGCTGATTTGCAGTTTTAGAAATCCATGATTTGTATATTTTGAATACAAAATACTACGTTTTGGTGTTTACAATGCTTCAGCAACAAGGAAAAATATTTACATTTTTAGGCAACGAATGTATTGTGTTGGGAATATTAAGAATATAAATATATCGTGTATGAAATAGTGCAATCGCTTGAAACATCCTATCACTGTACAATATCAATGAGATACCTCTCAAGGCCGTTTCAATTCTTGGAAATCGTACTAGAGGTCCCGTTGCCATTCATAGAGATTAGCGCACGCGCTCTGATATCCTCTTATCTTATCTGGAGTGAATGCCTCTGCTATCTATGACCGGCGCGGCGGAACTACGATAATTATTGGAATTCACGCATAGGCAGTCGGATGGAATCGCCTGCATTCCAGAAGATACTATTACTGCACAACATCATTGTGTTGAGAAAGTCTTCAGATAAGTTGAAGGTTGAAATATTGTAACTTTTGGAGCGTGTGTAGATAATCACTATTATTAATTGATTATAGTGAGCTTAGTACGTAACATGGACTTTACTCTTGAAAAAAGTGGGAAAGATTGTATTGTTTTTAAGAATCATAAATACAGGGAAAGGAGGGAATATGGTAATCAATGGTGGTATAAAACTGGAGTTGTCTTGGTCGTACCTGTGGAGCATCGTTGAGAACGGAAACAAAACAATAGCTATCTGCATCGAGAAACATTCTGGCGATCACCCGGTTGCGATGAGGACTTTATAACCTAGCCCGTTAATAACATCTCCTGGTGATATCTTAACGACAGATACCAGTTAATATTGTGCCCTGCCATCCTCCGCACTAGTATCGCAATTGATATGTGCTAAAGAGTAGTACAGCGTCGAGTGCCAGACTGAAGACATGCATTTAAAAACTAA
The DNA here is from genome assembly GCF_021130785.1 of Homalodisca vitripennis. Lineage (NCBI taxonomy): Eukaryota > Metazoa > Arthropoda > Insecta > Hemiptera > Cicadellidae > Homalodisca > Homalodisca vitripennis. The sequence continues at coordinate 7,815,213 of NC_060211.1, read as the reverse complement.
GGATGAGTTAGTAGGTCGGATTAGTGAACTAACTAGTAGACAAGCTGGTTTGGTGGATGAGTTGACCAGACAGCTTGAAGACGAGAAAGTTGAGTTAAAAAGGCACAGAGTTGTGAATGTTCAAGCATTAAAAGCGACTCGTCCATCCAAACAGAATTTAAATCCTCAGATAAATCACTGCAGACAAAAAACTTAGATGATTGTGTTCAATGCAAAATTCTTCAAGAGGAAACATAAAAAAATATTTTTACTATCCGAACAATGGAGGAAGGAGTTCTAGCTGCCAAGGAAAATTCACAATATCCTTAGTTTCTTGAAATTAAAACATATTTATAGTTTTGTCCGAGGAAGAAGAGAGTGAGTTCTTTCCACCAAACTTACAGAACAAGGAAAGGAAAAAAACTATAGAAATAAAAACACAATCCAAACATCAGACTGTCTCGATAGTGGTTCAATAAGACACAAGTCCAGGTCATACAGTTCATCGAAGGAAAATAATATTGAACTTGTAGATGGAGATAGCCATGCAAAACATTTGTCAAACAAATGGTGCAAACATTTAAAAAGACATTCAGGTGTGTTTGTCTGAGCAAACGCTGGCGCTCCTCTTCAGTACGTTCTACATAACTGTGAGGGGTCGGCATGAACGCGTGGAGGTAAGGATGCTGTTGTCACAATGGCGGCTTCTAATGATGTCAGCACAATTAACGAAAATAGCAGGTCACCAGCGAACTCCGCGGTGGGACTCACTCGGTTTGTGAAGACGAATAGACACACCAGGTAAATTTATTTCACCGACATGACCTGATCTCCCTCCTAGCGGACTAATTAATAGAATCATTAACAGAATTAATGGAAATTTAAAAATTAAAAAAAAAGAAAGAGTATATATTGTGGAAGGTAGTACTTTCAGTAGAAAATATTCACCTTAGATGGCAAATACCTAAATGGCCTTGTCAAAAATATACTATGCGGAGAATGATTTTTCCATGAATAATGTAAATCGTCAAGACCACGTTCCTACCCATGAGATCGCTTCATCTTCAACTGAGGACACATTGGAGCTGGCCCCTGAAACACAGCAAATCTCCGCAACTGAGCTGAACGGTGAGAGGTGCCAGAACGTAGACGTGGCGGCGACACATCCTCCAGTAACTGGGGACTGCGGCCGTGCACCGGTGGAGGGCAGACCGACAGCATCGTCGACCTGGGATCCGGCAGCGCTTCCGACATTAATGATCAAGGATGGACTTATGTTATTGGACTTGAATAGTTTTCCGTATTTGCCTGTAACCGAAAATGATGATTCAGCTTTTTAGTGAAAATTGGCCAGAGGGGAATTCATCGAAATTAGATGAGTTAGACAATTGTTCTATCTTAGTTGAAAAACTGGTAGCAGTAATGGGGATGGATCAAGCATATACCACCGAAATATAAGGAGCGTAAGACACAAGGTTTCGGCCCCTGATATAATCTGCCACACTGAACACTGGATGGGCGATGGGGAGTCGGTGGTAATCCCACAGTATTCATGTGTACCTTCTTTCTGTCGGAAAAAAATACGCGGGCGGTGGGGTTGCCATTTTTAAACAATAACTCAATATTTGATTTCTCTGTAATACGGCTAGCAGTATTAACAATTACATTTCCAAACGAAGATTGTTTTGAATGCGCAATTGTAAAATTGGAATTTAAAGTTGGTGACCAGTCTTTCTTAGAAACCTCAGTAATTAATTTGGTTTGTGTCTATCTTCCACCCTGTAAAAGCAAAAGCGATTTTTGCTTAAAATCGAGCAGCTGTTGACTGGCCTATTAAGGCGAAATCAACATACTATAATATGTAGAGATTTTAAATTGAACTTTAAATGTCTATCTCACCAAATTTCAGAGGGTGGAGAAGGTTTGTATTCTAAAGTGAGTGTTCTCCAAGATCCAGATTCAAAATTTTAATGCTGGCTTCGACGGATTAGTCCATTGTATCCTCATTAAAGGATGTAAATTCAAGGTTTGAAACATTCAATAGCTTAATTAATAAATCTGTTTCAGTCTCATTCCCGTTTAAAGAGTCGAGACCTAAAAAAATATTTTGAGTTTGATTACAAAATTAAGGAGATGGCGTCCAAAGACAGAGATCTATCAATTTTGGTTACGGCTTTTGGTGATCTAGATTTGAAGCGCCTTCTGCATCGGCGCTGTACTATTCTGAGGAATTTTGCAAGCTCCCGTAAGCGGTTACTAACATCTAAAACAAAATCTGATAGTGACAACAAACAAAAGACAGTTTGGGAAATTATCAAAGCCGCTGAAACTAGAGACATGAGACCGCATGAAAATATTGCTTTGTTGAATGGAGGAGTGGTGGTTGATTCGCCTGGGGAAGTTGCTAGCATATTTAATTCAGTCTTTTGTGATTTGAAACCAATTGATTGCTTGAGTTTGGATAATGGCAGCTGTTTACGTGGAAGAGTGGTCCCTCAATCTTTCTTTTTTACACCAACCACACCGGATGAGATAGATAAAAGCATCATATCAATGAAAACCAAAATGTCCGCTTGGTTGTTGAAGCAATGATACGGTTGTTTTCTAAATCCAATGTGTATTCTGTTCAATGAATCAATTGCAGGTGGCGTTTTCCCAAATTGTTTCAAAATAGTTAAAGTTGTGCCAGTGTTTAAGAAAGGTGATCGGGAATCTGCGGACAAATACAGACCGGTGTCTCTATTGCCTACTTTGTCTAAGGTGCTGGAGAGGCTGGTTTGTTCACGTTTGTCTGCCTTTTTACAGCGCCATAATGTAGCCTACTGGTTCCAAATCAGTTTGGATTTAGACACAATTATTCAACAGCTGACCCAGTGATTTCTCTTGTTGACCTAATTATTGACCACCTAGAAAAATGCCAGGCAGCCATAGGAATCTTTTGCGACCTTTCAAAGGCGTTCGATCGTGTAGATAAGGGGATTTTGTGTTCTAAGCTGGAAGGGTATGGAGTTAGAGGCGTAGCTCTTTCATGGGTACAATCGTATTTGTCTCACACCACACAGTTCGTTCAACTTGGGGTTTCGAAATCAGACTTAATTGAGAACAAGTATGGAGTGCCACAGGGTTCCATTCTGGGCCCATTTACTTTTTACCCTTTACATCAACGATATTCATGTGTGCAGGGGGAATGCCAATTTGGTACTCTACGCGGATGATACTACGGTTCTTGGTGGCTTAGATAGTGACGTGGACCTACGAGAATCTTCTTCCCTCGTAAATATTGACAGTTTGCTGTCGAAAAATAACCTAATGTTGAATGCTAAGAAAACCACATTTATTCAGTTACTAACAAAAAAATAAACAACTTATTTATTGGTTAGCATAAATGAAAATTCACTAGTAACGTCTCAATCTACGTGTTTCCTGGGTGCAACCATCGATAGTAGATTTCAGTAGTCTACTCATGTACGGTATCTAGGTTGTGTGGTAAACTGAGTCAAGTGTGTTTTGCATTGCGAGCTCTGAATAAAATTTATGGACAGAGATGTGTTGGTGACTGCTTACCACGGGTGTTTCGCTTCGTTTTTGGCGTATGGGAATGAGGTCTGGGGTGGTGCCTCTTCTGTAGAACACGCATTCTTGGTCCAAAAGAGAGCTGTACGGTTCATATGCAGGGTCCCAAATCTTCATTCATGCCGTGGTTTATTAGGAATCTCAACATTCTAACAATGACATCCCTTTACATTTTTAGAGTTGTCATGTATGTGAGGAAGTATCTGTGTCAGATTCCGTTAGTGGGAAGCATTCATGCCTACCCGACTGACAAGGCACGGCACTTTGCTTCGTACTCCCTCACATCGTTTGTCCCTGCACGAGACTAGGGTGATGCACGCGGGTGTAATCTTTTATAATGCTATCTCCCAAAATTTAAGAGATGTTTGTGAGGAGGCGACTTTTAAAGGGGACCTGAGGAGGTACTTTAAAAGAGATACTACTAAACCCTACCTACTAATAGTACCTATTATATTAGGTACTTTAATAGTAAATCAGTTTTATAATGTAAATGAATTCCTATCTAAAGTGGATTTTACATTTTACAACGTAATTGATTGTTTTTGTGTGCTTATTTCTTTCTTTTGAGTATTATGAAATTTGATTTTGTTGATAGCACTATCATGTTTATGTTTAGATCTATTCTATATTGACGATTATAATGTACTACTGTGTACCTTATGCAATAAAAAGAATTTAAATTTAAATTGACTCTGATAACCCATCATACTCATCTGGTTATTATAATAACGCCTACAACATATCCAAGTAAGTAAATTGAAAGTTTTCAATTTTCAGTTTTAAGCATTTTCCTCCGCAAACATGTCTTTTTAATACTAACTCATCATTTTCTAATGGTCTAAAAAGTAGTAAAGCTATAAATCTAAGCCTATTTGCACACATGTATGCCATAAAAATAAAAATAAAAATATTTATAATTTCTTGTTTAATATATTTATTAAAGAAATTAAAGCTTAATTATTTATTTTACATTGATTACTTAAATTATTTTGGGATTAATGGGACAAAAATATCAGATCTTCTTACCAAAAGCTATAAATATCATTAAAGTGCTAAGAAACTAAGAAAGAATGTTATCCTTATATTTTAAGTATAATCTGAGAAAAAGGTACATCTATATTTCAAATTTAGTATGGAGAGAGATAGAGATGTCCGACTTTACTTGAACAGTGTCTTGGAATTGGAAATGAAAAAGTGAACATTTTCCATTACTTATAATTAAATATCAATGCAAGCCACTGGTAATATTTTGACACTCTTATGATTATATTTCAGAGAATATTGCACGTAAATAACTGGAAGTAGCTCCTCCAGTTGGGTCATGTACTTAAGTGAGGTTAATTCATCATCAAAATAGACAGAAATTATTCTTGGGATTTTGTTTTGAAAAAAATGTATATCGTCTTTGGTAGAAGGATTATTCTGAAATTGAATACATAGAGTTAGTGTCCATAGCCTACATGTATTTATGAAAGAAACGTGGAATTAATCTTACTTGATCATCAAAATACAATTAAATAAAGTTGTTTTGCATATTGTATTTTACACCATTAATTAATTATATTATTAAGTTTATTACATTTGATTGATTTCAGTAGGTTTGAAAAAATTAAATTTATTTAAAATGTTGAAAGTTATAGAACGACAGTAAAATTGTTTTTTTAGTGTTTTTGGAAAAAATATATTTATTATATTCTTGGGATAACCCCAAATATTTTAAATCGCATATGAAAAATATATAATTTATTTGTTCTCCTTGGGGTTGAAACTCTAGTTTCAACCCCTATTGGTGGTTAATTATGGAAATATTTGCCTTTTCTGTTGAAGGCATAAGAAAAATGGACATCGGGAAGTTGAAAAACAAAAATATAGTTCTTCTAGGGGTGGCAACCCCTTTTCAACACTTATAGATGTTGGATCTTCATAATAATGTTTTAGTTTTTCTATTGAAGTAGTGAGTATACGAGCGACTTTACCCTCATATATAATATAATTGTTTTGTAAGTTTAACACTAACAATTCATGTGTTAAAAAATATTTGTATGCAATAATTGATCACCTGGAAGTTAGACAACAGTAAATAATACATCGAGTGTGTATCTTGGTAACCTAGTTGTCTGTAACAGAAAATACAGAAGATTACTACACTCGCTACATATGGCAGTAACAATTCATCTGTTAAAAAGATTTGTATGCAATAATTGATCACGTGGAAGTTAGACAACAATTAGTAAATAATACATCGAGTGTGTATCTTGGTAACCTAGTTGTCTGTAACAGAAAATACAGAAGACTACTACACTCGCTACGTATGGCAGTAACACGGATTTCTTTGGTAAATGCAAATTTTATAAAATCATTTTTATTCGTTACTTGCAGTTAAATGCGGCTTTGCAAGTAATTTCATAGGTTTTGCACCTGCATGAATACTCCTGGCTCGAGGGAATTATTTCCCTTTTTTATATTCATGGCCGTTGTAATTAACTTCGTTCTTAGTATGTTTTGTTCCATGCTTGATTTTGCCTTGTTTCCCGATCAAGAAAATATACTCAGAAGAAGATATAGATCAGAAGCATAATTCTGTGCAAAGTGAATTGAATGGATTTTACATAATTCTTCAAATTTGTAGTAAAAGTTAGATAGTAACATTGCATTTTAGTATCTAATACTTAATATTCGATAACACTGTACAGTTAAAAGTATATTAACAACGACACTACTAGTTTTTTTCTTTATAAAGTGCAAAATATTGTCTATATCTTAGAACATTTAGAGCTGGAATTGGTACATCAGTTCAAAAGCACAGTCCAGAGAACTTACATCCAGCATAGTTCTTGCCGACTGCTTCGAAGGAAAGTCTTCAGTGTAAAATTCTGACCATTTTATGTTTTAGGGCATTTTGTAAGGTGGATAGTTGATGGAAATCTAAAATGGCAACTTTAGAGACTAAGATGGGACTTTCGCTACTCTAAAGACCAGTGGGGCGTAGTCCGGAGGGATTTTCGAAACCAAAATAGGCCTATATTCATCTCAGGGACCGTAAGAGTAGCCATGTAAAATTTCAGCACAATCAGTTGAATAGTTTATGCGCGAGAGGAAAACAAACAAACAAAGGAATTTTCGCATTTATAGGATCACAATCAGGATTAATTTGAAGCTAGAAATTGTGGGCGCAGTTTACAAATTTATAACATATTATAATCAATTGGATTTCAAAACAAACGAGTTTATAGATAATTCAATCAGTGTAATCGAAACATTCCAGTCCAGTAAACTTGGTGAGTATAATTCATTTAATTAGTATATCCAGTTTGCCATTACAAAGTCCGAATAATAATATATTATTTCTGTGTTTGACATTGCATATTTCACATTTCCATCCTGAATATACTTTCGGGTAAATTGTGCATACCTATTAACGTTTAATTTCCTTTATTAATGTAACCGAAATTTACATGGAATAAAACGATGGTGGAGGCTCATGGGTTTAAAATATTGATTTGAGTCGTGTTAAATAATTTTCATTAGAGTTTTGTTTATCAGTTATATAAATTTGTATTATGCTATGAAAATATATTGTAAAATATAGATAAAATAAAATTATATATGAAATGTCGTTGTCACACTTTTGTTATATAATGGCCGAAAGTTCTTCGACGGAAATTAAACTAAAGAAAGTTATTCCTAATACACCGGATATTTAATTTAAAAGACGAAGAAGTTTTTTACAGTAATAGTTCGTTCATATTTACTTTAATTTATTCTCAAAGTTATAAATTGTTTACAAAATTTCCTTCTTTTAAATAAATCTCTTTCACCCCAAAAATTTATCTTTTTACGAGTAAATATTTATATAATGTATCTAAAATAACTTTCAAATGAAATTAAAATAGATAAATATAATAAATAACATGTTATACTTTGTCTTATTCAAGTTCAATACAATTTTCAATGACTTTTGATATTATGTTCCTTAAACATAAACAAGTGCCAAACAATTTAAGCTTATTAATTTTTATAACAGTGTTTAGATAGCATTTCCAATGAATTATACGTTTAAATTTATTTACTGACAGTACAAGTAAAGATAGTATATATATATATATATATACACATTATATATATATATATATATATATATATATATATATATATATATATATATATATATAATGCAGATGTTTCTTTGCTATCTGCATTACACCACTTATAAAATAATATAATATACTTAATATGTTTTGAAATTGAAATGTAAACAAATGTTTCAGCTCCTTTGATGAACTCCAGCTGAAAGTGTCACAGCTGTTTAATGCTAGTTACATTGAGATTATAAAAACATTGCCATCTTTAATTCTACAATATTTCAGGTATCTTTTCAAATCTTTCTCTTCATGTAAACCTTCCTCGAATTTCATCGAATATTCTGCAGAAAGAATTACCCTATTTGGCCGTTCTCGAGATTGTGCTTAGAAAATGTTTTGCTATTAAATTTGATTTATATCAAGATATACGAGTAAATATTAAATTCGTATAATCAACTATTTATAAGAATGGTTTAATTTCTGAAAATACCTACTTTAATTATACCTTGATGGTTAGTTTTTGGTCGTCTCAATTAAAATGTATGTAACTTTTATAACTTGTATCTGAGGAGGACTCTAAGGTAAAAGAAGTGTTGTCTACATTGTTAGCCAGGACAGCCAGGACACAAACGGTGCCATGACGCGGTGTAGCGGTGGTCGCGCGCGTCCTGGCCCGAAGACATTAACTTTTGATACGACAGTCTGATTGATGCACGAGACTTTACAAGTCGAAAAATAAAATAAAAAATAGAAAAATTAAACTAGCCTTTAAAATTTCCATTTCTAAAGGGAGAGCCTATTATCTCCGTTATTACGGTTATAGTAATTAATAAACATACTATACGAACAATTAAATTACAGTTAATAGCGAATGTTTTGAATTCGGTTCGACTCATTCGAAACAATTTAATCCGAAATCTACTTCCGTGCTAAGTAATTAAATCACCGCCGCCAGCGCAGTGCTCGCCTTACCTGTCTGAAACATGCAATTAAATCACTCTTATCTCATAGATAAACAAGCGAGTCTACGAGCTGACTGACGGTTAACACTCTCCATTAAAACGGAGTTGTTTGTTTCAGGAAATTAAGGAAAAACAGTAAAACATTCTTCTCGTATTTACGCTGTTTACGAGTTGTTTGGTTTAAATAATAATCTAGCCAAGATCTCTCAACGTTAATCGAACTTTTCAAAGACTTTCAATCTAGCTTGTAGAAAATTTAAAAATATCAGATTCAAACTCTAATACTAATATTAATTTACTCATTCAAATTGGCTGAGTGTTAACGAATTCTCGCTAGAGGAGTTCGGTGAAGGTGCATGATTATCCATGGGATTTGGCAGAGCGTCATTGAAGTATATATCCCTGAGAGGGCTGAAATGTCTTTTAAAAATGGTATATTATTTTTTGTTCTATCTCAATTGAAACATAAAAATATTTTTTTAATAAACTATGTCATAGCACTTTTTTTGTTTATGGTTCTGGTCAATGGCACCTGGTGCGAACATAAACAATCTTTATTATATCAAACACAATATGAACATAAAAATCATTTCTACATGTATATAGGTCTCCCAGTGGAAACGAAGATATTTTTTCTCAAAATTCGAACAATTACTGACAGACCTGATTGATCAACATCAGGAATATGGTCGTGATGGGGGATTTTAACATTGACGCGTTGGACAACACACACTATTCCACAGTTCGATTAGTTGATTTACTTAGGTCATTCGACCTGGAGTTGTTAGTCAAAACTCCGACGAGAGTGACGGCTACAACCCAATCAGCTATCGACAACATCATCACCAACCATCCAAGTGTCGCGGTGTCTGTGGTAAACACAGCTATATCTGACCACTACGGGCAAGAAGCTGTCGTCAGTGGAATGAAACTTGAAAGGGAGCCCAAAATTAACCAAACAATAAGAGACACAAGGCCAGAAAACATCGCTCACCTCAACACTTCCCTGTCAACAGAAAAGTGGAGTTTCCTTCACTCTTCTCAATCTGTAGAGCAGCAGTTCAAAATATTTAACGACGTCCTAAATTTCCATATTAACACATGCTGCCCTACAAAAACGATTAATATTTGCGAAAAAAACGTCAAAAAACAGATGGATCACAAAAGGTATTCTGGTCTCGAGAGAGAAAAGTGAAATTTTTCTCTGAAATTAACAAACGTACTTGTAATGAAAATTTCAAAACATTCTTCAAAAAAATACAAAAAAAATTTTACAGGAAAGTGATCCAAGCTGCGAAAGCATACGATGTCTCCAAATCTATTCTATATTCTAAAAATATTTCAAAAACAACTTGGGACATCATTAATAATAAAACAAAAGTTAAAAAAACAAATCAAAATTAAAAAATGGGAATATACTTGTGGAGGATGGAACTGAGGTTGCCAATCAGTTTAAAACGAATTTTTCGCATCCGTTGCTGTTGGGCAAAGTCCTCGGCCGTCTGAACCGCAAGTACGTCCCTCGCGAAGACAGAGTCCAGCAGCCTCAATGTTGCTGACGCCTGTCACTGAGGATGAGCTTCACCGAATTATTCAGCAGCTCCCAGCCAAAAAGTCAAATGATCTTAATCTAATGTCCACATGGCTCATCAAACAATGCTGCAAGCATTTGTGAGACCTTTAAAAACAAATTGGTAAATTCTTCATTCCAAACAGGAGTTTTCCCCTCCCTCCTGAAAATTGCAAAAGTTGTTCCAATTTTCAAAAAAGACGATCAATTTTCAATCAATAACTATCGGCCTGTCTCAATTTTGCCAGTATTGAGCAAAATTTTTGAAAAGCTTTTTCTCATAAGAATGCTTCAATTTTTGGACAAATACAGTCAGCTCTCATATGAACAATTTGGATCAGAAAAGGGCAAATCGACGACAGACGCAGTAGTGAGTCTTGTCGATATGATTTGTAGAGGGAATAGAATGTCGGAACCACACAATGAGTGTGTTCTTAGACTTGTCCAAAGCATTCGACTGTGTTGACCATAGCATACTGCTCGACAGACTTGGGTCCCATGGCATCAGAGGCGTGCCCCTTAAATGGCTTAGCTCATTTCTAAGTCATAGATCCCCAAGTTGTCCAAATATCAAATCAATTGTCAAAACCAATAGAACTGAGGTACGGTGTTCCCCAGGGATCCATTCTCAGTCCTGTGCTTTTCCCTGCTTTATGTCAACGACATAGGATCATCACTTTCTGCATGGAGGACTAGTTGCAGTATGCTGATGATACGACTATCTGTTTTAGTGCAAGATCAAGTGAAGTGTTGGAACAACAGGCCTTTGTTGACATCAATAACTGTGTACAATACTTCCAAAGCCTCAATCTCACAACAAACTCCTCAAAATCCAACGTTTTAAATTTTGCCTTGCGCGATGTAGCAACCATTGTGGATCTGCCGTCTTGTTAGCTGATTCCACACTGGAAGAAGTCCTCTCTTCAAAATTCCTAGGAATACACCTTGATCGAGGGTTGACTTGAAATGAACACATCAATCATGTTTTGCGCAAAAATTTCCTCAGGCATTTATGTCTTGAGATCCTTAGCAAAATACTGCCCAAGTCAGGTACTGATAACGGCGTATTATGGCTTAATTTACCCCCATTTTGTCTTACGGAGTGGTCCTGTGGGGAGCGTGCGCAAGCTCTCAGTTTCAGAGAGCATTCAAACTCCAAAAAAAAGCTATTCGAATAATTGCAAAAATAAAATTCAGAGAGTCGTGCAGGCAAGCTTTTAAGGAATTACAGCTGTTAACTCTCCCGTGTCTGTACATTTTAGAAACCACTTTTGTTTTGTATGTATACAGTGTGCCTTAACCAGAGGCCGGGACATACATACGCATGAGACACGAGGTAGAGAATTACTACGAACTGCAAAGCCACAGAACAGTGGTTTTTGAACACCTGCCCTCGCAGGCAGGTATTAATTTTATTAACAGACTGCCAAATTCAATAAAAAATTCCCCAACGCCCAAGGCGTTCAAAAGGCGCCTTAAACATCTCTTGGTTGTCACAAGCATTTTATAATGCAGGGGAGTTTTTGGCATTTCACTGGGAGACCGCCCAATTACATGACTGATTCTGCTGTTTAAAGTGGGATATATTGGCGAAGGATGAAAGGTGCATAAGTGTAAAATTGTATGTGTAAATGAGAATTTTGTGGCATGAATGTAAAAAAATTTTAGATTAAAATTTTGTGACGTTTGCTATACAGTGTAATATTGTCGCTGCAATAAAGCTGATTTGATTTGATTTGATTTGACATCTCAAAAGACATTGTAACTGAAATTAAGCCCATATTTTGGGGCTTGACCGACAAGTAGCTTTTGGAAAAGAGTTTGACCATTATTAAACGGGCACATAGATGTACTTTTGTTTCTTTTGAAAACCTCTAAAACTTTTAATATTTTGATACCACTTTTTCAGCTCAGGAAGGTCCTACAGTAGTGAAATTTTTACCACATATCTTGTTTAAAATAAGCTGATCAGAGATATATGGGTTTTAACATTTGTAATTCTAAGTGTTAGTAAAATTACTGTAATATATTTTTCGGTCAATTTAATTATATAAAATAAATTTAGTTTTTCTTGTAAAAGTGTATGTTCAATATTATTTATCTTTGTCTGACCAATCTAACTGAAAGAGTTACAGAAATACGCAACAGCTGGAAAAAATTAAATGCCTTGAAATAAACTCTAAGCTAATAAAAATCAATCATGCAAATTTCAAGTTTCCTACACATTTTTGTTATTTCTATACAAGTCATTATCTGTTACTGACAAGACAAATTAGGTAAATGAAACTACGAAATAAACGACGACTATAAAAAGATCCTAAAAGTAAAAATAAGATTTTCAGCGTGACCAAATTTGACAGAAGTTGTAGTCTGTCAGTAAGTATTTTAGCGTTTGCCGTTTCTTACGAAACAATTATCAATTTTTGTACTCTAGATATTTTCTTAGTTCTCAACGGATTTAGACTTATCTTGAGAAATGGTGCGGTGGGTTGATGTTTTGAGTAATGATGTACAATACCTCTCACCAAAGTCACAAGTCAACCTTTCTATCACACCATTTGTTTATGTCAAAGAGAGTTCACCACTTTTATATATAAGTAATGGTTTGTTTCGACATGAAAATAAATAGCTTGCACCGTGAACATAAGTTTTGATAATTTTAACATTTTTAGTTTTTGTTAAAAATTTACGTGCAAATTGTAAGCACAAAAATGCTATAGAAATGTGCAATTATAACTATAACAGAATTATTACAATATAACTCCTCAAGATTATAAAAGTGTATTTTAAGTTGTAAAAGTGCGTATTTTTATGAGTCATTTAGGAACTTTATGTAATAAAGAACAGTAAGATTTACTCGTTATACAGTGTTTACGAACTGTCTGGTAATATTTTGGGAATTTGTTCTTTGAGTAAAGGCAAATATATATAAGCCAACTTTTAATGATATATATACATAGGTCTGAGAAGCCTACTTCTGTCAAAAGACAACTTGTTAGATGGGTTTTGTTACAATCTTATATATATATATATATATATATATATATATATATATTCATTAAATTTGTATAAGTGGCAATAGCCTAATTTAATTTCAATAAACATTGTATCGCAAAAAGTACTTGCTCCGCCGGGACTCGAACCCGGATCTCTCACTTGCCGGGTGAATGTGCTACCAATTACACCACAGAGCCCTCACTTTTTACGATTAAATTTTTTGTATTTGGCCGTTTCTTTCACATATGTCACACACACACACACACACACACACGCACGCACGCACGCACGCACGCACGCACGCACGCACGCACGCACGCACGCACGCACGCACGCACGCACGCACGCACGCACGCACGCACGCACGCACGCACGCACGCACGCACGCACGCACGCACGCACGCACGCACGCACGCACGCACGCACGCACGCACGCACGCACGCACGCACGCACGCACGCACGCACGCACGCACGCACGCACGCACGCACGCACGCACGCACGCACGCACGCACGCACGCACGCACGCACGCACGCACGCACGCACGCACGCACGCACGCACGCACGCACGCACGCACGCACGCACGCACGCACGCACGCACGCACGCACGCACGCACGCACGCACGCACGCACGCACGCACGCACGCACGCACGCACGCACGCACGCACGCACGCACGCACGCACGCACGCACGCACGCACGCACGCACGCACGCACGCACGCACGCACGCACGCACGCACGCACGCACGCACGCACGCACGCACGCACGCACGCACGCACGCACGCACGCACGCACACGCACGCACGCACGCACGCACGCACGCACGCACGCACGCACGCACGCACGCACGCACGCACGCACGCACGCACGCACGCACGCACGCACGCACGCACGCACGCACGCACGCACGCACGCACGCACGCACGCACGCACGCACGCACGCACGCACGCACGCACGCACGCACGCACGCACGCACGCACGCACGCACGCACGCACGCACGCACGCACGCACGCACGCACGCACGCACGCACGCACGCACGCACGCACGCACGCACACACACACACACACACACACACAACCCACACACACACACACACACACACACCACATACACACACACACACCACACACACACAGCCATTTGTTTATGTCAAAGGAGAGTTCACCACTTTTATATATAAGTAAATGGGTTTTGTTTTCGACATGAAAATAAATTAGCTTGCACCGTGGAACATAAGATTTTGATAATTGTAAAACATATTTTAAGTTTTTTGTTTAAAAATTTATCACGTGCAAATTTGTAAACACAAAAATGCTATCTAGAAATGTGCAATTATAACGTATAACAGAATTAATTACAATGTTAACTCCTCAAGATTATAAATAGTGTATTTTAAGGTTGATACAGTAAAAGTGGCGTATTTTTTAAGATGAGTCATTTTAGGAAACTTTTATGTAATTAAAGAACAGCATTAAGATGTACACTTTTAGTACAGTGTTTCGAAACTGTCTGGTAAAATATGTTTGGGAAATTTGTTCATTTGAATAAAGGCAAATAAAATATATATCAGCCAACTTTTAATGATAACCCAATAAACAAAGCCTACTTAATTGTGTGTGGCTTTAAATGTGAAAGCCTACTTCTGTCAAAAGACAACTTGTTAGATGGGGTTTGTTACAATCTTATATATATACTATATATATATATATATATATATCCATTAAACTGTATATAATGGCATAGCATAGCTAATTTAATTTCAGATAAAACATTGTATCGCAAAAAGATACTTGCCTCCGCCGGGACTCCGAACCCGGATCAATGTGTGCCGGGTGAATGTGCTTACCAATTACACCTCACAGAGCCCTCACTTTTTTACGATTAAATTTTTTTGTATTTGGGCCGTTTTCTTTCACATATGTCACACACACAACACACACACACACACCACACACACCACACGCACACACACACACACACACACACAACCACACCACCACACACAACACACACACACACACACAACTCACACACACACACCACACACACACACACACACACACACACACACACACACACATCACACCCACATCACAACACACCACACCACACACACACACACACACACACACACACACACAACTAATGTGTCCTACTTGCAGCCAATTATAATGGCACAGAGTCATGGCATTGCGTATTAATAATTGGGATTAGGAAGAGATGGATAGAATGAGTTTTATTTTCAAAGAAAAAAAACATTTATTAAACTTTAATCACGTGTATAAAACCTTTGTTCGTTAATGCATATCCATAAAAATTACATAAAATCAAATTTAAACATTAGAAACTGCAAACAGGACCTAACCCCGCAGTGCTCAATTTTTACCAATTGGGAAACACCTTTTTTTACCTACAAGTACTTCTAAATCCGTCAAGATTATGCTACCTGGGTCCAAGATTTATTTAACCGTCTTTCATTATGTGGATTGCGGCAATGAATTTAAAATTTTGAAAAAAGCTAAGGTCAAAAATGAAAAGCAATATCGTTTATTTACCGACAACATCCCTGAATAAAAATGTGATTCCATTTGTATAGTGTTAGGTTACCATATGCTTTCATATATAAGTCTATGAGTCGGTTATATGTTTGAAAAAAAAAAAAATTGTGATCATTCTATTTGTAGTTTTATTTTGGTTTTTTGTTTTTTTTTTTTTTTTTTTATAATTTTGTTATATTTAAGTTAGTTTTTTTTTTTTTTTATATTGTTATCCCAAAGTTGTCTGTATACTACATATTAAGATTAATTGTCTGTTTAGATTGATTGTTTGTTAATTTTATTGGTTGTGTACATATTTGTTGGTTATTATTTAATTGTTAATTTTATGTTATTATTATATGGTTATACATTCTACTAATTTTATATTGTTATACATTTTCATAGTTTATATTGTTATTCATTCTCATAGTTTACATTGTTATACATTCTACACAGTTTATATACGTTGTAAATTCCTCATAGGTTTATATAATTGGTTATTTGTTTGTAGTGCCATATGTATGTGTATGCAAATGCGTATAATGCATGTGTATGTTATGCGGTTGTGTTGTGGCGAACTAAGGTAAAATATAGTTTTTTTGTTCTTGTTTCAGTAACCAAATGTAATTATTGAAAAACTGGTAAAACAGAGAAATGTTATTGATTGCATTGTGGAAAACTAGGGCTATAATTTTTATTTTTATATTAAAAAAAAATTTTAACATATCATAACAAGAAAGCAGCAAGTGCCAGCAGTAAATGGAACATAATTAATTATTTAGTTTAAGGTTCCCGCACGCACCTATGCATGGGTGTGCAATTGGGACAATGTATTGTGACTTAAATATTTAAAATGAATAAAGAGTTTGTGAAACTGTGAACTGTGAACTGTGAAACACACACACACACACCACACACACACACACACACACACACACACACACACACTACTAACCACACTCACAACAACACACAGCACACACACACACGCGCGCGCGCGCGTGGTGTGGGGTCAGCTGGTGGCGCGTTTTGTGTGGTGTGTGTGTGACATATATATATCAACTTAGTATATATATATACTAGCTGTTATCCCGCGAGTCTTCGCACGCTTTTCGTAAGTTTTTGCCCGCGTATGAGCATTTCTGGTTGAAGTAAATTAATATTTCCATACCCCGATGTAGAGGTTTTACCTTGGATGTCCACCGATCAAGAAAATAGTGTCAAAAATGTATTGTACATGCATAATGTATTTTATTACAAAGTGGTCATACCTCTCAACCTTTAAGTTCAACCAATAATAATTTTTAGTTTAGACAATTATTACATCATAACTTAAGTAGCGCCTTCAAATAGTGTTCAACTGTTTAATAAACGTATCCGTATTCTATCTCGTAATTATTGCAGGTGTATAATGTGCAGGCGCTTTGGAATAAACTTTCTTCATTTTATTCGTTTATATTCCACCGACATAAGCGAAATAAATTCAGATAATAACTATCCTATCTTCTTAAAGTTTAGACTAAATTAACGGATACATGTGAAATTTGATTGAAAATTGGTTTTTCAGTCGTTTTGGAGTTTTATTGGCAACGATACATCGTGACTCAAGATTTTTTTATTATATATAAGATATATAACTTTATAATAATTAAAATAGTAGTGATTAAAACGTATGGTTTGCTTCTGTTATCGATTTTCTAATTAATAGGCGTTAATAATATTAAAATGCATTACGAAATTGGTGTGATGCTGCGGGATATTTTGCTACTATTTGATTTATTAACTGTGGAATAAAAATTTATTTGAAAAAAAGTTGGAACAAAAATTCGTTGACCCTTCCCACTCCTAAGCATGTTATGTAATTGAGTATGTTGTGACGATGTGTAATGCTATTATGAAGGTCAAAATAACATGTATCTGGATATATGAACGTTTGAATATCAAAAGTTTGTAAACAAATTGTTTAACATCAATATTTTTATTGTGTATGCTATTTGCTCACTTGTTTTTATTTAACTTGTATAGCTTTAACCATATGAATATTATTTCTTGGTCTACAGGAGAGTTACTAGATATTTAAAGTAGATACAAATTTCTCTTAGTTGTAAATTATTAACGCCTGTTGAGAAAATCGAAACAGAAGCAAACCATACGGATGGGTTTATGTTTAATAATTTATTTTAAATAAAAATTACTTTGGTTTATTAAACAGATTTTTAGTTGTACGACCTGAATCTTATTATATAAATAAAATCATATTTAAAAGTAAATAAGAGAAAGTAGTCAGACACAGCACAACACCGGTACAGGTACAGAAATTGACTGTGCAGGGCACGCCCCGGGGCCCATGTGATTGCTATCGGAATTCGCTTAGTTTACCTTTTGTTGTTATCAACACTTCGCTGAACCGTTACTGTTGTATTTACACAACATAAACAAATAGCCAGCACGTTTCTACTTAATTTAATGTTAGTTTACGCCGTAGGAGAGAAATCTGCAGTACGGGATTAATGCACAAAACGTAGCTACGGTGGAGAGGGTTGAATCAGAGTGAATGTTGAGTTTATAGCTCTGGTTCACTTTCCTTTTAGTGCAGCTTATGTAATCTGGTGCTGTCACAGACTTGACTCCTGGAATCTGGAGTCATGTTCGTCTGAAGTGATTCACAAAAAGTGAGTGACGGAGAAGCTCAAAATGCTTTACATAGTTACGACACCAGAGAACCCAGACTACAAAATATAGTGTAATCTATGTGAAGAGGTAATATTATAGATTTAGGCAGTCCTATTATAATAGGTAATATCTGAGGTTAATATAAAAGTTCACACAGTGTAATGATTTTTAATAGCCTACTATTTGACAAATGCATGGTATATTATTTAGGTAGTTAACCTATACGGATCTATTATACTACCTTAAAAGAGCAAAAATAATATTGATCTAAAGTTTTATATTTATATTTGTTATTTTCGATGAATTAACCGCTAGTAGACAACATATAACAATAACATATTTCAAAATAAATTATAATACGTTATTTAATACTTAAAAAAATTAAACTTTTCAAATTGCATTTTCTACGAATATTGCTGTATTTAATATAGTATTGATTAAAATGAAGTAAGCCAAATTCTTGTATTTTGTTTGGGATGAAATCCAACATATTTGTATAAGTCACAACAATGAAATCGTGAATGGTTAGGCGGAATGTTTAGTATACTCCGTAATGTTTAGTATACTCCGTAATGTTTAGTATACTCCGTAATGTTTAGTATACTCCGTAATGTTTAGTATACTCCGTAATGTTTAGTATACTCCGTAATGTTTAGTATACTCCGTAATGTTTAGTATACTCCGTAATGTTTAGTATACTCCGTAATGTTTAGTATAATGTAACTAAAACAAAAACTAAACTAAACTAAACTGTTGCTGTGGTGTATGTATAACTGAAATAAAAAATAATTTTACTGGAAACATTAATAGTCTTTTTTGTTTAGTTTCGTGTTTAAAACTTTAATCATATAATTACATATTTAATTCGGATTGATTCGTAAGTATACTGTTTAAACTAAGGATTCCTTAATGTTACTAGCGTCAACAATATCTAAAAAGCTCGTTTATGTTAGCTGCTACAAGTAAGTGGCAATAGGTCTTAGTCCTGTCAGAACAATGGAGGGAAGATGGAGTTCTCCCACTGTATCGTACAATGTTGGATGATGAATGAACCTCACTTAAGTACATGACCCAGCTGGAGGCACTGCTCCCAGTTATTTACGTGCAATATTCTCTGAAATACTCTCACAAGATGAAATAGACCTTGATTACTGTTAATACGCAATATTTAGAGACTTAATCTTGTGAACGCTATCTCAGTAAGTGAAGTGCTATAAGTCTCCTTGACTTAGCGGATGAGATCCTGGATGTGGATCGTCTCAGCTCCAGAAGTTTACAAATAGGATCACAGTCGAGCTTCATTAGTTCAGCGGTAAATCTTGTTTGGTCGAACTTTAGCCCGAAGTATGTGCAAGTTTGGTTCCATTGATTCAAGAATCACAAAACTGTTTAACATTTGCTATGCCCAATCTCTTTCACCAATAACACGATTTTTTGCAAGGACATTAAATGTTCAAGACTATAAACTTTAAACTTGTATGAAAGACTGAATTTATTATTCAACTTTGTCGTGTTGTAATCAGTATAAATGTTATATAACTGCAATTGTTTTGTTGTGCGTTTTTTTTTTTTTTTAGAAATATATTGCTCCGCACAGGTGTTGAGTATCTAATCGATGTAGGTCACTCATATGTTGGACACGAGTTTTTCCACACATATCTGTCACACATGAACGCTTTGACAACTTACTACGTCAACGTGTTGTCGCGACGAGGTCTTTAACATGTGATTGACAACAACTGGATATTCCAAAACTACACAAAAATCCTTATTTCACAATCAAAATAAAATGTATAGTTTTTAATATAATATGAAGTCTGAGATTTACCACTTTAGGAGTCTGTACATGTTTATTTAACATTTATTTCATATTTATTTACGTAACTAAGATACTAAGTATATTTTTTGTTCGTGTATTATGCCACTTGTTCTGGGTTGAGGAACAGTCAAAACTTAGTATGTTAAGTATTTAATCTAATAAATAAATAACGGTTTAAAAAGTTTTAATACTAACACTGATCAAGAGATAACTAAGGAAAAGAATAATACAGTGTGACGAGGTAGTACTTTGGCAGTACAAGTGTGTGCGAAAGATATATCAGATCTTTGTTTTAAGTTTGTTATTGACGACGGTAGAATAATAGGATTTTGGGCATTTGCCATCATTGTATGTTAAAAAAGTATAACACTGCTTTTCGAGGTCTAAGATCTGCCCTCTTCTTTGGGTGCAAAATCCCTAAGACATTAAAAACTAACGATGTTTATTGTTAACGATGTCACTGGATAGAAGTCAAGAGCACAAACACGTCACGCCCGAAGTGCATAAAGTCCAGACTGGAGAGAGTGATCCCAACCGATGTCACTGCACAGCAATGGAGTGCACAGACACGTCACGCCCGAAGTGCATGAAATCCAGACTGGAGAGATTGAACTCAACCGGTGCCACTGCACAGGAATAGAGTGCACAGATACGTCACGCCCGAAGTGCATGAAACCCAGACTGGAGAGAGTGAACCCAACCGGTGCCACTGCACAGGAATAGAGTGCACAGATACGTCACGCCCGAAGTGCATGAAACCCAGACTGGAGAGAGTGATCCCAACCGGTGCCACTGCACAGGAATAGAGTGCACAGATACGTCACGCCCGAAGTGCATGAAGTCCAGACTGGAGAGAGTGAACCCAAGCGATGTCACTGCACAGCAATGGAGAGCACAGACACGTCACGCCCGAAGTGCATGAAATCCAGACTGGAGAGATTGAACCCAAGCGATGTCACTGCACAGCAATGGAGAGCACAGACACGTCACGCCCGAAGTGCATGAAGTCCAGACTGGAGAGAGTGAACCCAAGCGATGTCACTGCACAGCAATGGAGAGCACAGACACGTCACGCCCGAAGTGCATGAAATCCAGACTGGAGAGATTGAACTCAACCGGTGCCACTGCACAGGAATAGAGTGCACAGATACGTCACGCCCGAAGTGCATGAAACCCAGACTGGAGAGAGTGAACCCAACCGGTGCCACTGCACAGGAATAGAGTGCACAGATACGTCACGCCCGAAGTGCATGAAGTCCAGACTGGAGAGAGTGAACCCAAGCCGGTGTCACTGCACAGCAATGGAGAGCACAGATACGTCACGCCCGAAGTGCATGAAGTCCAGACTGGAGAGAGTGAACCCAAGCGATGTCACTGCACAGCAATGGAGAGCACAGACACGTCACGCCCGAAGTGCATGAAATCCAGACTGGAGAGATTGAACTCAACCGGTGCCACTGCACAGGAATAGAGTGCACAGATACGTCACGCCCGAAGTGCATGAAGTCCAGACTGGAGAGAGTGAACCCAACCGGTGCCACTGCACAGGAATAGAGTGCACAGATACGTCACGCCCGAAGTGCATGAAGTCCAGACTGGAGAGGGTGAACCCAACCGGTGCCACTGCACAGGAATAGAGTGCACAGATACGTCACGCCCGAAGTGCATGAAGTCCAGACTGGAGAGAGTGAACTCAACCGGTGCCACTGCACAGGAATAGAGTGCACAGATACGTCACGCCCGAAGTGCATGAAGTCCAGACTGGAGAGAGTGAACCCAACCGGTGCCACTGCACAGGAATAGAGTGCACAGATACGTCACGCCCGAAGTGCATGAAGTCCAGACTGGAGAGATTGAACCCAACCGGTGCCACTGCACAGGAATAGAGTGCACAGATACGTCACGCCCGAAGTGCATGAAATCCAGACTGGAGAGGGTGAACCCAACCGGTGCCACTGCACAGGAATAGAGTGCACAGATACGTCACGCCCGAAGTGCATGAAATCCTGACTGGAGAGGGTGAACCCAAGCGATGTCACTGCACAGGAATAGAGTGCACAGATACGTCACGCCCGAAGTGCATGAAATCCAGACTGGAGAGAGTGAACCCAACCGGTGCCACTGCACAGGAATAGAGTGCACAGATACGTCACGCCCGAAGTGCATGAAATCCAGACTGGAGAGAGTGAACCCAACCGGTGCCACTGCACAGGAATAGAGTGCACAGATACGTCACGCCCGAAGTGCATGAAGTCCAGACTGAAGAGATTGAACCCAAGCGATGTCACTGCACAGCAATGGAGAGCACAGACACGTCACGCCCGAAGTGCATGAAAACCCAGACTGGAGAGAGTGAACCCAACCGGTGCCACTGCACAGGAATAGAGTGCACAGATACGTCACGCCCGAAGTGCATGAAGTCCAGACTGAAGAGATTGAACCCAAGCGATGTCACTGCACAACAATGGAGAGCACAGACACGTCACGCCCGAAGTGCATGAAACCCAGACTGGAGAGAGTGAACCCAACCGGTGCCACTGCACAGGAATAGAGTGCACAGATACGTCACGCCCGAAGTGCATGAAGTCCAGACTGAAGAGATTGAACCCAAGCGATGTCACTGCACAACAATGGAGAGCACAGACACGTCACGCCCGAAGTGCATGAAATCCATACTGGAGAGAGTGAACCCAAGCGATGTCACTGCACAGCAATGGAGAGAACAGACACGTCACGCCCGAAGTGCATGAAATCCAGACTGGAGAGATTGAACCCAAGCGATGTCACTGCACAGGAATAGAGAGCACAGATACGTCACGCCCGAAGTGCATGAAATCCAGACTGGAGAGAGTGATCCCAAGCGATGTCACTGCACAGGAATAGAGTGCACAGATACGTCACGCCCGAAGTGCATGAAACCCAGACTGGAGAGAGTGATCCCAACCGATGTCACTGCACAGGAATAGAGAGCACAGATACGTCACGCCCGAAGTGCATGAAATCCAGACTGGAGAGATTGATCCCAAGCGATGTCACTGCACAGGAATAGAGAGCACAGATACGTCACGCCCGAAGTGCATGAAGTCCAGACTGAAGAGATTGAACCCAAGCGATGTCACTGCACAGCAATGGAGAGCACAGACACGTCACGCCCGAAGTGCATGAAATCCAGACTGGAGAGATTGAACCCAAGCGATGTCACTGCACAGGAATAGAGAGCACAGATACGTCACACTCGAACTGCAATTCAGTCCAGACTGGAGAGAATGATCTAAAGTGATATTGCTCCTGTGTGTATATCTTAATCCTCGAAACGTCGTGTTATAGTCTCTTATAACATATAATAGATATTAGATTAGTAAGTAATTAAATACCAATTACACTTAGTTACACAGGCTTTCTTCGGTGCATTTTTAGGCTATTTTTTTGACATTTTTAAAATGATTTAAACTACGAACACTGTGGACAGTTCACAACTATAATACATTTGCCGTCTGTTGCAAGTCAAATCAAGCAAGATTATTGAAAATTCAATCAGTTTAATGGAAATATTCCAGTCCAGTAAACATGGAAAATATAGTGATTTCATTATTATATCTGGTTTATCATTGCTAGGTCCTAATAATAATATACCACCTCTGTGTTTGACGTTATATATTTATTTTCTCAGTTTCTCCCTTATTATATATCGTCGGCGCGTTTTGCACACCTATTGACGTTTAATTCTTTTTTAAAATGAAACTAAAATAAAATTTGCATGCGTTTCATTAATTGGAATAGTAGTAATAAAAGCACTTAGTTGTGAAAGGATTGTCATCAAACTTAGGTTCTAAAACATTATGTGGTATGGCACGATACATTTTAAAATAGTTTAACCAAAACAACAGATCGAAATTGTTGAATATTTGTTAAATTACAGATGAGATAGTTCGATTAGATTCATTCGAATAGTTAAATCCGTAATCGGTTGTCGTGAGAAGTCCAATTAAGCCACCGCTTGTAGCGTCGCTCTTGTCTTACCTGTCCGAAACATTCAATTAAATCACTCTTGTCAACTTGTATCTCATAGATAAACAACAGAGTCTAAGAGCAGACGGTTACACTCTCCATTAAAACGGAGTTTAGCATATTTTGGCTTAGTATATAAAGTAGACTTTCATACAAGGGTTACCGCAGAATAACAAACAACAATAGATAATGTTTTAACAAATATTCATGGTAAAATATGCCACAGATAAGGCCTCAAACGCACATATCAGACCATGATGCGCCACTATTTAATGTGTATCAAAAATATATTTCCGAAAAAGTACAATAAATAATACTGATACCGGTACCCTTTTTAGAGCATTAAATCTGGAATCTTTTTTGGAAGTTTATCAATCACCAGTAGAGATAAAGAATCAGGTTCTTCTGGAAATATACCTGTGCAACTTTTAAAAATTATCGTCCAATAATTATGGATAAGATAAAAGAGTTCAATACTAATAAATGGGTTGACTAAGAAGATTATGCTTATAAAAATGAAATTAGCCAATTGGAACAAAGCTTTAAATTTAATAAAAGTGCAGACACTAATACACTAATGAAGGATTTGAAAGAAGACTTAAAGTAATTTTAAAGTAAACTAATTGGTTTAATAACAACATTATGAATTCTAAAAACAATGTCTATGAATTGGAATGTAATCAGAATAGAGGTTAAGAAAGAGGTAGTTTCTACCTCAAATATAACAGATGTACATTCTGCAAAATTAATAACAGATTCAGTTCAAGTTGCCTTATTTTTTAACCACTTTTTGGTACCTGTAGTTACGCAATATTAACAAATATTCCTTAGTTAAACAACAACAAGAAAAAAAGATTAGATAAATTCGTGTTTAAATTTCATCAAGTTGCTAAAAAGGATTTATGAGTTGTTTTCCGCTAATACTATTCGAGTTCTCTTAATTTGCTATCGAATTATATGCGTTGTATAAAATACTGAGTTTATTTTGAACAAGTTTTCTATTTATATTACTTATATTTTATGCAAAATAAAATAATGAAACATATTTTAGTAATGTTAAATTTTAATAATCAATAAATATTAATTATTATTATTTACATTTGCACTACGTTTTCATATCACTGTGAAGAAATCTGCTCAACCGTTCTAATTATACCTTCAGATCACCAAAAATTAAAAGTCAATGGTAAGAAAGACATACCAATATGTTAATATGTTACTAGAAGAAGCGTGTTACGTAATAAAAGGCATTTAAACGTTTCTCAAACTTTGGTTTACTGTTCTAAACACTGTTTACTAAGGACTCAACGTGCGCATCTTATATTTGTCTGTCTCTCTATCCGTGCGACAGTAGAAAGGTCCAAATTTGGGAATGGATTCCTCTCTATCCAGGGAATAATGTTATTTTGGGGTCAAATGAAATGAGAATAGCATAAGGGCAGCAAAGTAATTTACGTTCTAACGGGTTCTACGTTGTGTCTATCTGTCATTAGTACATATTATTATAACAAGAAGAGATTGATCTTGCCTTTTCCTCTCCATATAAAATGACATATGGAGGGTGTTCCAGATACCCGATATCAAATCCTGAGTATACTAATAACTCACTTTTATATAGAACCTTCGTTAAGTAGGACAATAGATTGATTCATTTCTCACGACACAGCGCTACATCGGAACCAAGCGTACGCCTACATTGATCCACGCCTGTTCTATACCTGTCTTGGATCATTTCGTTGTCATCACGTGAATAGTGGTTTCATGTTGTGTAAAGGGATTAGTGTACGTTATGTAATGACTAGTTTTCACACTCAGCCCTAGCTTTGGTTAGTTCACTTTTTGTATAGACTCCGATTGCTGAATAACATTACTGCAGCGACTCGAAGTAAGCATGAAATAAAATTTAGATGTGGAAGTTATTAATATTGAATGAATTGTAAGGGTATGAATTTAATAAAGAAATTCTTATTAGTAATTAAAATAATATTTTAAATATAACTCTTTGGAATATTGTATAACGACACAGTAGCCAATTAGGGAAAACAATTTAGATATATTTTACAGAGTATTATGAAAAACGGTCCTGTTTTTCAGTGTAAACTGTTCATCGGAATAAAAAATTAGCTAGAATTCCAACGGTCGCTATATCACTCCGTGACAAACGGCGTGATTCAGTTTTAATTCAGTAATGCAGCTGTCGACAACAGGCCTCGTCCCCGCGCCACCCCGCGCTGTTTCATTTAATTATGACAACGGCTCTATAATTCAATTCCGTTTTTGGAAATTCCAACATGCTCTTTTTATTACAATCACATTGTTTTGGCAATTTACAAATTCGAATTGAATGACAATTATGTATATCTATCACAAACGTTTAAATAAATATTTTAAAACACATTATCAAGCATCGTAACTTTATAAACTAATAAATATAAATTGTTAAAATAATTATTTGTTGGCAATAGTAATGCAAAGAAAAATATCAATATCAATAAGTAATTTAATGTGTTAGTTACCTTTGAATTATTGTAAAGAAATGGGCTTTTATGGCTTTCATATACCTCAAATATATATTGTAAACTTAAACAAAATACAAACCATACATGTGGTTTGTGCTCCATAAGAGCACAGAGCCCACAAAAAGTAGTTCGATATTTAAAACGAGATTTTTGTTTTAGTTTTTTCTTATTATATGAATCTATTTAAGAAACTATACTGTGTGAAATATTATTATTTAATATTAGTAGAAATTTAGTGGTACGTAACATATAGGTAGTAGTTATGAGATATAAAAAAACATTTGAATTATAAACATAAAGTAGATTTGGTGGGAAGGGTTTATTCCATGTGAACGTTGGGTTGAGCTTCAACTCACCTTCCTCTTAGATCAGTATCTGGGATCTGACGCAGTTACAGACTTGACTCCTGAAATCATGTTTATTAGAAGAGATCCAAAAAAGGCTGCGACGAAGAAGCTCCAAATGAACTCGTTGCATCGTCCTCGATATCAGAGACACATACACCAAAGGATACAGTGTAATATAGACGAAGAGGTATTCTCATCGTACTGCGTGTGATAGACACGATCTCTAAGTTCGGTGGAGCAACCGAGTTTTCTACACATAAAGTAGCTACGGTGGGAAAGGTTACTTCTATATGAATGTTGGCTCCTAGAATCTAGAGTTATGTTCGTCTGAAGAGATCCAAAAAGTGACTCCAGATTTAAAAGTCGTCTGTAACTCATTGTCTTAACTCATTATCCACAAGGAATCAATCTTTCCCGCCATAGCTACTATTGAAGTCTGTACTGATGACTTTTTTCGCGGCATACCTTGTGGATAGTTAGGCTACATGTGTTACTGTACCATGTGGTATAATGAAATATGATTGTACCTAGGTTGTTTAAAAATGTATTTATTATGTGACTGTTTGGCATAATTCTTACCATAAAATCAATGTGAAAATGTTCCCTAACGCTTTTCCAAATACCAGAGAGTGACATACACAGTCATTAAACACGATATTGCGTATATAACAATGTAGCTGTGTGCCAGCCCTCGAGTCTACAGGTCAGTTCTTTCTAGAGATATCGTGCACACCTCTTCCAGCAATACCTTTCTGTTCTATAATTAACTATCTATTTGAAGCTAGATGAACATATTATGCTGAGTTGTATAGAAAGCTAAGATGTATAGACAGTTGCGCCTACCACATTTCCATAAACGAGTTATCAGAACCCAGAATGACACCGAGATAAATCTGGTCTCATCACTTAGCAGAATTGTGGCGTGGCGTCGACAGGCGCATTACTGAATAATAACTGATAGCGGTTTGGAAATACAGTTCGAGATTTTGCTACCACAAGAGCTAATATTGCTTACCTTCAGCCGTTGTACCAACTTCCTAAACAAACATAATTAAATTGAAAACATAGTTACTTTTTCTTAAATTTTGAAGTTTATGTATAATTGATTTAAAAAATTAAGATTACACTTGATATCATAAATTGAATATTATTTAATATAGAGAAATATGTGACGTCTGCTCTGTTAGTAATCTAAATTAAACTATGGTTTATAATGTGTGCATGTCGTTGTTGAGTATTCAAAATCTAATATAAGCCGAAGATACACTAATTGTTTTAATACAATTTTGCTTGTGATCTATAATTCTCTGTTGGTAATGTTCTTCACGTTATTGGTATTACTAAAAACTCAAGGAATCCTAGACTCCAGTTCTCAATGGAGCCTGGACTTGACCCAAAACTACAAAGAATTTTCTCTTTGTGACTCCAAGTAACGTAAAACAAGACTTTAATATTTCACGTATATTGCTATCCTTATGAGATATACCTCATCCTCAGAGCCACCCATATTTTCAATCAATACTTATGGTTAGTTTCTGTAGATGGTTACATCAATAATTCATGCATTTTGTGGTTACTACCTCCACTATGTGAACTACAGCCAGCTTATTGACCGTGTGAACTAGAGACAGTTCACTTACTAAGTCAACTACAAGCACTACACTCACTGTATGAACTACAGACAGCATATTAACCGTGTTACTACATACAGTTCACTTACTAAGTCAACCACCTGCACTACACTCACTGTATGAACTACAGACAGCATATTAACCGTGTTACTACATACAGTCCACTTACTAAGTCAACTACGGCACTACACTCACTGTATGAACTACAGACAGCATATTAACCGTGATACTACATACAGTCCACTTACTAAGTCAACTACCGGCACTGCACTCACTGTATGAACTACAGACAGCATATTAACCGTGTTACTACATACAGTTCACTTACTAAGTCAAATACCGGCACTACACTCACTGTATAAACTACAGACAGCATATTAACCGTGTTACTATATACAGTTCACTTACTAAGTCAACTACCCGCACTACAGTCACTGTATGAACTACAGACAGCATATTAACCGTGTTACTACATACAGTTCACTTACTAAGTCAACTACCGGCACTGCACTCACTGTATGAACTACAGACAGCATACTAACCGTGTTACTACATACAGTTCACTTACTAAGTCAACTACCCGCACTGCACTCACTGTATGAACTACAGACAGCATATTAACCGTGTTACTACAGCCAGTTCACTTACTAAGTCAACTACCTGCGCTGCACTCACTGTATGAACTGCATACAGCATATTAACCGTGTTACTACATACAGTCCACTTACTAAGTCAACTACCGGCACTGCACTCACTGTATGAACTACATACAGCATATTAACCGTGTTACTACATACAGTTCACTTACTAAGTCAACTACCGGCACTGCACTCACTGTATGAACTACATACAGCATATTAACCGTGTTATTACATACAGTTCACTTACTAAGTCAACTACCGGCACTACAGTCACTGTATGAACTACAGACAGCATATTAACCGTGTTACTACATACAGTTCACTTACTAAGTCAACTACCGGCACTGCACTCACTGTATGAACTACAGACAGCATACTAACCGTGTTACTACATACAGTTCACTTACTAAGTCAACTACCCGCACTGCACTCACTGTATGAACTACAGACAGCATATTAACCGTGTTACTACAGCCAGTTCACTTACTAAGTCAACTACCTGCGCTGCACTCACTGTATGAACTGCATACAGCATATTAACCGTGTTACTACATACAGTCCACTTACTAAGTCAACTACCGGCACTGCACTCACTGTATGAACTACATACAGCATATTAACCGTGTTACTACATACAGTTCACTTACTAAGTCAACTACCGGCACTGCACTCACTGTATGAACTACATACAGCATATTAACCGTGTTATTACATACAGTTCACTTACTAAGTCAACTACCGGCACTGCACTCACTGTATGAACTACATACAGCATATTAACCGTGTTATTACAGACAGTTCACTTACTAAGTGAAATACCGGCACTACACTCACTGTGTGAACTACAGACAGCACATTACCTGTGTTACTACAGACAGTTCACTTACTAAGTCAACCACCTGCACTACATTCACTGTGTGAACTACAGACAGCACATTACCTGTGTTACTACAGACAGTTCACTTACTAAGTCAACTACCGGCACTACACTCACTGTGTGAACTACAGACAGCACATTACCTGTGTTACTATATACAGTTCACTTACTAAGTGAAATACCGGCACTACACTCACTGTGTGAACTACAGACAGCACATTACCTGTGTTACTACAGACAGTTCACTTACTAAGTGAAATACCGGCACTACACTCACTGTGTGAACTACAGACAGCACATTACCTGTGTTACTACAGACAGTTCACTTACTAAGTCAACTACCGGCACTACACTCACTGTGTGAACTACAGACAGCACATTACCTGTGTTACTACAGACAGTTCACTTACTAAGTCAACTACCGGCACTGCACTCACTGTATGAACTACAGACAGCATATTAACCGTGTTACTACATACAGTTCACTTACTAAGTCAACTACCGGCAATGCACTCACTGTATGAACTACAGACAGCATATTAACCGTGTTACTACATACAGTTCACTTAATAAGTCAACCACCTGCACTACACTCACTGTATGAACTACAGACAGCATATTAACCTTGTTACTACATACAGTTCACTTACTAAGTCAACTACCGGCACTACACTCACTGTATGAACTACAGACAGCATATTAACCGTGTTACTACATACAGTCCACTTACTAAGTCAACCACCTGCACTACACTCACTGTATGAACTACAGACAGCATATTAGCCTTGTTACTACATACAGTTCACTTACTAAGTCAACTACCTGCACTACACTCACTGTATGAACTACAGACAGCATATTAACCTTGTTACTACATACAGTTCACTTACTAAGTCAACTACCGGCACTACACTCACTGTATGAACTACAGACAGCATATTAACCGTGTTACTACATACAGTTCACTTAATAAGTCAACCACCTGCACTACACTCACTGTATGAACTACAGACAGCATATTAACCGTGTTACTACATACAGTTCACTTACTAAGTCAACTACCGGCACTACACTCACTGTATGAACTACAGACAGCATATTAACCGTGTTACTACATACAGTTCACTTACTAAGTCAACTACCGGCACTACACTCACTGTATGAACTACAGACAGCATATTAACCGTGTTACTACATACAGTTCACTTACTAAGTCAACTACCGGCACTACACTCACTGTATGAACTACAGACAGCATATTAACCGTGTTACTACATACAGTTCACTTACTAAGTCAACTACCGGCACTACACTCACTGTATGAACTACAGACAGCATATTAACCGTGTTACTACATACAGTTCACTTACTAAGTCAACTACCGGCACTACACTCACTGTATGAACTACAGACAGCATATTAACCGTGTTACTACATACAGTTCACTTACTAAGTCAACTACCGTCACTACACTCACTGTATGAACTACAGACAGCATATTAACCGTGTTACTACATACAGTTCACTTACTAAGTCAACTACCGGCACTACACTCACTGTATGAACTACAGACAGCATATGAACCGTGATACTACATACAGTTCACTTACTAAGTCAACTACCGTCACTACACTCACTGTATGAACTACAGACAGCATATTAACCGTGATACTACATACAGTTCACTTACTAAGTCAACTACCGTCACTACACTCACTGTATGAACTACAGACAGCATATTAACCGTGATACTACATACAGTTCACTTACTAAGTCAACTACCGTCACTACACTCACTGTATGAACTACAGACAGCATATTAACCGTGATACTACATACAGTTCACTTACTAAGTCAACTACCGTCACTACACTCACTGTATGAACTACAGACAGCATATTAACCGTGATACTACATACAGTTCACTTACTAAGTCAACTACCGGCACTACACTCACTGTATGAACTACAGACAGCATATTAACCGTGATACTACATACAGTTCACTTACTAAGTCAACTACCGTCACTACACTCACTGTATGAACTACAGACAGCATATTAACCGTGATACTACATACAGTTCACTTACTAAGTCAACTACCGTCACTACACTCACTGTATGAACTACAGACAGCATATTAACCGTGTTACTACATACAGTTCACTTACTAAGTCAACTACCGTCACTACACTCACTGTATGAAACTACAGACAGCATATTAACCGTGTTACTACATACAGTTCACTTACTAAGTCAACTACCGGCACTACACTCACTGTATGAACTACAGACAGCATATTAACCGTGTTACTACATACAGTTCACTTACTAAGTCAACTACCGTCACTACACTCACTGTATGAACTACAGACAGCATATTAACCGTGTTATTACATACAGTTCACTTACTAAGTCAACTACCGTCACTACACTCACTGTATGAACTACAGACAGCATATTAACCGTGTTACTACATACAGTTCACTTACTAAGTCAACTACCGTCACTACACTCACTGTATGAACTACAGACAGCATATTAACCGTGTTACTACATACAGTTCACTTACTAAGTCAACTACCGGCACTACACTCACTGTATGAACTACAGACAGCATATTAACCGTGTTACTACATACAGTTCACTTACTAAGTCAACTACCGTCACTACACTCACTGTATGAACTACAGACAGCATATTAACCGTGTTACTACATACAGTCCACTTACTAAGTCAACTACCGTCACTACACTCACTGTATGAACTACATACAGCATATTAACCGTGTTACTACATACAGTCCACTTACTAAGTCAACTACCGTCACTACACTCACTGTATGAACTACAGACAGCATATTAACCGTGTTACTACATACAGTCCACTTACTAAGTCAACTACCGTCACTACACTCACTGTATGAACTACAGACAGCATATTAACCGTGTTACTACATACAGTCCACTTACTAAGTCAACTACCGTCACTACACTCACTGTATGAACTACAGACAGCATATTAACCGTGTTACTACATACAGTCCACTTACTAAGTCAACTACCGTCACTACACTCACTGTATGAACTACAGACAGCATATTAACCGTGTTACTACATACAGTCCACTTACTAAGTCAACTACCGTCACTACACTCACTGTATGAACTACAGACAGCATATTAACCGTGTTACTACATACAGTTCACTTACTAAGTCAACTACCGGCACTACACTCACTGTATGAACTACAGACAGCATATTAACCGTGTTACTACATACAGTTCACTTACTAAGTCAACTACCGGCACTACACTCACTGTATGAACTACAGACAGCATATTAACCGTGTTACTACATACAGTTCACTTACTAAGTCAACTACCGGCACTACACTCACTGTATGAACTACAGACAGCATATTAACCGTGTTACTACATACAGTTCACTTACTAAGTCAACTACCGGCACTACACTCACTGTATGAACTACAGACAGCATATTAACCGTGTTACTACATACAGTTCACTTACTAAGTCAACTACCGGCACTACACTCACTGTATGAACTACAGACAGCATATTAACCGTGTTACTACATACAGTTCACTTACTAAGTCAACTACCGGCACTACACTCACTGTATGAACTACAGACAGCATATTAACCGTGTTACTACATACAGTTCACTTACTAAGTCAACTACCGGCACTACACTCACTGTATGAACTACAGACAGCATATTAACCGTGTTACTACATACAGTTCACTTACTAAGTCAACTACCGGCACTACACTCACTGTATGAACTACAGACAGCATATTAACCGTGTTACTACATACAGTTCACTTACTAAGTCAACTACCGGCACTACACTCACTGTATGAACTACAGACAGCATATTAACCGTGTTACTACATACAGTCCACTTACTAAGTCAACTACCGGCACTACACTCACTGTATGAACTACAGACAGCATATTAACCGTGTTACTACATACAGTTCACTTACTAAGTCAAATATCGGCACTACACTCACTGTATGAACTACAGACAGCATATTAACCGTGTTACTACATACAGTTCACTTACTAAGTCAAATACCGGCACTACACTCACTGTATGAACTACAGACAGCATATTAACCGTGTTACTACAGACAGTTCACTTACTAAGTCAACTACCGGCACTACACTCACTGTATGAACTACAGACAGCATATTAACCGTGTTACTACATACAGTTCACTTACTAAGTCAACTACCGTCACTACACTCACTGTATGAACTACAGACAGCATATTAACCGTGTTACTACATACAGTTCACTTACTAAGTCAACTACCGGCACTACACTCACTGTATGAACTACAGACAGCATATGAACCGTGATACTACATACAGTCCACTTACTAAGTCAACTACCGTCACTACACTCACTGTATGAACTACAGACAGCATATTAACCGTGTTACTACATACAGTTCACTTACTAAGTCAACTACCGGCACTACACTCACTGTATGAACTACAGACAGCATATTAACCGTGTTACTACATACAGTTCACTTACTAATTCAACTACCCGCACTACACTCACTGTATGAACTACAGACAGCATATTAACCGTGTTACTACATACAGTTCACTTACTAAGTCAACTACCGGCACTACACTCACTAAGTGAACTGCACTCATTACACTAGCTTTATAAACATCAGCCACAATGTATGATACATACTAATGTTGTTTTATTACATCGCAATGTAGCGTAGAGATAATAAGAAAATTACTGCGCAATTGTATGTTTCGTACGCATTGTAACAACTCCCTCGCCATTGCTTTGTCTTCCTGGTTTCAAGATACACTATATAGAAACATCTTTCTAATACTCTTTGCTCTTAGGGATGTACCATAATAAAGAAATAGGGCCAATCATTAAAAATCGACGTATTATTTTTATATGTAATGGGATATATTTGGTCGAACTGTATGATAGATAAAACATAATTGGTTTATATTGTACTTTCCAAGACGTTTAATATCTTATTTATGTCGTCGCTTGAGTGATCAGTGACATCGAGAATCGTTAATAACAAAGATTTGGTACCCTTTGTTATTATTGGACATTTGAGGAAGGCGGAAGGTTCCAGTTGTATAAATACACGGTTTAATATTTTATTACTTACCAATTTTATGATTAATTTTAATTTACCAAAATTCTGTTATCCTTCCGATGATGCTTGATACAATTCACAATCAGTTTATTATATTTGTGGAATTAATACTCGGAACAAAAGCAACAATGTCTGGATTGTTAGATTTTAATATATATTATGTATATTTGAATTATAAATTGATTGTTCTGAACATGAGATGATTAGTGCTGAAATGATATCTGCTGTAATACGAACAAGGGGTTGGACGGCTGAACAAACATCGCAGAGGATAATGTCCTTGTTTGCGGACCACTCAATGTGCTGATTACATGTAACATTGAAACGTGTCTGTAAACACGCGAGTCTAGTGTTTGTATAATTTAACTATAACAATTTAATGGACATGTAATATATTAATAGAGAGTAAATTACAGTTAGAATTCATATTTATAGCAAGATTTTTATCGGGAGATTTATAAAGGGACTAAGCTTTATTTGATATTTTGAGTTTAGGAAGACCTGTACTTGATCTAGCATTGACCTAAAATAGGCCTTTATTTATAAAGTTTTATAAAAATAAACATAAATACCTTACACACAAACACATATTAAGGCTTAAACACTCTAAACACGTATTAAAGTCTAGTGTTCATTTTACTCGATGAAATTAGGAAGTTCCTTGAAGGCAACCCCAAAAGCTTATTTTCCATAAAATATGTAAGTTAATATGAAAGCTACTTAGAAATAAATATATATAATGTTGCGTACATTAAATAAATTAGTAAGAAACATAAGAGGTCTTTGTTTTATCTTCTAGATAAATTAGAAATAAAATCGGCAGGATGTTATAAGAGAAACACAAATACAAAACTGTTGTTTGAGCCAAGTTTCCGGTCTGCTGCAACTGATGTTCAACATATTGAGGGAAAACAAGTTTCACCAACTTCGACAGTAAGAACTGTTGTTGGTCACTTTATGTTTCAAAGGGTTCCTTTGGTTTATTTGGCATTTTACTGAATAACATCTTTTATACCAGAATTGTATTTTATAGTTAAGTTTTAATGTTTTGCAGAATACACAACGCATGTATAGTAAGTACTATGTTAATTATATTTCTCATGGCATACTTAAAGTATAGTTAACTTACCTGCGGATAAAATTGTGTACATGTCCGAGTCTGAACATTAACCACAAACTAACTAGTAGAGCTACAACTATAGCAGTTACATTACAGTTTTTATTTCTGTGTTTAGACATAAAAGCAAATTATTTACAAATTATTCTTAAGATTTTATGTCGTTAAAAACAGAAGTACAGCTTCCATTAATGATGCAAAATCGAGTGTGCGTTAATACCCGGATAACGCCGTGTAGACCGTTCGCGTTCCTAGAATATCCGCAAGCGAAACACTTGTTTTATTATTTTGGCCAGTCTCTTTCCCCTACACAGTGAAGTGTGGTTTCAGTGTTAAAAGCTACATGAATTGTGTCATCGTTTGTGGGAATAAATCACCTAATTTATCTAATTTTTTTAATTATTAAATGCAATAGAACTTATAAATGGCCACAGCTCTTAGATAACTCTTGACTATTGTGAACTCAATTATCTGTACACAAATGACAAATAAACGATTCCTTTAGTTTTACAGATATTTGATCAATAGGAGCTGAATAGTTCACACAACCAATGAAGGAAACAGGATTTTTCCGGACATTTGCCATCGTTCAGTGAAACAAAAATTCAGTAACACTACGTTTCGAGATCTGCAATCTGATCTATTTTTCAGGTAAATAACTAACCTAATACATAACTACAAACTAGGTTAAAATGAACAAATCATACCAAAGCGTTGTAGCACGCCTATGTCAAGAATCGCAACCACCATGTTGTGTGTCAACTTCACTAACTCTAAAACATGCACTTAAGAACAACTTACTATACACAACACTAATCATTAAAACTACAGATACAGATCTCGAAACGTAGTGTTACTGATTTTTTGTTTCACTGAACGATGCCAAATGTCCGGAAAAACCCTGTTTCTTTCACAATCCTTCCATCGTAAAAAATAAACTTCAAAAAAAGAACAGCCAATGAGTTGAAGCTGCTATACGCCGCATGTGAACCGACGCGGCGCGGCCTGTGACGTCACCGTAGTGTGGACGGAGTCTTACTCTCAACACTGCATGAATCTACTATAGAATCTCTTGCTCCATCTCTATACATTTTATACGTATGCTAGTTTTAATACTTCAATAAAGAACATGCCTTGCTACAGCAAAATCTTAAGAAAGTCCCTGTTTCAAAAATAGGATTTATTTAAATATTTATAGAAATTTTTAAACAAAATAAAAGTAGATGTTAAGGAAAGTTTAAATTAATGCCGTATATAAAGTAGAAGGCCAAGGCAAACTCAATTCATAAGTGTCATGGCAGTTTCCCGACAGCGGAATATATGAAATGATAAAAGCCGGTGACTGGTTACAGTAAGCTTAGTTAGTCATTGAATTGTTAATTCCACACAGATCAAAATGAGCTTGACATTAACCAACCCAATGTCACACCGCTGTGTTTGGATATAACACTACGTCGGGAATTGAACTTAAATGTCGTGGGACATATGTAGCTTTGCAATAAACTTTAAAATAACAACCCAAAACGTGTGAATAAATTTTAATTTCTAAAGCTACTATAGGTGTCATTGTTACAATAATTATATGTAAAAAGTTCGCGCCTTTTTAACTAGAAATATAATTTATATAATGTTTTATAGTAGTGATGATGTAATATTGGCTATAATAGTTTTTATAATGCCTACACTCCGCCGCCGGTAGTTGCATACATTGACTGTGCAGGGCACGCCTCAGGGTCCATGTGCTTACTATCCGGATACGCTTAGTTTATTTTTTGCTTCTATCAAAACTTCGCTAAACTTTTTATTTTGTTGTAGTACAATAAATAAAGAAAACTCGTTCCATCTCTATATTCTTTAACTTTAGTTTACACCACAAACACAGGATTTATAGCTATGTTTTATATTAATAATAATCACATAATAATTACTGTAACGGATAAAATTAAAACATAAAATTAAATTTGTTACAGCATAGTTGAAAATTTAATATGAGAAATCATCATCCTAACTAAGCCACCGTCTTAGTTGACTTTTAACCGAATTAGGCCTCTCAGACCTGTGTATATGTGTATGTATTTTCTTGGCCGGGTAAACAAGGCAAAATCAACTGTAGCGCAAGAAATACTAAGATTTCAGTAAAACTTAATGGAAATAAATATACACTTATTGACATATTGTCTTGATCGTTGCAACAAGGCAATTCAACATTGGCGTCAGTAATATAATTCAATCTTGCCAGAAGTGCTCATTCACTTGCGAAGCCTACGAAAGTGCGTGCGAAGCTGAGGGAATTGCAAGTAATGACATAAACCATCGAGAGTAAACTTTGTCAATGTTGTAACATTAATATATCAACTCTGACTGATCTTGATACGTGTGAATTAAACTACAAATGCTTTGATAATTTCTTAATGTAGACAGTTGTTTTATTGGCACACAGAGTTGACACTTCTATAGCTGCAATATAGTATATTATTTGTTACTTAGTGTTATTATTGAATAATAAATAAACTGTAGTGTGTACATGCTGAATTTTATTTCTTGTTTGTTGTACAAAGTTTGAAAGAAGAATATTAATCGTTATTTAATTAAATTATGCAATGTTTATGTGTATTAGACTATTGTAATTTTTGAGGTTTTATATAACATTAAATCTTAAGTTTTTATAAGCTTTCACTATAGTATTTTTGAAATGAAATGAGAAACTTTATTTCACACAGAAATCATTAAATATATACATGTTTGTAAGTGAAATATGTTCCCAGCAAAGGCATATGCCTGTGTGCTGGGAACGAGCTCTAAAAGTCTACTGTGTGTTAGCAGTATATATACTTATTGCATATAATATATATATATATATATATATATATATATATATATTCAACATTTAATTGTAGTCTATTTTCTATATTGCATACTCAAAATGTTTTACAAACATATAACATGTTATAAGTATTTTATTTTATTTCAAGGTTATATTTATTTTAGTTTTCAAAGTCATTTTTCAAACTTATTAAAATCGTATGTAGTAAAAGGTCAGAAGGAAAAGTCAACGTAAGTTATATATAAAATAACATTATTTGAGAAATTATCTATATTTTATAAAATCGAAACATTTTATACAACTTTGTACCCGGACTGAACTAAATGCAACTACTGTGCTTCAGGTATATTAATCATTAGGAATATTTCACTTCATTTTAAAATTTCACCATACCTTGACCTGACTTGAAAAAAACATTAACCGGTTTTGTATAGTAAATGATCCAGAAGGTCAACAGGTGATTGAAATGATTGTACCATAAGGATACCGTTATGAAAATACCACGAAACCTTGGTTCACTCTATTCAGAAATAACCCTCTCAACTTGCCTCACCCTTTTTGGAAGAACTAAGCAATGCTAGAGAAAATTGAAATCTTGTTATCCATATTGGAATAAGGAGGAAAAACTTTTCGGAAAATTGCTTTTCATATTACATTTACCGAATAAAACGTTTCAAACTAGAAGCTTTCCTCATGGAATAAATTTGAAAGTGGTGTTAGAAATATGTCTTGTTTATGTAATAAATTATTTTATATTTACTATCTATAAAACGCGGTAAAACTAGCAATTCTTCAGTCTTAATTCTTAAGAACTGGTTGTAGAAAATCTAACTTTTACTGCCTTAAACTTCGAACATTTTTACTGCCTTATTTTTAGCTGCACAACATTGCGATATGTCTCATTTTAAAGATATAATGATTACGCATCCTAACGTTTTTTTTCTTGAAAGTGTTACTTTTTGAGTATTTATAAGGTTAATTATTGTACCAATTTTGAAGTTTTTATATATAACCCATAAAAATAGTGAAAATAAAAAAGCGTTAAGATGCGAATCTAATTAAATTTAAAAAGTTACACTTCACTAATTATACTATTAAAAATATATTTACTATGTAAAAGTGTTGCCAATCACGCAATCGAAAAAATTAAATATTAACCATTATTTCAGTTCATTAATATTTCTGTCTATAGTTTCTATGTTTGGTTTTCAAGTTATCAAAAACCTAAGCAGAATATCTAAGAAACAAATCCATACATTTGAAAAATTTATTTTTGAATATATAAACCAGGAATTTGTAATTTTTTGGGAACATTAGTACATCATTATAAAATTGTTACTACGAGTATATTGATTGCGTGTTTATGACTGACAAAACAGTGTCTTGAAATGTAAATTTAATACACAGCCAATATTTATAACATTTTATATCATGTTTTTGTTACATTAGGTTTAAAACAACAGCTATGCGTTTACATAGTAACATTTTATAACTATATTTCATGCCAAAGTAATAGAAACACTATGCTGAAAGATAACATGGAAAGCCAACTTTCTTCGGTGCCACCTGGGAGCATTAATCTCCTTGGTTATCTGTAAAGTGATTTCGTGCGCTTGTAAAGTAGCTTGCTTCACTTGGGATTTGTTTATCTTACGAATATAAACACTTACAAGTCGCTTAATATCCGTGAGTTTATCTGCTGAAAAGGAACACATTTATACGAATGTTCCAATACACATATTCTCGTAAATATTGGAATTCTTCTATATTTGAGGCAAGAACCAATGTCCATTGAATAAGCACACCACCTGGTGTTATTGACATCGATAGAGAAATTGGTCGTCCCCCGCACTAGCTTTGACGGGAAAAATATGAAATGAAAATTTTCCTTGTATTATGTTTTCCTTGACACAATTAAACCAACCAGAAACAAATGTTAAATAGGGTTGGTCAACCATACACGTTTAAAGCGGCGTCGCACTCCTATTGTCTAATGTTGTGACAGTGATATAACTAACATTTTGTGGCTGATGGAATAATTTTAAGTTTATCAAAATAGGAAACATACAACCTGAGAAACATCGTTTCATATTTTAAAATAATTTCGACCTTCACCAAAATTAGCGTGGATAATGCTTGATTTCTTTTGTAGAAACATTTCCTCTACCGACCCAGGATGTGTGCAGGCCGTGATATAGTGGAAATTGGTTCTAAGGTCGTGTACTATAAGGAATACAAAAACTTCAGTTAGTATCTTTACACAGTTTTAGTTAAAAAGCTAGATTTGCTAAAACACTATCTACTGTAACCTTGGTAACAACAATACAGCGATGTTCAATAACTGTGTTGCAGAGCTCATCAGTCTACGAGGGGAAGTCTGCTCGAGTGTAAACTCTGTCATCAGCTGTTCTTTCATCGTAACTTGTAATTAACGATCTCATTAGCGTGAACAACGAGAGATAACGATAACATCCTGGAGTGTTACTTTTATATTCTTTTAACTGGTATAGCTTCATGTAACGAAGTATTACAAGATAATACCAACATTTTATTAAAGTTCTTACAATGAGAATTGGTTATTATAGGAACCTTTTATGTAAACAAACTAAAGGTTTTATCTTATTTTAAGTTATTGAAATGTTAATAACGATTTTCAGAATAAAAAGTAAAAAACAAATTCATAACTTTTCTGCTTGGATATAAACGCTCATATCTAGTTTTTTTTTAAGTGTTTTAATCTGATTTAAACAAACTCGCTTTATCGGCGGGCGTTGTAGAACTTGTATGTGTACAAAATGGGAATCCTATATTTAAAAATATTGCCATCATTTTTAAATTGAAAGTTTCATAGTATTGGGTAGAATAGTTCTTAAGATTTCAGTAATTGCTGCAAAATAAATACAAAATATTTAAAAATTATCCCAACTCGAGTTCGAAGGATGCAAGGACTACTAGAAGCAAAGTTCCTACCAAAGGACGAGGTTATTGGAGTACAGAAAGTAAACCAGACCTACAGAGGGTAAGTGTTAACGAGGTCCTTATGTTTACTGTGTGTTTTTCAAACATGAATGTTGACTATAAAGAGGTCTACGGCATTATGGGTGTTGTTGTTCATTACATAAGGCCTGTGATTCAAAAGCAATGTAATTATGAGAGAGAAGGAGCTCGAGTATTCTACACACCACTAGACCCTTTACAGATACTTGTACATACTGCAGAATCTTGTAGATTTGGCTTAACTATACAGTTATTTTTTTTCTTTTCCCTTTCTGCTGATAGACTGAGTAAAGTTTTGTTTATTATGTATTTCATCTTACTTGCCATCCGAATTATTATGTGAATGTAAATTCCAGAACAGCACAACTTTTAAAATGTAATATTTATTGATTAATTTACTCACAAGTCACATTTTTACCTAAAAATACCAACTAACACACATTAATAAAACTTATTTTAGGATTAGCCAGTGATATAAAAAGAGTAAAAGTTACACATATTATGAGTCTACTTGGTTTTATGTAATTCTTAATTATCCACATTCTTAGTAGAATAATTCCAATTATATTTTGTGCCTCCCAAATTTTCAATACTGTACGCAATCCTTGCAATCATTACAGCTTAATAAAGCATTATTATAAGGTACTCATTTAATGGACTTCTCAAAAACAAAATGCCAAAAATATATAAAGGTGTGCGATATGAATTTTTCAAAAGGTCATTTTATCCAAATATACTCCAATACATTTAAATATTTTACAATTTTATAGATGTATACCGTTGCTATCACATCTAATGTAAAATTTTAATTCCGAATCAAAGGGAAATTCCTTAAAATAAAAATTCACAAGTGTAGTTTTTGACGCATTATTTACACAATTATAATAATCGTAACACCATTAACACTCTGACCAAATTGTTAATAATTTCGGTCAAAAATGTATGATGGTTTCTTGCGTATCACAAAAATGTCATCAGTAAAAGCACTACGCTCGATAGATCGGTGATACAAAATATCAACAACGTGGAGGAAAGAACAAATACTTACGGTGCTGTATTACAAAATTTTGAATTTAGCATTACCACAAGTTATTTTCTTTGTCTGTAATTGTTATATATTTTATTTATCTCAAAACTTATACCATCTCTAGTTTATTGTTTGGTAGTACAGATGAGATAGAAGATTAAAACTTAAACTTATCAAACTTTAATTTGACTAGTTATTTTGAAAATTAATTATAAGTTGTTAAGGTCGTAATTTGGTCAATTATTAATAGTGATCAAGTAAGATAGTTTGAGTATTGAGGCCAGCCAATCTAAGTTAGGTGGTTAGCCGGTTGATTCGTAATGTAACGACTTCCCGTACTAAGGCTTTGATCACCGAGCGTTACTGATGTGCTTACTTGCTGCTACACTTTCCTCGGCAAATCAACTAAACTTCTAAACAAATTAGTTTGGTAAAATAGTTTATTTCCAGCCCTTTTAATTTACTTGCGGTCTAAGATATTTACAGTGCTATAGCTAAGTTTGCCTTGTCCCAATGCAGAAAATATACTACGTATGGACTGAGAAGCCTGTTACGGTAAAAAATGATCTACTTCCAACAAGGGTGAATTC
The DNA here is from genome assembly GCF_021130785.1 of Homalodisca vitripennis. NCBI lineage: Eukaryota > Metazoa > Arthropoda > Insecta > Hemiptera > Cicadellidae > Homalodisca > Homalodisca vitripennis. The sequence goes on along the minus strand of NC_060211.1, from coordinate 7,771,261 downwards.
CCCCCGCAATTTCCAGTGAAAGAGAAAATGCATTAATAATTCATGAAAAATTTAAAAATATTCGTTTATAATAGGTTTTGTGATATTGAATTGTTGTTTTGCGAACTTCAGTCTGGAAAGAACGGCTCGTTAGTGTACAATCCTCTGTTTTTCTGTAAGCCACATTAAAATGCCGTATTACAACATCAAAGAAGCCAACTAATTTCGAGAACTTAACGTACAAAAGTTCATAGCTTTGTTTATTGAGGTATGTTTTATAACAATGTTTGACTAGTATTTCTAATGAATTAGATGTTTTCAATTCATCACTGGCCCAATCTGGAGTAATAGTAACTTTGTCCTTGCTGTCTGCATTACACTACTTATCAAGTAATGAATACTTATAATTTCTCAAATTTGAATTATAAACAAATGTTTGAGCTTCTTTAGTGAACTTTAACTGAAAGTGTCAACAGCGGTTTAGTGTTAGTTAAATTTGGATTGTACAACTTGAATATTATCAATATGTTTCCGAATTTTAAATTATTGCGAGAAACTTTTAAAATATTTTTCTATATATAAAAATTCTGAGGAAATTAACGAATGTAAAAAAAAGAATTATCCATGGTGGTTCAGCCGTTTTTTCGATTAACGCTAAGCAACATATTTTGCGATTCATTCTTATTTATAAAATTATTTTGTGGTTTATCTCATACATGTTATATGATTAATTTTTGTTACGTAGAAGAGGTTTAATATAGATTTATAGTAAACCTATCCGTTTTAGGAGAGGTTATATCGTTCAAGAAATATAAGAGTAATATTTCTCGTACTCAAGTAAATCTACATCTCAATAACGACATAACTCAAGTAAATCTGTATCTACTCGTATGAATTGATAATGGCTTGAACTATCCACACTACTAAAAATGAATCATATAAATACTTTCATTCTTTATAATTGTATAATAATAAATAATAGTTTTGCTAGCTATGAAATATAATGGCAATTCTATATACGAAATGTACTAAAGCTAAAAACTAGAAATATATATATATATATATATATATATTGTCCTAAGATCAAATATGGAATAAAAAGAAAACTCAGTGGAAAACATAACTTTAAAACAGCTGCTGTGTTTTCCAAGTTTCCGGTCTAGTGAAGTGACGTACAACATACTGGGAAAGAACAAACTCAATTGTGAGAAAGTTACGGCTGTAATGATTGTGGTGATTTATTCCAACTTTTATTTACTTTTTCCAGTTAAATATTTTTTCTTTCACTTTTAAATCTCCATATACTAAAAGCCAAAATTCATTAATAACTGATGCAACTTTTTTACAAAGGCTACAAACATACAGAAATATATGTTTCTATAGCTTAAACTATTACATATAAAATTATGTAAAATTTAAATTAATTTATAGTTTTATTAATATATATATATATATATATATATTTTATAGCGCACTTACATACACAGCTGCAGAACAGTAGTTAGTGGTAACCTTAGTTAATAGTGCCTCCATAGTCACCTCTAATTTATTTTTCTATACTTCATTTTGGATTTTATTTTTTTATTCGGTTTCAACTCATGCACTTAAGGTAAACTATATTTGTGCATGACATATAACCCACATTGAGACGTAACAATTTAAAAAAATGAATGATGTATATAATTATATTGTTTTAATGTTGAGACAATTACAATGTAACAAGTGATCTTTCTCTTCAGTTTCATAATAGCATCGATATGTGTTGGTATCTTGGCAACTCTGTCTTACCAAGGTGGTCATGAAGATAAACCAGTTTACCCATGAACCTATCTTGCCGATCTCAATTATATCCGCAAGCTTTTACGACAAACCTTTCTATGAACTTTCATACTGATTAGAAATAAATACATTAAAAGCCTCATAAAGATATTGGAAAACATCTCTCCAACATCTATCTATACAGTAATAAGATCACGCAAACTTCGTCTAGAACCCATTTCCCATCTAAATGGGACAAAATTAGTGTCTCACTGTCAAATAATATAATACATAATAATGTAGATAGTAATTCATGTGTTTAATTATATAAACACTAGACTCGCGTGTTTACAGACACGTTTCAATGTTACATGTAATCAGCACATTGAGTGGTCCGCAAACAAGGACATTATCCTCTGCGATGTTTGTTCAGCCGTCCAACTCCTTGTTCGTATTGCAGCAGATATTATTTCAGCACTAAGCATTGAGATGCTTAGTGCTGTAAATTAGATACACGTTTCAATGTTACATGTAATCAGAAACCATTGACAGATTTGGTATCAAACTAAAAAAAAAAACAAATATTAAGACAAACATAAGAATTAACAAACAAAGAATCTACGTTTTTAGATTTTTCAAAGTAATTATTTACTACGTGGAAACCATGTCAGCAAAAAATAGCAATAAGGGTTTTAATTAGAATAAACTCATACCATAGAAATCTGCCTTTCTTATAAGCGTAGTCCTGGCGTTACTGTGCGATTGAATAAGCAATAATACTTCAGTCGAAATCGTGGCTGAGTATTACCGACCATGAATTTTAGTGAGTTGATCAGTATTACCAAAATATAAAATCGATAAAGTCATGAAGACGGATGAAATATGTTTTTTGGAGCAAGGTAACTTATTCGAGCTCAGAATCATGTCAGAACTAAGCACGCCTCAACGTCTACTAGGGACAATTCTTACATTAACTTCAGACCTAGGCTTGTCGCTCTTGCTGGAATAGACCCAATTTCAGCAAGGTCTGTGGGTAAGTGGTATAAAACCACAAACGAGAGCTCTGGAGACTCTCATGAGACATTTGAGAGAGCTTAGGAAGATAGAGTCCGAAGGTTTAAGGGAACAGGTGATGTGTGATAAGCAACCCTGTGTTAGGTAATTGGTATAAAACCACAAACGAGAGCTCTGGAAATGATCATGAGAAAGTTGAGAGAGATTAGGAAGGTAGTCCGAAGATTTATGGAATCAGTTGATGTGTGATAAGCAACCCTCTGTTAGTTAAGTGGTATCAATCCACAAACGAGAGCTCTGGAGACTATCATGAGAAATTTGAGAGAGCTTAGGAAGATAGAGTTCTAAGGTTTAAGGAAACAGTTGGCATGAGCTAAGCACCCCACAAGTTCGGTAAGTGGTATAAAACCACAAACGAGAGCTCTGGGGATGATCATGAGAAAGTTGAGGGAGATTAGGAAGGTAATCAGAAGGTTTATGGAAACAGTCGATGTTGTAAAATGAAAGCAAGATACACGTTAAGAAATAAAGAAAAAAGGCGTAACAGAGGATAGAAACCTTGATTGACAAGAAGGAGGCATTATAAGTGGGAAAAAAAATCACCAGCCCTGACTCGAAAATAGTAAATATGAAGAAGGATAAGGTGAGGGAACAAGTGAATTCTCTGATGAACAAGCTAATCCGAGTTCGGTCTTCAGCTTAGGGGTATTGCAGATATCGTCATAACAGAAGCCGAAAGAAAGAAAGGAGCACAAAGATTGATGAAACAAGGCTTTGTCAATGCTGGGCTCTGATAACTTGTTTATAGCAAATTTAGGTTACTGCTACTGTCTAAATTAGATTCCCGTCTACCTCAGAATGTTATTTTCCTCTCATTTCTACGTTATAGTTAAAGCTAAAGAAAAGTGTTACTGAAAGAGAGATTGATGAACTATCCTCTCGAGAAATAAATACAAAACAGATATTTTAACAAAGAGGAGCTCACCCACTTTGTAGTTTGCGTCGTAGAAATACTTAACAAAGTATTAGAACTATAATAATTTAAATATTTCACACACATCAACAGTTGTGTTACGCTTTTTACTAATACGCAGTGTCTTTTAACACTAATTCCAGTTTAATCAAAGTATTATTAGATTAGAGTTGAGACTACTTTTAACACTTTAAAAAAATAATAAAATTTTCTTAAAAGGAGTGTTATGCCCTCAAAAAAATACAAGAAGTGGCAATATTTGGAAGTAAAAACCCACAATCTCTTATTAAGATAACTAAGACTAAGACATGTACTCTATAGGTGTGAAGTACTCTTATCTTTTATAAGTTAATGCAACAAAAAATGTTCTGTTTTTCTGTGTAAACTGTTCATCTGAATAAAAAATTAGCTAGAATTCCAACGGTCGCTATATCACTCCGTGACAAACGGCGTGATTCAGTTTTAATTCAGTAATGCAGCTGTCTACAACAGGCCGCGTCCCCGCGCCACCCCGCGCTGTTTCATTTAATTATGACAATGGCTCTAATTCAATTCTGTTTTTGGAAATTTCACCCTGTTGTAATTTGATTTATTATCACATTGTTATGTTATTTGCAAATGCTGAACGAATGAACGGCTATAACAATTCCATCACATACCTGTTAAATGTATTTTATAAATAAATTTAACACTATATTACCTAGTATATGTATTAGATACTTGATACCATAACTAATCAACAAAATATTACATTTGACATTATGAAATAATAAACTGGTATAACACAGATCATAATAAACCCCACCAAAAAGTATTTAATATTTATAGAACCCCAAAAACCACAGAATTCACAATAATTAATGCCTTAAACAGGAAAACTAATGTGTTTATTGTATATATATATATATATATATATATATATATATATATATATATATATATATATATATATATATATATATATATATATGAGAATATAATGTACAATGTGGCTTTCTGAAATGGGCCAATATTGTGATATTGGATAGTATAAATCTGACAGCTAACTTTACATTTTACTTTTTACATACATAAAAATATGTACATCAACATTTTTAAAACTGCTAACATTTTTCTATATGACGCTTAATTTTTTATTTTTCTTATGGAGCACTCTGTAATTATTGTTATTATTTTCGACAGGAAAAGTAATTTTAAGACGATTTTAGTCATGACCCTTTTTTATATTTCCCTTCGCAACGAATCGGTGAGAATTTAATATTTTAATATTTGTTGAGAAAATGGCTTTTTTACTATACGTAAAATTGCCTTTTGAATCTTCTAACTGTTTTGTTCTAACACTAGCAAATACTGCTAAGAAGTTCAAAGGGTCAGAGCTCACAGATTCATTTACGGACATGACTCCTTATTAGCCGGCTGTAGCCAGTTTTACAATATATAGCATTTTTAACGCATGATTATGACGCACCCAAACTTTTAAAACTTTTTCTTGTAAAGTGTACACTTTTAAGGTATATAAAAGATAAAATCCAAAAAGATTGCGATGCTTTTGTATAAACCGACGAAACTAAAATGCTAAAGTGGGTTAGCGTGCTCATAAATAAAATATTTGAAATAACACATCTCACATAATTCTACGACTAGAAATAAGGCCATGAATATGTTGTAGTTGAACTTTGTTCGTGTGAGATTTAGTTATTTACCTGAAGAAGAGATCAGATTGCAGATCTCGAAACGTAGTGTTACTGATTGTTTGTATTACTGAACGATGACAAATGTGCGGAAAAATTCTGTTTCCTTCAGTATATTACATTGTTGTATTATGTATCAAGTATGAGTAAAAGAATATAGAATACATATTAAAATTACATCCAGTATTTTATACAATTAACTTTGAAATATGTTATAATGTGATTACAAATTAAGAGAACACGATCAGTATAATGTATGCGCAAAACAACCCAAAAATATTATAAGTACGAGATGAATTTATTTATTTATTTTTTTCGTGTTTTCCGGAAACAAACAACTCCGTTTTAATGGAGAGTGTAACCGTCAGCTCGTAGACTCTGTTGTTTATCTATGAGATACAAGTTGACAAGAGTGATTTAATTGAATGTTTCGGACAGGTAAGACAAGAGCGACGCTACAAGCGGTGGCTTAATTTACTTCTCACGACAACCGATTACGGATTTAACTATTCGAATGAATCTAATCGAACTATCTCATCTGTAATTTAATGAAAATTAACTTTTTTTGGTAAAACTACATTTAAAATGTATCGAGCACCTGTAACTTTAGAACCTTAGGTTGATTAATAGAATATTCATAATTATGTAATTTTACTATCATTATATCAATCAATACAACACACGATCATTTTATATCAGTTTCATCAACCAACAAAATTACACCTCAAACACAGAGACGGTAAATTATCAATGGGACCCAGCAATGACAAACAGGATGTATTAATGTAATCCTGTTTACTCTCCAAGTTTACATTGGGGTGGACTCTTTCTATTGATCTAACTGAATTATCAATAAACTAGTTTCATTTGCATTGTATAAGCACACAAACTAAAATTTACCCTAAGGCAGAAATCAGTCGACATCCGCGCTAGTTTTGGTGAAATTTTAAATTGGAGGGTGTCAGAAACGTGACAAATATGAAATTATAATTTCTTCACTTCATATTTGCTTAGATGGACTCAATTTAAACCAACCGTCAGTCATGTAAATACAAATTAAATCCATTTTGGCTAAAAAATACAAAGTCATATTAAATATGGATAATTGATAATCTTGACACAAGGGCATCGTTACAGCGTGCAGGACATGCACTCCACATAAGTGTGACTTACAGTCTCATTATACACTTATATAGCGATATTAATATCGATATATTATTACACAGAAGGTAAGGGTTCGTTTTAAGCGCCTCAAGATAGGAAATCTTATTTGAAAATTTTTCATATGTTAAACCCTATTTCGATCTTCCTAAAAACCAGCATCGATGACGATCGATTGATTTATTGTGAAAGATCCAAACATTAATTTCGACAAAAACTAGGTTTTAAGTTTATAGAGCACATACATATTCGCTCGGGACTATCAAGCGATTATCAAATTAAAGTAGCCTTACATCTTTGTACGAACCTTATTGATATTTTCTATTGACTATAACTGTTCAAGTTATAGATTTAGATAGAAACTTTATGCTGGTAAATCTGTACTGCTATGCTGTCAAAGGAGTTATCATTATAAAAAAGGCAGAAAAACATTTATTTTTTATTGTTCCAAGAGGGGTTGTAAGCAATCTAAGCAGAATTTAGGAACACCTAACAATTAGATTCAAAGATAAATTGTTCAAGATAAGAATACAAACCTTTTACAGTGTGTATATTAAATATAACTAAAGGGATTAGCAAGGCTTTTATTCACAAAACCAATAATTTCCCAGTGAAAACAGTAATACGAAAACATATAATATTGTTAAATTATATTATTTAATTCAGATTTTAATATTTATAAAAAAAAATGTACTTTTCACCTCAGATGTTTTTATTTGGATCTTGTAACAATATTGCCAAAATTTCGTAATTTAAACGCTATAAATTCCTTATGGAGCAATCACAAAATATTTTATCAATCTACTCTTTTCATAAAGGCTATTTAAAATAATCATGAATTTAAATCTTTTAAAAACTTTCCCAATCTAAGATGGATATAAAGTATGGTATATACGTCCCATCACCGATTAATTCCAAATACTCGTAGACCTAGTGCACACATTCGCCTGCAAATCCCCCAAACCCCGAGATCCCATAAACAAAAAAAATTAAACTATCTTAATTGGTGGCAGTCGCGAGAAAATATAATCTTTCATATATCTTAGATACTTAGGTTTAGGAGACCACCGGATTGGTCTCTTGCCACTGGAATTCACTTGATTCATCCACGTCTGAACTCTGCAGGAACTGAACTCCGGGGGAAGAGGGAGCTTATCAGATGTTAAAGTAATCGGACCGCCAGCCTACCACACTTTATTCCTCGCAAGCACAAGTTTGCCGTGGAGGGCATTTAAATTCCGAGCTGACCACCACAACCTAATCAAACCGATCCTGAACCTCACCTCACCACACCTAAACTAACCTAACCTAAGATAACCTAACCTAACGTAACCAATCCTAACCGAATAGAAGGGCACCGAACCAAAGCGAGCAAACCTAATTTAACCTAACCTAACCTTTTATTACCTAACATGACCTAAAAAAGTTAACCTACCGAATCAAACCGAAACGAATCCACCTAATTACACATACCCTAACTTAACCTAAACTAACCTACCTATTCTAATGTAACCGAAGCGAACCGAACCTGTTATTAACTTAAACTTAAACCTAACATGACCTAAAAAAGTTAACGAATCAAACCGAAACGAATCCACCTAATGTAACCGAAGCGATACCACTTAACTTAACCTTTTTATTACCTAACATGACCTAACTATCGAATCAAACCGAAACGAATCCACCTAATTACACATACCCTAACTTAACGTAACCGAATCAAACCGAAACGAATCCACCTAATTACACATACCCTAACTTAACCTAAACTAACCTACCTATTCTAATGTAACCGAAGCGAACCGAAACGAATCCACCTAATTACACATACCCTAACTTAACCTAAACTAACCTACCTATTCTAATGTAACCGAAGCGAATGTTATTAACTTAATTTACTTACTTAACTAAATTACCTAACATGACCTAAAAAAGTTAACCTACCGAATCAAACCGAAACGAATCCACCTAATTACACATACCCTAACTTAACCTAAACTAACCTACCTATTCTAATGTAACCGAATCAAACCGAAACGAATCCACCTAATTACACATACCCTAACTTAACCTAAACTAACCTACCTATTCTAATGTAACCGAATCAAACCGAAACGAATCCACCTAATTACACATACCCTAACTTAACCTAATCTAACCTACCTATTCTAATGTAACCGAAGCGAACCGAAACGAATCCACCTAATGACACATACGCTAACTTAACCTAAACTAACCTACCTATTCTAATGTAACCGAATCAAACCGAAACGAATCCACCTAATTACACATACCCTAACTTAACCTAAACTAACCTACCTATTCTAATGTAACCGAATCAAACCGAAACGAATCCACCTAATTACACATACCCTAACTTAACCTAAACTAACCTACCTATTCTAATGTAACCGAATCAAACCGAAACGAATCCACCTAATTACACATACCCTAACTTAACCTAAACTAACCTACCTATTCTAATGTAACCGAATCAAACCGAAACGAATCCACCTAATTACACATACCCTAACTTAACCTAAACTAACCTACCTATTCTAATGTAACCGAAGCAAACCGAAACGAATCCACCTAATTACACATACCCTAACTTAACCTAAACTAACCTACCTATTCTAATGTAACCGAATCAAACAGAAACGAATCCACCTAATTACACATACCCTAACTTAACCTAAACTAACCTACCTATTCTAATGTAACCGAAGCGAACCGAACCTGTTATTAACTTAATTTACTTAAACTTAACTAACCAAAATAACCTAATTCAACCAAACACAACCTAATCTAACATAACTTCTATAACCTAACCTAACCTAGCCAAGTTTAACCTAAGACAACATAACACAACCTGTCAAACCTAACCAACCAACCCGAAAACGAACTTAGCCAAACCGAAACGAATTTAACTAACCTAACTTAAAATAATCAAACCTAAATAACCAACCAAAGTAAACTAAACCAAACAGAACCGAAAAAACGCTAACCTATTTGACTTTAACCTAACCTTACTCAACTTAACCATACCTAATTTCGCCTATTTTAAGTTAACTTATATTAACGTAAGTATCCAAACCTAACTAAATTCAACATAAACTAACTTAGCCTAGCCTAATATTAACTAAAATAACCAAACTGATCCAAATTTACCTAATTTAATAGAATATAACCTTACATAGCCTAGCCTAATCTATCCTAACTAACCTAGCACAGGCTATCCTAACGTAACCAAACATAAGCTATCCTAAACTTACATATCCTAACCTATACTAACATAAAGTAACCTAACAGAACCGAACCGAACTGAAATGCAGGCATGAGCGGAATAGATTCTTTGCACATTCGCATCCACGTATATGTATTTGAATCTACCTTTAGTAAATGTATATTGATGAAAAGGAAAGATCAAGACTCACAAATAACAGTGTTAAAACTCATGTAATTTTCATATTTTAAGTGTTACGGCTGAAATTGGTAGGCCTCAACAAATGTGCGACATGTTTTGCTATTCGTATCAACAGAACCTCAATCTCACATACTTTGGGCCAAAGTTCGACCAAACAAGATTTACCGCTGAACTAATGAAGCTCGACTGTGATCCTATTTGTAAACTTCTGGAGCTGAGAGGATCCACAGCCAGGATCACATCCGCTAAGTTAAGGAGACTTACGGCACTTCACTTACTGAGATAGCGTTCACAAGATTAAGTCTATAAATATTGCGTCTTAACAGTAATCAAGGTCTATTTCATCTTGTGAGAGTATTTCAGAGAATATTGCACGTAAATAACTGGGAGCAGTGCCTCCAGCTGGGTCATGTACTTAAGTGAGGTTCATTCATCATCCAACATTGTACGATACAGTGGGAGAACTCCATCTTCCCTCCATTGTTCTGACAGGACTAAGACCTATTGCCACTTACTTGTGGCTACGAGCTTTTCAGATTACGTGTTTAACTTTTATTAAGTAGTGTAGAGGCTAATAATAAGAAATACCTTAATGAGTTGTTCAATACAAATATTGTTTAATTTTTTTAAATAAATCTTTTCCATACCGAATGATGGAATTTTTAAAAGAGATAAATAAATTAGGCAATCTGAGATACAAAGATTACAAACAATTACATGAACTAGAAGAAAAAAGGAAATACAAAGTTGTGAAGTTAGAGAAAATAAAAAGCAAATAAGGGTTTACAATAATTGCGGTGTTAGAAAACTGCAACGTGCATCTGCCGAACAAATGTTTGACTGTCGTAGATGACAGAAAGATCAAAGAGATGAACAAGATACATAATTTGCACTTAGCTGTCACTGTTAAAAAGACAATGAAAGATAAAGAATGTCTTACTATCAATTTTATACAGTAAATCATTTAATTGGTTTTATGAGATTATTGATATTTTGTGATTTTCGTTGTTAATGTTTTCTTCAATGACTGTAGCAGATTTTTCTTTGATTTTAAGATAATTTTCATGGGTTTTAGGAACATTTTCAGTATTTATGTATTGTATTTTCAACATTATAAGCAGTCATTACCAATAGATAAAAAAAGATTTACTAAGATTTAATAATAACAGCTTAGAAGCACGCAGCTGAGACGGTAATTAAGACAGAGAATGTATATAGCAACGTTTTTTTGGTCCTGTTGACAATATTTTACATTGATTTACTGTCTGCCACAATCGGCATATTACTATTGCTTATGACCACGATAGCAGGCGTCATTTCTAAACTTAATACAACGGCATTAGCCTTGCACGTAGCTTGAACGGTAATTTAGACAGAGAATGTATATAGCAACGTTTTTTTGGTCCTGTTGACAATATTTTACATTGATTTACTGTCTGCCACAATCGGCATATTACTATTGCTTATGACCACGATAACAGGCGTCATTTCTAAACTTAATACAACGGCATTAGCCTTGCACGTAGCTTGAACGGTAATTTAGACAGAGAATGTATATAGCAACGTTTTTTTGGTCCTGTTGACAATATTTTACATTGATTTACTGTCGGCCACAATCGGCATATTACTATTGCTTATGACCACGATAACAGGCGTCATTTCTAAACTTAATACAACGGCATTAGCCTTGCACGTAGCTTGGACGGTAATTTAGACAGAGAATGTATATAGCAACGTTTTTTTGGTCCTGTTGACAATATTTTACATTGATTTACTGTCGGCCACAATCGGCATATTAATATTGCTTATGACCACGATAACAGGCGTCATTTCTAAACTTAATACAACGGCATTAGCCTTGCACGTAGCTTGGACGGTAATTTAGACAGAGAATGTATATAGCAACGTTTTTTTGGTCCTGTTGACAATATTTTACATTGATTTACTGTCTGCCACAATCGGCATATTACTATTGCTTATGACCACGATAACAGGCGTCATTTCTAAACTTAATACAAAGGCATTAGCCTTGCACGTAGCTTTGACGGTAATTTAGACAGAGAATGTATATAGCAACGTTTTTTTGGTCCTGTTGACAATATTTTACATTGATTTACTGTCTGCCACAATCGGCATATTACTATTGCTTATGACCACGATAGCAGGCGTCATTTCTAAACTTAATACAACGGCATTAGCCTTGCACGTAGCTTTGACGGTAATTTAGACAGAGAATGTATATAGCAACGTTTTTTTGGTCCTGTTGACAATATTTTACATTGATTTACTGTCTGCCACAATCGGCATATTACTATTGCTTATGACCACGATAGCAGGCGTCATTTCTAAACTTAATACAACGGCATTAGCCTTGCACGTAGCTTGGACGAGATCGTTATTCAGTAAACAATAACAGTATTTAAATTGGTGGCCATTTGCATTCGAGAAAAAAATGTTATCTTAACTAAATTCCACTTTTATTCATTCTTTTTCTCAAAAGCTCCTAACGTTTAAAGATGGCTGTCATTCACAGTTTAGAGAAGAATGGTTATATGTCAGTTATTAACGACCTAGAAAATACTGAGCTCCATTTAAACGAACTAAATTTTCGGAGATTAAGTTAAAAAGAAAATAATGGTTTACTTTTGTTTATGAGTAATACCTTATTCATATGAGGAAAAACCTTGATCAAGATTTAATTTTGTATGACAATAAGTCAGTTGATTTTATACTGTTTATAATAAAAATATCCATCAAAAGACAATCGGATAAAAGAGCGAAACACTTGCAACTCGTTGAAATTGACATAAATAAATAAAGAATTTATTTCAAGAATACACTGTTAATTAATAGTATTTTTAGCTAGAAACTATGAGTTCATTTCATAAAATCTACAATACATTCTATAGAGTCAGTTTCAACTAATGACTAATGAGTTTATTAAGAATTTAATCAGTGAAATGGAAAAATTCCAGTCCAGTAAACACAGTGAGTATGGATGATTTCATTAGTATGTTGGGTTAGCCATTGCTAGGTTCAAATAATAATGTAACATCTCTGTGTTTGATATTATATATTCTTCACTTGATATTGTTTAGTTTTATTTATTGGTAAATATGAATTTTGCGTTGAATAAAATAGTGAAAGAATATTTCATGCGCCAAGGAATTTATGTAATAACTTGGGTTGTGATAAGTTACATAGGCATAATTTATTTTTAATTCTATAAATTCACATACTTACGTAATGCATTCTGGAATACAGTTCCTCATAAATATAAATAAAGCGATATGTCAAACCTTAATGTTGGGTTTACAGATAAAGGTTTTCATTTCGTTTCATTCGAAGTAATTAAATCCAGAATCGTTTCCGATGAGAAGTAATTAAGTCACCGCGGTGCTTGGCGCAATGTTATATCCAAAACACTCAATTAAATCACTGTCACTTATCTCATAGCTAAACAAATGCTTCTACGAACTGACGGTTTACACTCTCCATTAAGAAGAAGTTGTTTGTTTCAGGAAAGTATTTAAGGAAAAACACGGTAATATTATTTGTGAGTTATTTTGTGTATATAATAGTTTGATTGGTATTTCTCATATTTCTTTGCATTCTTAGCAATAGGAAGTTAATAAATTTTGTAAATAATTTGTAAAAATGCAAATGTACTTTACTCAGTAAAGATTAAAATCTCAAATACTGTATACAAAGAGTACAGTACTGTATACAAAATCTCAAATTTTCGGAGATTAAGTTAAAAAGAAAATAATGGTTTACTTTTGTTTATGAGTAATACCTTATTCATATGAGGAAAAACCTTGATCAAGATTTAATTTTGTATGACAATAAGTCAGTTGATTTTATACTGTTTATAATAAAAATATCCATCAAAAGACAATCGGATAAAAGAGCGAAACACTTGCAACTCGTTGAAATTGACATAAATAAATAAAGAATTTATTTCAAGAATACACTGTTAATTAATAGTATTTTTAGCTAGAAACTATGAGTTCATTTTATAAAATCTACAATACATTCTATAGAGTCAGTTTCAACTAATGACTAATGAGTTTATTAAGAATTTAATCAGTTAAATGGAAACATTCCAGTCCAGTAAACACAGTGAGTATGGATGATTTCATTAGTATGTTGGGTTAGCCATTGCTAGGTTCAAATAATAATGTAACATCTCTGTGTTTGATATTATATATTCTTCACTTGATATTGTTTAGTTTTATTTATTGGTAAATATGAATTTTGCGTTGAATAAAATAGTGAAAGAATATTTCATGCGCCAAGGAATTTATGTAATAACTTGGGTTGTGATAAGTTACATAGGCATAATTTATTTTTAATTCTATAAATTCACATACTTACGTAATGCATTCTGGAATACAGTTCCTCATAAATATAAATAAAGCGATATGTCAAACCTTAATGTTGGGTTTACAGATAAAGGTTTTCATTTCGTTTCATTCGAAGTAATTAAATCCAGAATCGTTTCCGATGAGAAGTAATTAAGTCACCGCGGTGCTTGGCGCAATGTTATATCCAAAACACTCAATTAAATCACTGTCACTTATCTCATAGCTAAACAAATGCTTCTACGAACTGACGGTTTACACTCTCCATTAAGAAGAAGTTGTTTGTTTCAGGAAAGTATTTAAGGAAAAACACGGTAATATTATTTGTGAGTTATTTTGTGTATATAATAGTTTGATTGGTATTTCTCATATTTCTTTGCATTCTTAGCAATAGGAAGTTAATAAATTTTGTAAATAATTTGTAAAAATGCAAATGTACTTTACTCAGTAAAGATTAAAATCTCAAATACTGTATACAAAGAAACAAACATATATCCAGATTAAAATTCCAATATTATTTTTAAGTAATATTTTCTAGTCGTTTACCAATAATTTATATAAAATAGTTATTATATCATTAAAAAAAACTTCTTAAAAATTTCATGCAAATTAAAAAAAATATTAGTTTTATTTTTCATTAAAATAACTTTTAAATTTAAAATAACCAAAATATATTAAAATACATATTAGAATTTTTTTATTTGAAATTAAAAGTATTTGCAATAAGACAAGTGTGTCTAAAATGAGTAAAATAATGTTTCTTTCACATAAAATATCTTCGTCATCTAAGACAAATACCACGAAATGATTGTTTTAAGTTATAAATGATATTTTTAAATTAGATATTTCAATATTTAAATTACTTCACTCCAGTTTGCTGGCAGGCTTAAGTTTTAAGATCCTACTGAAATTCTCTTAATAAATATTTTGTTGATATATTTATAAGTAAGGAACAAAAAGATATTACCAATCAGCCACGGTACAACACCGGTACAGGTATAGAAATTGACTGTGCAGGGCACGCCTCGGGGCTCATGTGATTGCTATCGGAATTCGCTCAGTTTACTTTTGTTGTTGTCAACACTTTGTTAAACACTTTCTGTTTTTGTAACTGCAACAGTGTCAAGAGTTAGCAAAATAAGAAGATCTATTTATACAATTCCAGCTATTACAATTGACCTGATCTAGCACAGAAAAAAGGAAGATGTGATTGTGCCTAGTTGTAAACCTCGGTTTGATGCCAAGGTTTGAAATATGTAAAAATGAAATATCCACAATAAACGGTGTGATATTCTAGGACCCTAGAGCAAATTTGCAATCTATAAGCTTTGGTTTTCTCGAAATCGGTTGAGAAATTTATCTCAACAAAGATATCGATCGCACTAGTTTTGGTGGGTGTTGAAATAGGATAATATGAAAAGGTCTGCAAATGAGAAGGTCTGCGGTAATCCGCAAATGTCGAGGTTCTGGGGTTCATGGGCAATTCGATAGGTCTAGTCTATTGTGGGAGATGACTGTTGGAGTTGGTGGGGTTTGTTCCCTAACCTCACAGGTTCTTACTAGCCTCAACAAGGATGTGCTACCCCCGCCTACTTTGACTGGAGAGGCTGGTTTAAAGCTGGGCTCCTCTTCTTTTGGGGAGGCATGACTTTGAGATGTGGTGCCCTAATTCTTCCTCATGGATCTCGATAGGAGGCGGCACCTACTCCCTAACCTTACCCGTCCTGAATATCCTGTCACTCCGGAAGCAGCGCAAAGGTTCTTACAGGGCTACGTGCAATGTACAAGCTTCTTGTCCTAAGAGAACAAAAAAAGTGTTAAATGAACGTCAGCTACCCTACATTGATGACTCAGTCTAATTACATAGTTTCTCATGGCGTTATAACTATTTTTTATGGGTCTTGCGGTTGCTTATAAGTGTATCAAGCTAGGAAAATATAATCTGAGACAAAAATATCGTTTCATATTCTTAACCCTTTTATCACCCTCGTGTTTTGACCTCCACTAAAACAAGCGTGGATTGCGATCGGTTTCTTCTGAGGAAAAATATCTCTATCGATTTCAACCAAAACCAATCTGCGTGCTTAGACAGTGCAAACTGGCTATTGGCTCTTGGACTATTAATATAGTTGTTTACTTAAGGAATTTTAGTACAATCATCAGTGTTTCAATCACAAATACATACTATTAGATTATGATTTATTATACAATATAGGGATTTATAGGTACAGTATTTATTATTGGTAAGGTCCAATTGTACAGAAGTTTATCTTAAGTTAGATTATAATGTAGTAACGTTTTTGTAGTTAACTAAGAAACCAACTGTAGTTTTAACGTTGGTTGTTGCTGTTGATTATTTTCCACATTATTAATGAACTCAGTAAATTTTGGTTGCTTATTATATTTGCTTATGTAATAACCTGGGGGTTTAATGAAACAGTTTACTAATTCATGTATGGATAAAATGTGAAAATTCTATAATTTAACACAATTTTTACTAATGTTTTTATTTTAACAGAGTAAAATGTTCTAAAAATAAATAAGACATCGAATATTACTTGTAATCTAATTATTAGATGCTAAATGAAAATCCCCAACAGTTATTTTCATTGACCTGGCCTGGTTTATTTTTTATTATGTTATTTATTGTTAGGTTTGAGATCTATTCTATTCTTATGTTTTTTAATTTAATGTTAGTAATTTATTTTACTAATTTTTACCATTATAGTGCATTTATTGTATACAATGTATATTATTGTAATTTGACCTTCATGAAAGATGATTGATTGTTATCTTGTTTTTTATTTGCTAGATAAGAAACTTTAATTGAATAAATCGCAGTTTTGCAATTTTAACGAACGGAAACACTCTTAAACACGAATGACCTCATTTCCATTTAAAAATTTATGAATATCTTGAAAAAAGTGAAAATCCCCAAATTTCAAATGATAAAATTGTTTATTTGTTTTGTTGGTTGAAGATAAATAATAACACAATCTTACTTACGGTTCAGATTTTAAACAATGTGTTAAGAGGAAGGTGAACTGGAGCTAAAATAAACATTCATACTTAATTAACCCTTCCCAAATATCCATGTTATGTATAGAAATATTAGTTTCCATATTATATCCTTTGTTTTCTTACCTGTAAAATATATGTATATGTATTTTTGGAGTTTTGATTATGATATGTGTTAATAATATATTATTTCACAGTATAAAAAATATTATTTTCTTCGTTTATTTGTTAAAAATGATAGATTAGTTAAATGGTTTACATTTATTTGGTTACTAACTGTTACCCGTTGCTTCGTGCGGAGTTTTTTTTTAAATAAAATTATATCAATCCGTTTGGAATATATCCAGGCGTATCCAGGACTTAATTTACACCCTGTATGTACTATGTAAGACTGAGAAGCCTACAGCAGTCAAAAAGTATTACATTTTACTCACAGTCTAATATATTATACGGTGTCAAATTTGAGTGCCTCATTGTTCTGATCAAGACAATATATACATATGTAGATCTCAGAACCCTATTTCGGTCAAAACATTGTATACCTTAGGTTTTAGGTCTTATTTCTGTCTAAGATACTTCCAGTGCATATAGTAGAATTTGCCTTATTGACCCGCTGAAGAAAATATACGTACATACTTAGGACTGAGAAGTCTATTACGGCCTTGAAGAAAAGCCTGCCGTATGGCTTGTTCTTGCGGGATAAGGGAAGAAATTTTGCATTTTTGCATCATTTTAGAATAATTGTATATAGTCGTTTTGCGTTATAGAAGTATTGATGTTTTTTGGATCTACTGTTCTGGAAAGAATGGTCAGTATCCAATCCTCTTTTTGTCTTTGTGTCACTGTAAAATGCAACATCACAATGTCAAGGAATCCCACCAGTTTTGTTTAAGTTATGGGCAAAAAATTTACAGGTTTTCTCATAGTTTGTTGTTATAAGGTTATTTTTGTATTATTTCTTTTAATAGTATTTAATAAAATGAACTTTTAAAAAAGAATTTAAAATACATTAAATGATTTTGATTCTTTATTAGCGCAATCTAGAAAACAATTATGTAGTACCTTTTACCCGGCTATCTACATTCAACTAGTGATCAAGCAATATTGTACTTAATATTTTATAAAACTAAAATGTTAACAAATGGTTTCAGCTTTTTTGAAAAACTTGAATCCATGCCTCCGTTCGGAATTAAAAATTCAAGGTATGAGAGGTTGACGACTTGAATTTAGAAACATTGCAGATTTTTTCATTTATTTTTGAGAGCGTGATATTCATTTTGGGATAAAAATTTCTAAATACTATAAACACTATATAAATACTACAGTTTTTTATATACTATAATTAGTATCTCCCCTTTTATTACTTTTTAGTGTAATAATACTTACTGTTAATACTGGAATTACTGTACAAGACACACACCTGGTTAGTGAAATAATCGTTAATATGTGTGATATGTTCAAATGTTTATAGTTCAAATACTTTGTGGTAAAATTATATAGGAACTGCAAACACTAATTATTTATAAAGATAAGATAAGACAGACGGCTATTAACTACGACGTAAACTACAAAGTTAGTGAGATCCTCTGTGTTAAGACTATCTCTGTTGAGTTTATTTCTCGAGAGAATAATTTATCAATCTCTTTTCCAGTAATACCTTTCTGTAAGTATTAGCTACACGTTTGCAATGAGAGCAACATAATAGCCGAAATGTATAGGAAGCTAGGATGTACATGCCGTTGCACCTACCACATTTCCATAAACAAGTTATCAGGACCCAGAATGACACCGAGATAAATCTGGTCTCATCACTTAGCAGAATTGTGGCGTGGCGTCGACAGGCGCATTACTGAATAATAACTGATAGCGGTCTGGAAATACAGTTCCAGCTTTTGCTTCCACAAGAGCTAATGTTGCTTACGTTCAGCTGGTTCACCAGCTTTCCTCCAACTAATCATTAAGAATTACGAATAGAAACGAAATGAAAATAAACATAGAATTTTTGGAATGTATGCCTTGGCAGTTAGTCATATCAGTGATTTTGAATGTATATTATTTCATATTCAAATTAATGAAGTTGACAGCTGCTCATGAAATCTTATTGACAAAACCTTTTTCGTCAATATTGACGCTCCTTTCTCCCTTTCGGTTTATACCATGACGACGTTTGTGATGTCATAATCCTCCAAAGCTTTAGACAGAGCTCGGAATAGCTTATTCACCGTAACATTGACTTAATTAATCACCTTTTTCTTCTTCTACACTGTTATAAATGCTCGCGTTAGGGTTGATCATTTCTCCCACTTATACTGCCTCCTTCTTGTCAATCAAGGTTTCTGTCAATCATACCTAGTCACCAGACAGACTCTCTATTTATGATCCTTAACTATTTCGCCCCTACACTTTTTCATCATCTTCTCCAGAGCTTCCGTTTGCGGTTTGACACCACTTTCCTAACAGATGGTTGCTTAGCCCACATAATATTCAACCCGTGTAGTCCAGAATTTATTTTTGTTAGAGGGCTTTTTTTCGAAAATTCCAAATTCCTATAATTTTGAGTTACTGCTTTGAACTCCAACAAACACCTCCAACTTACACCATGTTTATTGTTGGTCCTTGATAAAATCGGATTTATTCCAGCAGCGTCACAAGCTTAGGTCTGTTCAAATGCTTTTCGTCCCTAGCAAACGTTTACAAGTAGTGGCCTGTTAATCTCCCAAATAAAATCTTTGTGGGGAAGGGGTAAACGAGAGAAAAAAAGGGGATAGAGAAAAAAACGATACTCGGAGTTTTTTCCTGGGTGCCTTTTTGATTAGGTGATATTATTCAACCTACAATTCAAGTTCGGTAATGATCTGCTCCAATGCCGATTGAAGCATTATTTAGATTATTATCCTCCTTCATTACACACTCGGCAAGAAAACTTATGAATTGTCATATCTTATTTTATGCATATTTAGATAAGAAATTGATCGTTGTAAACATGAGATGCTTAATGCTGAAATAATATCTGCTGCAATACGAACAAGGGGTTGGACGGCTGAACAAACATCGCAGAGGATAATGTCCTTGTTTGCGGACCACTCAATGTGCTGATTACATGTAACATTGAAACGTGTCTGTAAACACGCGAGTCTAGTGTTTGTATAATTAAACACGTGAATTACTATCTACATTATTATGTATTATATTAGCATAATAGAGAAGTATTGCAAAATTTAGATCTATTTAGATATAATTCCATACAATCTCCATAATATGATCTATTGAATTATGAATTAGTTAGAATTTGGGTTAAACTTCCTCATTTGTGGCTGCTATGGACAGTTACACAAGGAAAAAACTATTACAAATTGATATAGAAGATAGCTTTCTACTTAATTCTTAAGCAATAAAAGCGTCTAAAGCTTAAGTTTAACCGTGTTACTAAAATAGCGTCATGCCCAGAAAAGGTTTCTTTGTTAGTAATAAAGTATTTTCGGAACATTTATAAAGTGTTTTCAAACTAAAAGATTATTGATTTTCCAAGTATAAATAATTTGATAAAAAAATTCATATGACACAATATTTACAAAAATGTAACGAATCACAATTAGTGACCTTGTTAATGAAACTGATTGATGTCAAGGAATATATTTTGTCTCCACATTGGGGTACAATCAAAGTCAAAAAATTAATTATTTATTAAATATTTGCACAATACTATAAAAGTGACTATACCAATTACGTCCAATAAAGTGATAATAAGAATAAATGACTAGAGTGTGTAGTGATCATGGGTTGGGATGACGTGTAAACAGAGCGAAGAGAGTAAAGAGTTCATGAAACACCGATAGAAACATGGAAACATCCGCATCAGGTTGGAAATCTACCTTGCGGAGATTTGTCCGTGAGATGATAAAATCCCATTTCCATGGAAACTGGGTTTTAGACGAAGTTTGCGTGATGCCATTGTCGTATAGATGTTGGAGAGATGTTTTCAAATCTCGTTATGAGGCTTTTAATGTATTTATTTCTAATAAGTATTAAATTTCACAGAAAGATTTGCGTAAAAGTGAGGTCGGCAATATAGGTTTACGGAAAAAATTGGTTTATCTTCATGACCACTGTGGTCTAAGACAGAGTTGCCAAGAAAACCAACGCATCTCGATGCTATTATGCATCTGGAGAGAAATATCACTGGTTACGTTGTAATTTTCCCAACACTAAGACAATTTATATTTGTAATTGTCAGGGTAATATGTCATTCCTAAATATAGTTTACCTTAAGTGCATGAGCTAAAACCTAAGGAAAGAAATAAATTCCAAAATTAACTATAGAGCAATAAATTAGAGGTGATTAATATAAATGTGCGTGTCTTTGGTAAAATATATAAGTGGTTTAAAATTTTGAGGAACGCAACAATATTAGTCAAAATATATTTTATAATATTATGAACTACTCGAAAGTTACTTTTACGTGGTATTAACATATGAATACGATTATTCTTTTAAAACGCCTACATATATAACAATCGAGTTTCAATTCTATTTCTTTCAACTAATTTATACAGAAATTTTACGTGGTAGCGGCCCTGTAAGTTATTAAAACATATCCTAAGGATTCTATAAATATCAGAAAACTATCTACAATCAACAAAAACTATAAAAAATACTTCATTACAGTACATCCTTACATTTTCCAAAGTTATTTATAACGCATATGAGCATAACAATAATAAATGTACAGTTTATTATTGGAGGTCTCTGATGCAAGCAGTAGAAAATAATTTGATCGTAACAATAAATTATGTAATAAAATTGAAATAGACCATAAATAAATTAAAAAGTAGCATAAATACATGATATTTAATATTTAAGCGGGAAATGGAGAAATCTAGTGACCAATTGAAATTCTGGAAAACACAAACTATAGGTTCTGTATGATTGGTAGGTATTATCCCTTTTACAAAATATGTACATTACCTTTGTACACTTTCAATTTCTAAGTAATAAATAAAGAACTGTCTTTTTTGCGCGAGTAAATGATGGCAGAAGAGTTTAAGTTTTATGTAAAAATATTTATTTATATATAGTAGTAGTTTTTGTGAAAAGTGTACGAGTTTTACATGGATTTTAGCTTTTTATAAGCTAAGATCTAGAGAGAAAGAAAAGTAATAAATTATAAACTGGAATGAAGTAAATAAAATTTCGAATAAATCACCACAACCATTACAGTCACAATAAGTTTCTCACAACAGAGTTTGTTCTTTCCCGATATGTTGCACATCACTTTCACTAGAGCGATTACTTGGAAAATTCAAAGCTGTTTTACAAGTATGTGTTTCCCCTGAGTTTTATTTTTCTCCGATTTAAACTTTTAGTCGGAAATAAAATATAAACATAATTCGCGTTTTAATCTTTAGTATATTTTGTCGATAGAAGAATAGCCATTACATTTAATAGCTAACAAAGTTATGAATTATTAACATACAATTGAGATACAGCTACATTAAAGTAATTATATGATTAATGTGTTAGTAGTTGGGATGGTTTAAGCCATTATCAAGTCATAGACACAGGTATGTTCTTTCTTGAAGGAAATATTATACTTTTATATTTCTAAATAAGATAAATATATTTTTTGAACGATATAACGTTCCCTAAAACGGATATTTATACTGAAAATCTACATTACGTAAACCTCTTCTACGTAACAATAATTTATCCCATAATATTTATAAGACAAATAATTATAAAAGTTTCCTTAATAATTTAGAGTTTGGAAACATAATGATAACATTTACATATAACAATCCATTTTACAAATTTAACTAACATTAAGCACGTTGTCAATTTCAGCTAAAGTTCATTGAAGGGGTCAAACATTTGTTTAGAATTCAAATCTGATAAATTATTATGTATTCATTACTTGATAAGTAGTCTAATAGTGACGGAAAAGATACAGTTACAGTATAAATTTTAATCCATATTGCGCCAGATTGGAAATACTATTAAAACATTGTTATAAAACATAATTCAATAAAAACTATGAACGTTTGTACGTTAAGTTATCGAAAGTAGTTGGCTTCTTTGACAATGTAATAAGGCATCTTTACAGCAGTTTAAGGAAAAAGAGAGGAATGAACACTAACGAGTCATTTTTCCAGACGGAAGTCCGCAAAGCGGCAATTCAATAACGCAAAACATATTATAAACAACTATCAAAAAATTTTGCATGTACTTAGTAAAGAATTTCTCCTTATACAGAAAGTAGGTTTGTTAGTCCTACGTGTGAAGTATAATTTCTTCATTGCGACAATGTAAACTCAACTACGGATGGAACTGGAAATATTTTAGATCGTCATTATATTACAAGAGCTAGAAGTAGATGCTTTTTGGTTGAAGTAAGTTTCCAAGACCTGCAGTATTAGTATATATTTTCTTAATCAGGACAATAAGATTTACTCAAATATGACACTGTATATAAATTAGATCGATAAATTTAAAGGGCCGAAGGTAGACGCTTTTTGCCCGATTCTTCTCAGTATTACATTTTAGCCATTTTTCTCTGTCGGGATAGCAAGCCAAAGTATACTTTGAGTTCCACCCGGGAAATACCTTAGCCCGGTAGTCAGCGATTTTTCAACGGTGAACAGATGAACGGTGAACAGATGAACGGTGAAAAGATGAACGGTGAACAGATAAACGGTGAACAGATGAACGGTGAACAGATGAACGGTGAACAGATGAACGGTGAACAGATGAACGGTGAACAGATGAACGGTGAACAGATGAACGGTGAACAGATGAACGGTGAACAGATGAACGGTGAACAGATGAACGGTGAACAGATGAACGGTGAACAGATGAAGTGTTTTCGACAGCTATATGTAAATATCTGCTTATTCTGCACCATCTTCCAGGTTTACGCTCTGTCAAATCCCAGGCCTTAAAAAACCATTAGATCTTCTTTTTAAACAATGCTTGCCTGTTCCAATCCCAATTCAGTATGCCTAAAAACCTAGGTATTTTGAGAGTTTTCTCTGTAATGCCGGACATTCAAATATGACATGTTCAACTGTTTCATGAGCCTCGCCTGGGTTTCTTGAATCGGAATACCTATTCTGTTCAGGTGGCCTCGGAATATCTAAAAACCGACCTGTAGTAAAACCAGTCATCATACGGTTCACAGTTCTACTCAAAGGGCATCTGCTGCAATGTTCCTTGATACTCCATTCAGCAACCGTATTTTCCCTTCAGTTCTGCTCCAATGTTGTCGGTGTTGGTGTAGTGTGTAGTGTGTACACTCTGTGTGAGTGTAAAACACTCAATTGGCAACCGACCTCCGTGATAAGTTATATGAAACTCGACACGTTGGTTAAGGATCTGTAAGAGTACAGTTGGCTTCTAAGTTAGCGCAACTATCTGCCCCTCCAATACTTGTGATTCCTCTATATCCAGGCACCCATGTTAGAATAACTTCATTCTATCTAGAAATTTGATGATCCTATGGCATTCCCATATTGTCTTTGAGATACTTTCATGGTTAGCCAAGGCCTGCAGAGAAGCTCTGCTACCCGAATTAATGTAGATTGCTTTTGTCTTTTTAGCCTCTTTCTACATTAATTCTTGCCTATCCCACAAGTGCTGTGACTTCAGCATGAAAGACAATTGCCAGTTTGCCTAGGCTATAGCTAAAGCTTGCTCTAAATCTAGCTCCCCAAACACCTGCCGTAGTACCCTTCAGAGTCTTCGACCCTTTCGTGTACTTCGTTAAAGGCTTCTTCATGTAGGCAGGCTCTCCGTTTGACCATTCGTCTCTTTCAACAAGGTTGAATTGAAATGGTTTTTTTCAGTCCGTAAACCTTAAATTCTTTTAGAATCTCTAGAATGTCACTTTTGAAAGTTTAAGGGAGTAATTGCTAGCATAGTGAAGATATTAGTTCCTATTGCATTGCAGTCTGTAGGCAGCCATCCTAGCCTCTCCTATGACAAATATACCAAGGGGTGGGAGGTTTAGCACTACTTCCATGGTTGTGGTTGGGTGTGCCTTTCATGGCGCCTATCGTCCCCAAGGACTCCAATCGTTGTACCTAAGACAGGGTTTTTGCGGCAGTCACCTGTTTAATCTTTGGCCACTTGTAATCATCAGTCTTATGACTCTGGCGTATACAAAATATGTAGGTTTTAGTTATTAATATTGATGTTCATTACATTATAATATGTTATACAGTACGTTCAAAGTTCTGTATATTATTCAGCGAACAAAAATTTAATTGAGTTATTTAATCAAAATAAGAAGGCAGTAAAATCATTTAGATTTAGAGTGAAAAGATAATATAGAGGTATTACTGCAAATTTTAATATAGCTGAGACTAAATATAAACTATGTAATGTACCTTTATTCACTTAAATAGTAAGTTATTAATTTATTATTAATTTTAGGATTATTTTATTAGAATGTAAGAAGAAATATAAATATACAATGCACTTTACTTATTGCATCAGAAAAAAATGGAAGTGCAGGAAAGTATATTACAGTTAAGCTAAATCTTGAAGATGCTGCAACTTCCATATAAGTAACTGTAAAGTAACATATAAAACTAGGATGGTCTAGTGGTATGTAGAATACTCGAGCTCCTTCTCTCTCATAATTACATTGCTTTTGAATCACAGGCCTTATGTAATGAACAACAACACCCATAATGCCGTAGACCTCTTTAGAGTCAACATTCATGTTTGAAAAACACACAGTAAACATAAGGACCTCGTTAACACTTACCCTCTGTAGGTCTTGTTTACTTTCTGTATTCCAATAACCTCGTCCTTTGGCAAGAACTTTGCTTCTGGTAGTATTTTCAGATAATACATATATATATATATATATAATCTGAAAATACATATATATATATATATTTATATGTGTGTGTGTGTGTGTGTGTGTGTGTGTGTGTGTGTGTGTGTGTGTGTGTGTGTGTGTGTGTGTGTGTGTGTGTGTGTGTGTGTGTATTAGTATATAACATATTTAGAATTGTTACTTAAATATTCTATTTAAATGGATTCATATACTATATTATATTGAAAGAGTGGTTTAAAAAGTTTGTTACATAATATAATCTTTGGAAAGTGATCAAAAATGTCAATTCCATGTTAAATTGTTCTTAAAAATATTTTAAACGTTTAGCTTTTGGTTGTAAGTTTTTGGAAGTACAAATTTAATTTTATAAATTATTTAAAAAGTTAAAGCTAAAGTATTTCTTATTTTACTAGACGATGTTGGGATAAGAAGAACTCCCTACCAAATTACAGTAACACATGAACTATTTCAGACCAATGTGGACGAAATCCATGTCGAAGTTCGTAGATGAAGAAAAAGTGTATACTTATTGCCATTTTAATTTACTCAGGTCTATTAGTTCCATACTTGATTCTTCCTCGTTTTCCGACCAAGAAAGTATAGACACTCACAGGTCTAAAAAGCATACTTCTTTCAAATAACAACTACGGTTGATTTTATAACGGTATTGATATCTGCAGTCAAAAAGCTAGACAGTAGTTTTGTCTTTGATGTCTGTATTACATTACTAACTAAGTACTAGATATCTAATTTTAAACGGTTAAAAGTAAACTTCTACTTAAACTTCCAATTTTATTATCTCGATAAAACTTTGAACTAATAAGAAAAGTTGTTAATTTCAAACTTGCTTTATGGTATAAGGACTATAAATTGTAAATTAATTAATTGGAATTACATTAATCTAAAACATGATATTTTTATCATAATACAATGTTTATATAGAATAAATAATTACATTTAAAAGACTTTTAATTAATTAATAATATTTGATTGTACTAATTCATTTATTATGGTAATTTTCGAACTTTAGAGACCAATAGAGTGTAGCCAGAAGGAATTTTCTAAATAATAATATACCTATCATAACCCCAGGGACCCTAAGAATGTACAATCGTTTGAATAGTTTACGCGTGGAAACGTAACGAACAAACTCAATTTCGTATTTATACTGATATAAGATTACCTCGTTACATGAAACTAAACCAGTTAAAAGAATATAAAAGTAACACTCCAGGATGTTATCGTTATCTCATGTTGTTCACGCTAATGAGATCGTTAATTACAAGTTACGATGAAAGAACAGCTGATGACAGAGTTTACACTCGAGCAGACTTCCCCTCGTAGACTGATGAGCTCTGCAACACAGTTATTGAACATCGCTGTATTGTTGTTACCAAGGTTACAGTAGATAGTGTTGTAGCAAATCTAGCTTTTTTTTCAATTATTCCTGTGCAAAAAATCCCGCACTGGTGTATGTTTTCCTCGCCTGCAAGTGTAGTAGGCCAGATCCAATTCGTACTATATAAACGCACAACCTTGTGTTTCTTAAAATTCACACAGGAATATTTTGTATGAAATAAATTGACCGTCAGCCACGCTGATAATGGTGAAGGTAAGAGTGGGTAGGTATTGAAAGATTTAAAATATGAAACGATACTGTGTCTCAGGTTGTATGTTTCTTAGCTTTACAAATCTTAAAATCTACCGTCGCCCACAAAAAAAGTTAGTGATATCATCGTCACAACATGAGACAGAAGGAGTAAACGACGCCGCTTCTATGTGAATGGGTGGCCGACGCTATTTAACATTTGTTTACAGTTGACTTAAGTGTGTCAAGATAAGGAAGACACAATATAAGAAGAATAAAGCTAGTGAGGGTGGCCGACGCTATTTAACATTTGTTTACAGTTGACTTAAGTGTGTCAAGATAAGGAAGACACAATATAAGAAGAATAAAGCTAGTGAGGGTGGCCGACGCTATTTAACATTTGTTTACAGTTGACTTAAGTGTGTCAAGATAAGGAAGACACAATATAAGAAGAATAAAGCTAGTGAGGGTGGCCGACGCTATTTAACATTTGTTTACAGTTGACTTAAGTGTGTCAAGATAAGGAAGACACAATATAAGAAGAACAAAGCTAGTGAGGGTGGCCGACGCTATTTAACATTTGTTTACAGTTGACTTAAGTGTGTCAAGATAAGGAAGACACAATATAAGAAGAATAAAGCTAGTGAGGGTGGCCGACGCTATTTAACATTTGTTTACAGTTGACTTAAGTGTGTCAAGATAAGGAAGACATAATATAAGAAGAATAAAGCTAGTGAGGGTGGCCGACGCTATTTAACATTTGTTTACAGTTGACTTAAGTGTGTCAAGATAAGGAAGACACAATATAAGAAGAATAAAGCTAGTGAGGGTGGCCGACGCTATTTAACATTTGTTTACAGTTGACTTAAGTGTGTCAAGATAAGGAAGACACAATATAAGAAGAATAAAGCTAGTGAGGGTGGCCGACGCTATTTAACATTTGTTTACAGTTGACTTAAGTGTGTCAAGATAAGGAAGACACAATATAAGAAGAATAAAGCTAGTGAGGGTGGCCGACGCTATTTAACATTTGTTTACAGTTGACTTAAGTGTGTCAAGATAAGGAAGACACAATATAAGAAGAATAAAGCTAGTGAGGGTGGCCGACGCTATTTAACATTTGTTTACAGTTGACTTAAGTGTGTCAAGATAAGGAAGACACAATATAAGAAGAATAAAGCTAGTGAGGGTGGCCGACGCTATTTAACATTTGTTTACAGTTGACTTAAGTGTGTCAAGATAAGGAAGACACAATATAAGAAGAATAAAGCTAGTGAGGGTGGCCGACGCTATTTAACATTTGTTTACAGTTGACTTAAGTGTGTCAAGATAAGGAAGACACAATATAAGAAGAATAAAGCTAGTGAGGGTGGCCGACGCTATTTAACATTTGTTTACAGTTGACTTAAGTGTGTCAAGATAAGGAAGACACAATATAAGAAGAACAAAGCTAGTGAGGGTGGCCGACGCTATTTAACATTTTGTTTACAGTTGACTTAAGTGTGTCAAGATAAGGAAGACACAATATAAGAAGAATAAAGCTAGTGAGGGTGGCCGACGCTATTTAACATTTGTTTACAGTTGACTTAAGTGTGTCAAGATAAGGAAGACACAATATAAGAAGAATAAAGCTAGTGAGGGTGGCCGACGCTATTTAACATTTGTTTACAGTTGACTTAAGTGTGTCAAGATAAGGAAGACACAATATAAGAAGAACAAAGCTAGTGAGGGTGGCCGACGCTATTTAACGTTTGTTTACAGTTGACTTAAGTGTGTCAAGATAAGGAAGACACAATATAAGAAGAATAAAGCTAGTGAGGGTGGCCGACGCTATTTAACATTTGTTTACAGTTGACTTAAGTGTGTCAAGATAAGGAAGACACAATATAAGAAGAATAAAGCTAGTGAGGGTGGCCGACGCTATTTAACATTTGTTTACAGTTGACTTAAGTGTGTCAAGATAAGGAAGACACAATATAAGAAGAACAAAGCTAGTGAGGGTGACGACCAAGTTCGTTCTCAGTGGAAATTTCGCTATCGATGTCAATAACACCAAGGTTGTGTGCTTAATCAACTATCTAATAACTAAGACACCATTCATTAAATTTGTATTTTAATGAAACTAAATCTAAGCACAAACTGAAACAACATATATTTACAAAGTATATAAATGAAACTCTAATCGAATACTTTCATAATTGCACAGACTCAAACTTATCTTCTTATTTTCACAATATTATGAAACTGAGCGAGGCATTTTTAATTCAAACATGAAAGAATTCCAATTTATAAATGCGTGTTCATTTTCAGCAGATAAACTCACTGATATTAAGCGACTTGTAAATGTTTATATTCGTAAGATAAACAAATACCCAAGTGAAACAAGCTACTTTACAAGCGCACGAAATCACTTTACAGATAACCAAGGAGATTAATGCTCCCAGGTGGCACCGAAGAAAGTTGGCTTTCCATGTTATCTTTCAGCATAGTGTTTCTATCACTTTGGCATGAAATCACTTTACAGATAACCAAGGAGATTAATGCTCCCAGGTGGCACCGAAGAAAGTTGGCTCTCCGTGTTATCTTTCAGCATAGTGTTTCTATTACTTTGGCATGAAATCACTTTACAGATAACCAAGGAGATTAATGCTCCCAGGTGGCACCGAAGAAAGTTGGCTCTCCGTGTTATCTTTCAGCATAGTGTTTCTATTACTTTGGCATGAAATATAGTTATAAAATGTTACTATGTATCTTAACACATAGCTGTTGTTTTAAACCTAATGTAGCAAAACCATGTTATACAATTTGAAAAATATTAGTTATAAATATATTAAATTTACGTTATCTGTTTGAAAAGAAAGTTACTGTCACAATATTTCTGGAATAAAATCAATTGCAAAATACTCATAGACGGCATGGAAACGTAAATAACAGATTTTTGAGAAATATTAATACAAAATTTGAACTATATATTTCTGACTAATTTTTATTATAAATTGTATCTTTTTAAATATATACAACTTAACACTTGACTTGTACCGTCTCTTCACAGTATTTGACACAGTAATTTTTATCTTTAAATGTATATTGCATATTGTTTACCTTTATTATTAGAAAATATGCCTATTTAAACGTATACAACTGATTACTTCTACATTTAGTTCATAGTCTTTTACAAATGGTAGTTGTGATTTAAGTTTAGTTTCATTTTCATTCGTAATTCTTAATGATTAGTTGAAGGGAAGCTAGTGAATCGGTTGAATGTAAGTAATATTAGCTGTTGTGGAAGCAAAAGCTGGAACTGTATTTCCAGACCGCTATCAGTTATTATTCAGTAATGCGCCTGTCGACGCCACGCCGCAATTCTGCTAAGTGATGAGACCAGATTTATCTCGGTGTCATTCTGGGTTCTGATAACTCGTTTATGGAAATGTGGTAGGCGCAACTGTCTATACATCTTAGCTTTCTATACAACTCAGCATACTATGTTCATCTAGCTTCAAATAGATAGTTAATTCTCATAGAAAGGTATTTATTTAAGAGGATAGATAAATTATGCTCTTGAGAAATAAACTGATTAGAGATAGCTGCAGTAAAGATGAGTTCACCAAATTTGTAATTTTGTGACGTAATAATACCAGTCTGTCTTATTTTATATTATAAAATAATTAGTTTTTGAAATACCTGCTTAATTTTACCCTAAGGTATTTGAACTACAAACCCCTCATCCCATGCTCTTAAAATAGTTCCGAACTAATACATGCACGCTATACGAGTAAAGTCACAACTACGAATGGATGTTACTAAAAGAACGTCGCTAACCAAAGATTAGCTAAATTCCAAGCAGTGATATGCACTTACATCGATCTCGATGTTCTCATATAGAAATGAAACAAATGAACGTTTTAGGGATATCGATATTGAGACAGACTCTTGATACTCTTTGTACATACAAAAAACAACGGTTCAGCAAAGTGTTGATAACAACAAAAGTAAACTAAGCGAATTCCGATAGCAATCACATGGGCCCCGGGGCGTGCCCTGCACAGTCAATTTGTGTACCTGTTTTGGTGTTGTGCTGTGGCTGATTGGTAATATATTTCTGTTACTTACTTATAAAAATTGTTTTTATTAAGGGAATTTTAGTAACCTCTTGAAACGAAACCCCTTCTCAGCAAACTTAGAGAATTTAAATTAATTTTTATTTAAAGTATACTGATTAAAAAATATAACATTTTACAGTGCTTAAAACAACTATTCGTTAAAATTGTGTTACTAGGCGAAGCTATTTTACTAATAAGAAACATTTGTATAGAATTTAAAACTTTAGCACTCTTCCTATACCAAGATATAAATACTTACATGTATTATATTTGTTCTTTTATGTCCTAACAGCATTACGATTTTAAAAACGCATTAAACTACACTTAATGTCTGTAAAGTCACAAATTCCCTATTTTAGACGAAACTTAATTTTACAATACTACGAGAAATCAGTTCTGCCCATTTTTCGTGTTTAACATATGTTTTTTCGTGTTTTTTTATATGTAATAAAAGTTGTTGGATTTCAACTAAATGTCAAAATATACACAAAGTAATCAGGCCTAAGAAGTTTGATTCATACTTGAACAGTTAATTAATTTTCGTTGATTATATTCTAAGTATATATTATGTTATATGTTATGTAGTGCTTTCTAAAAAGCTAATACTTCGATTAACAGTACTTCAGTTTGAAAATTTAAATAGTACGTTCATTTAAAATACGACATTAATTTTCTTTTTACGTTCTGAAATGCGTCCAGTGCTCTTTTTTACTTAGGTATTCGTAGTGTTTAAAATGAGGTGAAATATTTTGGGGAATGATTAAAAAATAACTGAATAACTACGTGTTTACTACTCTAGTACAATCCTTGTCAGTCAGAAAGTTTGCGGACACAGGTTGTACAAATATATCAGTTCACAACAAATAAGGTATCCACAGTTTTCTACATTATTTTTTATGTATATTGACAGTTGCTTCTCTTCTCGTCAGTTTTCATGAAATCTAGTTTTAAATTTAATTATAAAAAATTGCCGTATTTAAAAAATAGATTCTTCTTTCAGAAGAAAGTAACATGTTAATTAGATATAAAAGCATTTAAAGTTATAACGATGTAACTTAAACCGTTTCTGAAATATGATTTTTAAATTAAAAACGTAACCAAACAGACGCTTTACGAAGTGAAATATACTATAGTATATCAGAAGAATTTTGTTTATTCGTTTATATATTTAAATAAATTTTTGAAAGCTCTATATAATATAATTAGTTTATACCTTATAATTTACTCCACAAATATAAATAATATCTAAAATTAAATCACAGTCATTTACATAAAATTCCTTAACATGAATTGAACTTATGACTATGAACTTAAGAACTTTTCTTGCATGATCGCCGGTAGTTGGGTAAGTAATTGCTCTGAAAGCATTTATGATAGAAATTATAGAATTTGCAGCATTTACTTAAAGGAAACTTAGTAAGTCTTTGAAACCGACATATATAGAGAAAGCTGTTTATTTTCTTGTCAAAGCAAACTTTTACTAGTGTATATAATCTCTTTGACACAAATAAATAATGTGATAGAAAGGTTAACTTGTGACATTAGTGAGAGGTATTGTGCATCATTACTCAAAACATGAACCCACCGTACCATTTCTCAAGATAAGTCTGAACCTTTCTAACAAACAATGTTCAATGTTCAAAACGGTGTAACCTGTTCAGCACGTAACCACATATACTCGTATTTCCAAATAAGTCATGTAAATAACAGATCACTAAGGCATCTATTGTCATTTTCAAACTCAGAAAAATCGTTAGTTTAGAGGTTTTTAGTAAAACAACTGTCCAATGGTTTTACTTATTTTGTCTTCTCTTTCATAATTCTGGGAGTTCTAGCGTTATATTAGATTACCTTTTCAGAAGGAAGTGGCATCTCCTCTTAATCTGGGCAGAACAAATGTACCGTTTCTTCAGTGTGATTAGTTATCTCTGTAGCTTTTCGAGATTTTGTTGTTGGTTGAGTCAAACACTCATACCTCAATATTAGCAAGTAAAACTGTACCTTTCTCCTGTAGACAGATGTAATTATGTTAAAAACTGCTGTAGTTTAGCTTGTAGTTATTTTATAGTGGCGTAATCTTTAATACTAATCACTAATTGTTTAGTATGAATATTCCCTGTTGTTTTATGAAATTATAATTTATTTATATGTATGTTGTCCAAAGGCTACACCCTAACCATGGCGCAGGTTCAAAACATCCTAAATTCAAAACCAAACTTATAAGATGCCAAGTTATGATGAGGTAACATCAATTACCTCAAACTCAAACACGATGATGCCTATAGAAGTGAAGCCTCATGCTCTGAGGTCATATCTTGGGTTCGTTTGCTTTCGAGATAATATGTGGACAGCAGGTTTATACACAGACAGGTAAACAGAAAAAAAAACATTTCCAGCCTCTCAAATGATAGGCTTAGTTAATATAAAGTGTAAGATCTCCAGGATACCTCGTAGTCAAGAAAGGCCTATATAGTTATAAATAACATTATGTGACGTAAGAAAGTATACATTTGCCATAGATTTAAGGATTTTTCCACTAACGACGTAGTAGACTAGTAAATGAGAAATGAATGTTTTACTGAATACCCAAACTGATTTCAATTTAAAGCAAAGTTTTGAACTGTAGCGTGTTTGGGCTTTGCTAACTGTTTTTGCGAGTTAGTGACTGATCAAGTTTTACTGAACAATAAATCAAGTTGCGATTAGAGCCTTACTTATAATCTTTATTGGCTGAGCGTTAGCTATGGTGATTTTCCCATCACCACTCGTGGGGCAGGGCAGATTGTCCTCAGAATATCTTGAAACACAGATAACTTATCAATTTGAATTTTTGCATGGAGCTTCATTTCTATATGGGCAAAACTGAGTCTGATGAGTTCCAAGTCATTCCATGGAACCTGGCTGAGCGTTGGCAAATATTTGTATAATGGTCTTATATCGGAATAAATAGATTTGTAAACAAGCTGAGCATAAACACACGATTATAATATGTGCAATATAAACAAACAGCCTAACTCTGTAAGACATCTCGAGACAGATTCCAACTCGAGAGTAAATTTTGAAAATGAATCTTCATTTCTATAAGGGCTATAATAAATTCTATGCTGATGAATTTTCAACCATGGAATTTGGTTGGGCGTCATTGAATCACTGATTAGGCTGACAAAATGTATCTGTTGTGGGGAATGCAATAACTTCTTTACTTTATAAGGTGTACATGTTTAAATTATATAATTATAATATGTCTATAATTGTGTACATATTTAAGGAATATAGTAAATTTTCATTTTAAAAAGTTATCTACAAAAGCTACTAATGTCCTATTATAAATACCGATCAGAACAGTAACTACACAAAAGAAGTCATAATTAATATAAATAATAAGAGAACGCTTCGCCGAGTTACTACTGAAACAATTTCCTGAAACAAACAACTTCGTTTTAATGGAGAGTGTAAACCGTCAGCTCGTAGAAGCCGTTGTTTATCTATGAGATACGTGACAATGATTTAATTGAATGTTTCGTATATAACATTTCACAAGCGCCCGTAGCGATGACTTAATTACTTCTCATCGCAAACAATTCTGAATTTAATTACTTAGAATAAAACCAAATGAAAACTTGTATCTGTACATTTTGATGGAAAATTAAGATTTGGCATACTGATTTGGTTACACCGTATTCCATAACGCATGCATGTCAATTTACACAAATATCAAGTAAAATGTACCTATGTAAATTATCACAACCCAAGTTATTACATGAATTACTTGGCGCAAAAAATATTATTTCGCTATTTATTTTCATGTAAAATTCATATCTACCAATACAAATAATTAAACAATATCAGGTGAGGAATATATAACGTCAAACACAGAGATGTTACATTATTATTCGGACCTAGCAATGGCAAACCCAACATACTAATGAAATCATCCATACTCTCTGTGTTTACTGGACTGGAATGTTTCCATTTAACTGATTAAATTCTTAATAAACTCATTAGTCATTAGTTGCAACTGACTCTATAGAATGTATTGTACATTTCATGAAATGAACTCATAGTTTAAAATACATATAAAATAGCAATGTATTTATTTCTGTATATTTCTATGAGTTGCAAGTTTTTCATTCTGTTATTCAATTGTCTTTTGGTGGATATTTTTATTATAAACGGTATAAAATGAATTGTCTTATAATACTCTTAAATCTTGATCAAGGTTTTTCATCATATGAATGGGGTATTTTACAATAACACACCATTCATAAACAAAAGTAAACTCCGAAACATTATTTCGTTCAAACGGAGTGCAGTATTTTCCAGGTCGTTAATACATAATAACCGACATATAACCATTCTTCTCTAAATTTTGAATAACTGCCATATTTATATGATAGAGGATGTTGAGACAAAGAATGGATAAAGTGGAATTTAGTCGAGATAATATTTTTACTAGAATGCAAATAGCCACCATTTTGAAAACTCTTATTGATTACTTATTAACAATCTCATCTAAGCTGCGTGGAAGGAGAGCCTTTGTTTATACAAAGGCTCTCCTTCCTTTAGTTTGAAATGACGCCTGTTATCGTGTTCATAAGCATAAGCCCAAATGTAACACCTGGAATTCTTAAGTAATGCCAAAAGCATACAAGTCTTTAAGTGATACAAGGCCTTTATATTCTTAGATAAATTCCATCGGGCCTTCATCAAATTTTTTGGTTTTTTTATTCGAAAACTTCCAGTACATTAGAGTTCCATACGTTTAGGCCGCTTGCCATCATTACTCAAAATAGCATTGTAAAGAACGCACTATTTTGAACAGAACAGTTTTTGTGGAAATTATTCTATAATAATCACTACATAGTCTCTTTATTTGCAGTGACCTGTCTATTTTTAGGCCTACTACAACAACACAAAACATTCCTATCCCACTTTTGATAATTACTGGGCCAACAATCTGCAGTATAAACTAATAATCCATGCAAGCGTCAAGAATTTCTTGCATAAGTCGAGTTCTCCTATCACTTTCATATTACTCTTATACACCGTCCTTGAAAATCTTCTACACCTCCCCAGGGGGCGCGTCCCCCAGATTGAGAACTACTGATTTAGACCATGAGTGACAAAAGTTTTCTTTAAGTCTAGGTGCTTATAATCTTATCTGTGACCTGTCATTCTTGTCCTCAAGGTATTTAACGTTAATCCAATGTAATCTGGAGGATATTTTAAATTGATTGAATTAAATCACGTATTTATATGCAAAAGACAAGTTGTCCATTATACTTTACTTGATGACGTTGTTGGATAAGCCTTCCCTGTTTTGTTACTGGTGATTTTGATAAATCGTTAACCTCTTACAAATTAAACATCTGGGTTTGTTTTGTGGAATTGATTCTTTTTGTTATCGTAACGGTATTTCATGAGTATTTGCCGATCTTTGTCTATATAACCATGTGTCAAGCCTATGCTTAGCAAATAAATCTTTGAGAATTTGAAGAATTTAAAGATTACGCTTTGAAAATATCATTACTTTAATTAGAATTTGATAACGTATTAAATGCTACTCGAAAATTATTATTAGTATTGTGAAGTACAGGATGGTAAAGAACCATTAGTTCTGGATCGCTGTTTTCCAAATAAAAAAAATTTCCAAGAATTTATTGGTTTTTTAATATAAAATTTATATATCAAGTAATATAGGGCACACGCGCGCTGAAAGAAAACTAAAAATACAAACTTTATATTAAAAAATCAAATCTATCTATCACAATAAAAATTCGATATTGTTTCAATCATTAGAAATTTTAATGCTATTACCTTTAGATACTACTATATAATACTATATATTACTACTATAATACTATCGAGTAAAGTGAATCAAGCTGAATCCATATTCAATGAACTTTAATAATATTTATAAAATTTCATCGTAATAATGAAGTAACATACTAAAAATAAACGTAAGATTTAATACTTCAATGGTATACAAGTAATGGGCATGCACAAAATAATAATGATTGTACTACACAAACAAAAATTCAATTTACAAGGTAAAGTGTTTAATCTTGTTTTGTTTTATATAAGATGGTCGTTAAATAAATAGTTGTTTTATTAAAGATACGTTTATGATTGATGCAAGAATTATATCAAGGTAATAAAATATATGTATGGAACAATTTATTACATTATTTCTGTCCATTAGCCTCAACACTACTTAATACAAGTTAAACACGTAATCTGAAAAGCTCGTAGCCACAAGTAAGTGGCAATAGGTCTTAGTCCTGTCAGAACAATGGAGGGAAGATGGAGTTCTCCCACTATATCGTACAATGTTGGATGATGAATGAACCTCACTTAAGTACATGACCCAGCTGGAGGCACTGCTCCCAGTTATTTACGTGCAATATTCTCTGAAATACTCTCACAAGATGAAATAGACCTTGATTACTGTTAAGACGCAATATTTATAGACTTAATCCTGTGAACGCTATCTCAGTAAGTGAAGTGCCGTAAGTCTCCTTGACTTAGCGGATGTGATCCTGGCTGTGGATCCTCTCAGCTCCAGAAGTTTACAAATAGGATCACAGTCGAGCTTCATTAGTTCAGCGGTAAATCTTGTTTGGTCGAACTTTAGCCCGAAGTATTCTATTGAAACGTGAATCGTCTTAGCAGTTACGGATCTACAAGTTTCTTATGCCCTCCACATCTTAAAAAAACTTAAAAAATACAAAATTGAAGAATAAATTTAATTAAAATGCTCAAAAAGTATAGTTTAATATATGAGTAATAATAAATTATTAAATAAACTCTTTACTTTTAATGAGTTGTAAAAAATAGGTATTAATAGAAAATATCATTTTAAGGCTAATCCTCTACACACACCCATCCATTTTATGAGCTCTATTTTGGACTTATATATATTTAAATATAAATTTTTGTTAACTACTTCACTATACGATTAAAGAATATTTTCTGAAATTATACTGTTATTGTGTACTACTTCTTTTATCCCCTTGAGTTAAATTGATTTATGTAATAAAACCACGTTCTGTATTTTTAGTACAAAACATACTTTACAGGGAAAACAGGATAAATATCGGCACTAGTGTAATAATTCTGAACAGTGGAAAACAAACTGATGGCCGTGAACACTTTTATATTTTCCGCTAAAACAGATAAACCTTGAATTGCTTCTTTTCAATTAGAATGTTGGACTGCAGTGAGAACCATCACCCAACTCAACTCCTACTTGAACATTTTTATTTACTCAGTCCTGTTGTAGCTCACAAATAGCAAATTAGTACATACATAGACGCATTTAGGAAAATTAACATTCAAGAGTAATACATATCAGAAATCCACATTAAAATAGTTTATGTACTATTATGTAAGTATAATTTTCTAAGAAATCTTAAAAGATTACCGTACTAGAAGTAGAAGTGAAGGAACATATTCCTGTTGTGAAGGTTGTCAGCCATACATAGTAATCTCGGGCAACGGAAGGGTACAGTTAACAAGGTCCTTCTGTTTACTGTGTTTCAAGTGTGAATGTAGTCTCGTCATAAAGAGGTCTGTGGCATTATGGGTGTTGTTCATTCCCTGTGATTCAAAAGTTATGTAATTACTCAGCAGAGAGGAAGATCTCGAGTAGTCGCGTGATGTCAGATCCTTCACAGTTACTCGCACGGACGATGCAGCATTACACTTTTATCTCGTTCCAATAACTACCACCACTACTTTAACAGTTTTTCTACTGATAACATAAAAGTAATACATTATTATAAATAACAAACTTTATTTGACTTACTGTGGAAATTGTGTCAATATGACGATCGGTTCTTGTTTTCTACCTCCCGACAGGACGCGGGAGGTAGAAAACTCCAGTGTCGGTGAGAAAGAGCCTACTCTGTGGTTTTTATTAGGTTATAAATGCGTACGTATTATAATTATTAAAATTTAAAATATTAATTTGCGAGCGTTTATGTGACCTGAGCTTAAATTTAGGTACTAAATGTAGTCCTTTAAATAGAAGGACTAGAGAAGATATGCCACTTTGCGCATGTGTAAGTCATCAGTGGTACATCGCTGCTGGTACATGCCACTCACTGTAAATATAAATTTTGTTTTTACATTTTTTTGTTATTTTATGATGGAAACACATTGGTTCATTCTTATATAGCACAAAAAAGGGAAGACAAACTATAATCTATACATAAACTATAATTTGACTGGTTGATTTGAAAATTAATAGTAATTTGTTAAGACTTAATTAAGGCAATTAATAGTGATCAAGTAAGATAGTTTGAGTATTGAGGCCAGCCAATCTAAGTTAGGTGGTTAGTCGGTTGATTCGTAATGTAACGACTTCCCGTACTAAGGCTTTGATCACCGAGCGTTACTGATGTGTTTACTTGCTTTTACACTTTCCTCGGAAAAACAGGTAAACAACTTCTTATGAAATTAATGGTTTTTTTAATTACAAAAGCCTAACCTGACCTACAGTCTACAGTTGTATGCTGTAGAAAGCGACAGCATGTCTACAAGGTTTTTAGTGGTGTGATCTTATATGAAATATAAATGTAATGCAGTCATAGGTTGCTGTTTGAAATTCATTAAGCTCAAATGAACTTAAAACAATATTTAATTTTTGGTAAAGGATTTTGAGGAAGATGTATGTTTTCTATTGGTATTTCAAGGTGCGCAATTATAGTTACAGACTTGTTCCTCTTTTTTTGCCGCATTATTGACTAGATGTCATATAATGTTCATAAAATAAGAATTATATGTTATATATTTTTAATTTTATTAAATTGCATTCCAAACTTGATATTTTTCTGTCCCAAATATTATAAAATAAATTAAATATACAAGCACATGAGTATGTGAAAAAATAATAACCAATGTCTGTTTGTCCATTTAAAGCGTGAGATGATTTCAGTT
This sequence comes from Homalodisca vitripennis, assembly GCF_021130785.1. Taxonomy (NCBI): domain Eukaryota; kingdom Metazoa; phylum Arthropoda; class Insecta; order Hemiptera; family Cicadellidae; genus Homalodisca; species Homalodisca vitripennis. Next base: position 7,730,406 of record NC_060211.1, on the reverse strand, counting down.
CAAGTATTTTTAATACCACTTGAAAATCTTTGAAAGTTATTGAAGATATTTGTACTTGTGGTCACATTATTTTGCCAAGATTGGGAAGGTACGTTTAGTTCAATACTTTTATCGGATATTTCGGTGAAAAAATATATTTTTGTATTAATCCCAAATCGATTGTTAAATCTTATTTTGGACGAAAACATACACGATATGGTTGTTGAGGTAGGTTAAAAAAGTGCAGTTTTCCTAAAAAATAGATTGGAACCATTTGGCTTCTCACAAGACCCTCAAAATTAAAATCTAAGTAAAGTTAAAGGTTTACTATTCTGTATAAACTTTTTTGAGGCAAATATTACAGAGTACATAAACTTTCTAGTGTATATGAGGTTGTAAAACCGCTTACCTTGATATCATAAGAATATATATGTACAGTAAATGGAGAGTTTTCAGAAGAACTTTATTACAACTCGAAATGTCAGCTTTAAGAGAACAAGTTTGGCGAACTAAATCGAGAACAAAAAGTGATGTGTTTGTTGAAATACGGACATAGCCCTGGGACATGAGTTGTTCTGACCACACCACTGCAATATGTGGGTTCGAGTTTCTCTGACGGAATAGTTCTACATTCAGGGCTGTATAAAAATGTTCACCACTTCTTTCAAACACACTAATATTATAACTCTAGTTACATATATTTATCTTTTATTTTAGTGGAATAAATGTTTTAATATTATACTTTATTGATGTTCAATTCATCCCGATATTTTATCGCTGTAGATAATCACGCTTCACTTCCCATTGATGTTCAATATTTATATTATTAAACAGGATTATAAAATGCTTCCCTTTAAATTTTACATTTTAATTATTAACTAAAGATATTCCAATTGCTCTTGAGGAAATGTTTATAATATAACTTCAAGTTTTATTGAAGTTTTCCAACGTTACCTGCTCCAGCCCAAAATTGACAGGAGGGTTGCTTTCGAAAGTTTAAAGTGCTTCTGAAATTCAATATTATCATACGTATTATTATACGTATCAAAGTTATTAATTTAGAAACATATGTTTGACCACGTAAAAAGTAAAGACTTTTACTTTCGTAGTAAAAAAATTAAAAGTAGTGGGAAGTATATTAATAAATAAAATTATGTAGCTGAATTATGGAATTTAAACTAACTTATAATATTTCAGGTAAAAGGTCTATATAAAAATAAATAAATATAAAAAGTAAATTCTGGACACCCTATTTAAATTGATTACGAATCTAAATTTAACACTTTGTGTGAAAATAAATTTTCCCATCTGGAATAGGAGATCTGAAATGTCTTCTTATCTTACGAAGATATTTAACTCATAAACATAGGAGACCTACGTAATTGCTTTAACATAATCTGACGATTGTACTGATTGTACGGGCTGAAATATTGATCGAATTTGACTGCATTACGTTTTAACGGGTTTTTAATGAACTTTTATGTAAAATGATTACAAAATATTTAAAGTGATTGAGTTCTAATTAATCCACATTTATCAAAACCAATTTGAATGTAAAATACAACAGTGTGATATCAGGATTGAGCAGATTATACTATAAAAACAGCTGAATCGATGATAAGCCTCTTGTTGATCATAAGTTTAGGTGCAACAATCATGTAGACCAGGTCTGACGAGACTTAGTAAGTCAAAGTGCATTGCTCTCAAGTTCCTCGTTAGGGATTACAGTTTGCGGTTCTTAGTAGAGTCTACTTCGCTCCAGTGAAACCCATCTTGAGATATGGGTCAGTGTTCTGGGTGTGTTGGAGATGATGTTAGGTTTGGAATATTTTATTTTACCCCATAACACCATCCTGTCAAAGCACTTAAGATGACTTTCTGAAAATGGAAGAAGTGGGAAAGAAGTTTTTGTATTGCCCCACGTTAAATTACAGGAGTTTAATGTATTAGATTTAGGCCATTCTGCACTCAAGCCAAATAAAACCAGCTGAAGATAAAATTGTTTAATTTGTTTAGTAAGTTCAAGAGTTTTAGATTCAGGGACTGGTGTGTATTAAAACATTATTTAGTTCAGACAAAAAATAATACACGTCATTTCCTTACTTGTTTTTAATTAAATGTTACTTCTGGAAGCAAACAATCAAGTACATATTGTAAAATTTAGCATTTTTATCTTCAGCCGTTTTTTCTATGGTCTATGTTCCAAACACAAAATTGATAGCACCATCCTAATTGTCAGTAACATTGAGTGATGTTACCCACATTTCCCAACTGTGTGACGTTCGATGCCTCGTGGTGCGTAAATGTGCGATGTTCTGTACTCCGTAGTTTGGCTTTATACTCGTATACAGGTATAATTGGCTCTTGATAGCCTTGTGGAGTTTGAAGCCTACATGTACTTATCACATACTGTAAGTACCAATACGTCAATCATTACTATAAAATACGACAGTACGTTTAGGTTGTTGGTAGTCAGGCACTCTACAAGTGTTTACGAGAAGAGCTCTTAGTGTATTTGCGTGTTAATATACTTCTTGAAAATGTTCCTACTACATGACGAATCTTAAAATTTTAAATTTTTGCCTATCTCCTAATAATTATTAATATATATATATATATATATATATATATATATAATATATACATTAAAGGTGTTTCCGTGTGTGTTACTTATTCACGTAAAATCTACTTAGTATACGGCCCACTAATATCTCTAAAGTCACTCTGAGCTGCGCCCATTGGTCTGAAAATTCCATTTTGGCTTAATCACCAGATATTAAACGTGTTTTAATCACATATAAAAGACAAGAATAATAAATATAATATTTTATACACATTTAAACAAGTAATGGTAAGCTAAAGATTATTTAATTTACCTGTCAGAATTAGCTACATTTCACAAACGCTGTGTTACATGCAATAGCTTTTATTTGTCTGGATTTAATTTTATTGTAATTTTAATCAACTAAAATAAAATGCCATAATTTATTGCATCATAATTGTGTTAACTGAACTAAGTGTAAACAAAACGCAAGGAATGATAATAGTGAAAGGTAATGAGTGAATGATACACCGAATTAATCTTGACACTGCACATAAAATTAAACTTAATAGTTGTGAATTAAAGTACTGAAAACAAATAAAAATATCTCGAACTCAATATAAACACAAATCACAAGTGGACTGACCAAGTTATGATAACGAGCAGAAGAGTCTTTGCTGGCGTCCACGGTCTGAAGCGGTTTGCCTTGTACCTGCCATTCAATGTTAAGGTGATGCTAATTAAGTCACGTATACTACCACACTTAAGTACTGTGACGTCATTATGAGTGACATGACAGTTGAGCGATCAGATAGACTCCAGCCCAGCGTGCTCAGACTAGTGTGTTAGATTTATTTTATATATATCAGACGTTATGAGCTGATTATACAATATTAACTCATGGCAATTAGTCAATTGCGTAAATTCCACATTACTTCTATTCTAAATTTAATAAATATTCTAAATTTTACCTGACCGATAATTTCAACTTGAACTGCGATATTAGAACGACAAAACATTATTCTCAATGATTATAAATTCTAGTTCATCGATCAACAATTATTATTAATAGGTCCTTTCGCTGTTTAGGCTTCTTTCTTTTGGAACGCTCTTCACGATGATATTAGATTTATTGAGGACAGTGCACGCTTGGGGGTTGTCGTCAGGGATTCGCTGCTGGGGGCTTGTGGGGGTGAAGGGTGATGCTGCTTGTTTAAAACACACACACACTTAAGAAGGGGTTACCTAAAAACACCACTAAAAACAAACAATCCAAATAAAAAAACAAAATGAATTCTTGTAAATCTGGAAAAAGCGATCAAAAATTAATAGTTCGTAACCATCTTGCATTTCAAAAAATTAATAATATACTTGAAAAATAAAATTTAATACGTTATCAATAACTCCAATTCTCAAAGATTTAATGTTCAAGCCTACATTTCTCTATTTATTTGTTGGTCTTTTAATTTTATAGAATTCTACTATGAGTTCATTGAATTTTGTATAAGTGAAGGAAGTTTTTATTCTTAATTTAAATTATAAGCTAATAATTTACATAACCTGTATTAAATTATTTAAATTTACTCTATATTACAGGTTTAGTGGTAGAGAAGGCTTGATAGCCCTTAACTCCGCCTATTTCATAAGCGCATTTTTTCAATTTATTTATCTGAAAAGCTAAGGACTGTGGTTTCAGTCTCACCCTAGTCTAAAATAGTTCAACTGTTACTGAAATCGTTAGACCTATTCATTCAAATATCATGAAATGCTGAAGAGAAATTTGTGAATTTCAGTAGTACTTAAAACAAACAGTTTCGCTCTTTGACATCAATACTTAAATATAAAACTGAAATATAAAATGGACTATGATATTGTAATATCTTTCGGTAATTATTATTAATTTCAGGATTGCCCGGAATGCCATTAAAAATATCCTCAATGTCTCGTAATAAAATTGCGTGTGAAGCCGCGAGTAATTGATAGTTAAATACAAACTAACTGTTTTAATGTAAGTAATAACTTAAGTTTAGAATTTAATATTTGTAATATAGACGTGTTCAAAATGTTTTCCGTTATTGAAAAAATATAATTAAATTGAATATATCATGTTATTTTTTAATTTGTTTTACGTGTTATCTATTTATTGCTGAGAGTAAAAGAAATAACATAGATTTATTATTTTATTTGCCTTGAGTAATAAAAAATAAGTTAACATCAATGTGTCAGTATTGTATCGTTTATTTCTTGAACTTACGATCGTTAGTCGTTTCTCAAACCCAAAGAGTCTTAGTCATAATTGGGTACAATATACCAGGGATCGGTAGAACGGAGTCTGGATGGATAAGCAGACGGCTCAGATTAAGATCAGAGTCGACTTAAGTTCAGTCAGTGGTGAAGTAGCTCAGTACTGAAGCCCTGGCCAAAAGTAATAATGCAGTTTGCTGGGAGTTCTCTAGCGACAAGGGATAGGGAGACAAAAGCACTTAGATTGTTTTAGCGAAGAGATCGAACGTCCCGCTCGAATTTCTTAAGCGGAGGAGTAGACAGAGGCGCTTGGATTGTTCTAGCGCTTGGATTTCACTAGAAGAAAGTGGACAAGGCGAATGAAAATTGCTTGAATTGTTTTAAAAGTAACAGTACATTAAAAAAAATGTAGTCTCGAAGCGTGGTATTCAGGATATCGGTAACAAACGGGGGGTACCTTTTGTCTTATCCCTTATATAACAGCCAGGTTGGTGTACGCGCAGACTCCTCGATATTGCCAGTCTTTTACTAGCCGCTGAACCGGTAACATCTCTTCATAGGACTGTATGGAGATGTTCCTCAGGAACTCTCCTTACTGTCTGCGAGAAAGTGTGACGCTACTTCTCCTGGAGGTCAGCGGCAATACTAAACGATGGGAAGGGGGGACGTTTGGGGTTCGTAGGCATAAGGAAGATGTTCAGAACGTATGGGAAGGAACGTTTAGGGTAGTTTAGTAGAAACTTAGATGCATGGGGGGGGGAGCGGAAGGCGTTAGGGTCGCGGGAAGTACCAAAAATGACGCAGGTTTAGTGACGGAGAGGTAAGATGTAACAAGGACAATTAGGACATATCTTATTGACATCTCTGAAAGCGGACAAAGGAATTGATAGAATAAATGTTAGGGGACAAAGGTACTTAAAGGGTAACGCTGAGTGATGCAGGTTAATGTGTAGGAATTAAGGAATAAGGAGAAGAAAGGAGGGGTCGGTATTAGAGCATAGTTTAAGAACATCGGTAACAGTGGAAGGCGGAAATAATAAATGTTATAGGGAACAAAGCTACGGGCTAATCCGAGTGTAGAAAAACTTTCACAAAGAGTTAAGGTAAGGAGAGGATTAAGGACGGGGACGAACAAGGGTCGTTGCGGTAATATCAGAAAGAAAGTTTTTATAAGATATTTTAATAGAAGATAAAACAGAAATCGTAAGAAATAAATGTGAAATGACAAAAGTTTTGCCAATAAAAATACAAAATAAGATGAAGGCGATTTCAAAGTCAATTTTAACACTAAAACTTGACATAGTCCCCAGCCTGGTACTATAGTTGGCCCACCCACTAACTTGATCGATAAAGTAATCGCTGAGAATAACATAAATTATTACGAACAGCTATTAACCTAATAGAGAGCGATAATATGAGGCTTTCACTATTTTTGAATCGTGCTTAATTTAAATACCTGAAAATGAAATCAATTAAATATACAAGAAGTTCTAAACTTCCGTTCATATCTCAAAGATGAGTTTTTTGTGGTTTCCCTAACCTTTAGTATTCAGAGTTGGTAGTCTCGAAGCGTACGCAGATGTGCGTTTATTATCACTGCAAAGTTCATAGACATTATTTACTTACAAAGCAGACATTTTTGAGAATATAATTACATTTTGGTCGGAAAATACGAAACTACTGCAATGGAATAAAGGAAATTAATCTATCTCTTATTTTGTGCCAGTTATTGCACATAAAAGACGCATCATAATGAGGGATGTAATGAGTTCTTTGTCTCTGTTCATAATATCTCTTACCCACTAATGGCGATAACGTCTCTTCCTTTGTTACATTTACATCTTGTTGGACAATGCTATTCTTTCATAATACGGTACGAGTGTATTTCTGTATCCTTAATTAATATCTATATAACATTTTTACACAGTTTTCTTTATGCGTTATTTCTAGGTAGTACGAGAAAAAAGTTAAATCTATAAAACAAAAATATATTAAAAATAGTTAGGCAAATATTACAACCAATACATAAATAGACAAAAAGGACGGAGGAAAATAGTTCAAGCACTTAAAATCTAAAACTCATTGGGTGGCAATAAGACAAATAAGGTTAACCAATACCGTCCAGTATCAAACATTGAATTTTTTTATGTTGAAAACATGTTTCTCAAACATAAAATTAGAAAATGTTACTTTTAAATGTGAAACTTTATTAGTACTTGAATGAAATATAAGCATCATGTGCAATTAAACAGTGCAGTTTGCTCCAACCTCTATTTTATTGTTTAGATTAGATAATTAAGTGTTAAGATGCATATTTGAAAAGTACCTTCAGGTCAAACATTTATTCGCCTTAACAACTGATCGCAAATTACATCTTCCCGGACATGCTGCTTTATAATTCGTCCCTGACAAAATATTTCTCTCTCCTAAAAGTGAGTATCGGTGGTGGAGGTGGGGGGGGGGAATGGAATATGCTATTCACTATGGTCACACCTGCCCGACCCATCCTTGCCGATCCTTCAGGAGCGCGGCAGTCCCCGCAGGTTCTCTGATCCGTTGCAAGATAAGTTCCTAAATGAACAGTCCGGATTAATTGTGTAGGGCCTTATAAATACATTTCTGCAGCCTAAGTTAGAACCCGTTCCATGCTCTTCGTAACTACAAACTACATTCCTATCACATAGCAAAGGACTAAGGAATATAGTGGATCTAATTTATGATTACCTACTTAAAGCTTCCTCTGTCTCAAAATGTTGCATCTTTTTCGCTCATCAACTTGTTAAGAGACATTATCGTCTCAAAGCGTAGAATCTCATTTCCACTCCAATTTCTAATTTTCACTATGGTGCCTAGGTTTTTAATTTACAATACGTCTAAAAGTGGTTAGACCTCAGAAATTTATTGCCATTATTTAGTATCCTAATATTAAAACTTTAATTGAGAATATTTAAAATTTTTAGCCGTAGCAATAGACTTGGTAGAGAGGGCAATAACTCTCAGTTTTTACTAGTTTTGTTCAGTCATCAGAGGCAAATTCAAGGTTTGAAAATAACCCATAATGGAGAGACGTAAATTTACTGCTACGCAACACTGCAATACCACATAAGCAGTTTTTAATTACCGAACACAAATACAAGCATGAACATAAAATACATTGCATTATTTGATAAATACTAAACAGTTAAAACCAAGCGCAAATGGAATATGTAATATTTTATTAAATTAGCTCAAGTGGCAATACACATTTGACCAGAGGCCAGAAGAAAGTTTTCACTTTGCTTAAAATAAATATCAATTTCCGTATCTCGATTAGATAGACAAAATGGCGGCAAATGCATTGTTAATCATACTAGCTAAATTAATAAATTCTTAAAATTATGTAGTCACGTTATGTCAATGAATTTAAGGACTTAAATATTCTTATTATTGGAATGATTTACAAGGATAGCATTGTTGTATATTACACCGGATACCAAAATAAATATATTTGTTGTGTGATCATTTAATCTTGAATAAGAATTATACCACAAAAAAAAAGCCATTTCAATAGTCTAAAGTTCTAGGAATAGAAGTAAACTCGTAAGCATAAGTTATAATTTTAGCGACTGAAAGATACATATTTTGCTGTTCAGTGAAACAAGGCTGCGCGACTACTAAGGGCATCTTCTGGGTACTCAATGGTAATCGTGCTAAAGTCTGAGCCTATGTCACTCATTTTGTTTGATTTTGGTGAGTCCTAATTCAATTCAGTGCCAGAGACAGAGAAGAGGCTAGGCCAACCAGCCTTCTATTTGAACTTGTTTTAATAGTTCTGGTTAGTGCTGCCTTAGATATACGTCTTTGTTATAACAAACTATTTGGAATGTTGCTTATCGCATTGTCTGAAAAAACAGGTGTTACTACATGCGCAGTAGTTGGAGCGTCTGAGAGAGACAAGGGTCTATGCCACACTGGGAGTGGCGGGGACACCTGAACTTTCTCTGTTGTACATGCGCAGTAGTTGGAGCGTCTGAGAGAGACAAGGGTCTATGCCACATTGGCAGTGGCGGGGACACCTGAACTTTCTCTGTTGTACATGCGCAGTAGTTGGAGCGTCTGAGAGAGACAAAGGTCTATGCCACATTGGGTAGTCCTGACAATAAACAGTCAACTGTACAATAATTTGTTCCGTACAAATATATCATTTTGTGACAGTTATAATACGTGAACACCAATTTAAAGTTCGCGGCACTATAATATCAGTGTTCATCATTTCCGGGAAAGCGTCCTCAGTGCTACACTTAAGTGAGTTTTCCGCCTAAATAACTCTTAGTCGGTCAAGTTTCTATAAATAGACATTGATAACGCTGCCTGAGGGATCCCGTTCGCCGTGGTTGAAGTTGGCGCATGCGCACTAGCCATACAGGTGTGCCACCGGCAGGGACAGGTGTGTCCCGCATCTCCCCGCTCCCCGCTGCCGCCGCGCCGCGCCGCTGCACGGCTGAATGCTGCAATGAATTATTTGTAGCGCCTTCCGTTCTGCTTATGCAATTAACGCCACTGCGTGTATTGCGTTTGTAGCGGCGGAGAGAATTGAAGGAACACTTACAACGTAAAGTTTAATGTTATTTATTAAATCATTTTATGAGGCCAGTTATTTATTATCATGACGCTATCAATCGAGCAAACAAACAAAGGCAAACCCTGCTTATTGATTGGAAAGTTTAAGTACAGAGAGGCTTATGTTGCAAAGAATGGTGACGTCACTTGGCGGTGCCTTGCTAAACGGTGTGGTGCGTCAGTTAAGACCGATGGTGATAGGACTCGAGTCATCGGCCGTGACGACGTCCACACTGGCGGCCATCCCGCCACGATGCGAACTGTCTCGCTTTCTTCAACGCCATCTCGCATCTCCTCGCCATCTGCTTCGCCAACGGCGTCCGGGGACCTTCCACTGTCCCCACTGGTTTCGCAACTAATGTCCAGGAAAGATACTCGTAATGCTTCTACGGAAACTGACGCATTGTTCCTTAACACCAAGGACGAACTTGTAAGTAAGGTTCAGAAGTTGACTGGAGTGCAGTCATCATTGGTCGACAAGATCCAATCGTTGACACTTGAGCTTGAGTCGACCAGGCAACAACTTACAGAAGCCCTGGGTCATTCAACTGATGGGGCGTCCAGTGGCGTGACATCTCTATCTGCAGCTGACGTGTCATCGGTTTTCCTGTCAAACAGAGAAGTCCACCACACCTCACGTGCCATTAACCCCAAGTGAGAACTTAGCGAGGGTGGAGACTGTAATGGTTGCATGTCAAACTGATGAAGATTTTCCTCTTGTTATTAGTCAACAGGAACTTGGTGACTCTGATACATCCATCGAAGCATGCCCTTCAGCTCCATTACCTCGAGATGACACTCCTGCGGTTGAAGTTGTGGCTGAGACGTCTAGTGACCGCTTTGTGGACATTCCTAGGTTAAGTAGTAATTTATTGGAAATGAGGCGTGATAAACGTAAGCTCACTGACGATGAGGTATGGGAGGGACTTAGGGTAATTGACAATGAGGGAGTGCTTGTTTTAATACCTTCAGTATGTCTTACGATTAGATTTGCAGGTAGCACCAACCCCATTGTTGAGGCACTGGGGGACCTGCATAATACGAAGGTGGTACTTGCTCCAATTAGTAATTGTGCTTTAAGTGCTAATTTTAACTCTGAAGGTACCCATTGGAGCCTGGTAATTATTGATGTTGTCAGGCAGGAGTTCCAACATATGGATTCCCTGCCAGGTCTTAATCATGAGCTTGCACTTGAGTTCTGTAAGAAAGTAAATAGTGTTTTGATGTTTCCTAGGTTTGTTTTCAAAAACCGTAAATGTAAGAAACAGTTGGATGATTTCAGCTGTGGATACGAAGTTGTTAAAAATGCCAGGTCTCAGGCACAATATTATTGTTATAAAAGTAAGGTTACCACAAATTCACACATTTCCAACAGAAACACATCACTTAATTTGCATACTAAAACACGAAGCAAGAACAGAAATTATGTCGAAAATCAAAAGGTCAAAACCAAAGTACCAACACAGAAAACTCACAACATGACCAAAATGTCTTATAGTAATTGTACAGATACTCCTAAAATTAAAAATTCAAGACGCAAAGTAGTGGTAGTTGGCGACAGTCATGTAAGAGACCTGGCATGGTTGTTACAACCATTGTTACCTCAGCATAATGTCATGGTTCAATGTTACCCTGGAGCTCCAATGGAGTATGTTTTGGAGTCTCTTGTCTTGATGCGTGAGGATTTGGGAGCGCAGGACACTGTGATTGTAATGGGTGGAACCAATAACACTAGCTCTGACCACTGCTCACGTGTAAATGAAAAACTTGTTTATATAATTAACAACTTCAAGTGTAAAATTGTTTTGACTGAGATACCGTTGCTGTTTGGTGCCACTAAAACTAAGTTAAGTCAAATCAAAGCTTGTAATGGCACGATTTTTTCTCTTGCAACTCAATCCAGAGTACCGTTTTTGATTTTCAACCATCTTCTAGAGAAAAATCATTACGTAAGGAGCGGTCAGCACCTGAGTTTATCTGGTAAGAGATTGTTGTGTACGCATTTGTATGCTCTGTTGTCTCATTATACAAAGTTCTCTCGAGCTGACGAGCATCACTCACCAGCCTCTTTTTTATAGAATCAGACACCTTTTCTAATAATTGTAGTAAGAAGTCTATAACCTTGTTGCATCAAAATGTACAATCTGTTGCCTCAAAAATTGGGCCCATTGAAGCCATTCTTCACAGTAAAGATGTAGATATAGCTTGTTTAACAGAGCATTGGCTAACCCCCGACAAGCGGAGTAGTTTGAATATACAGGGGTACTGGGTTGCTGATATTTACTGTAGACCTAACCTCGCTAGAGGTGGTGTTTGTACACTTGTCAGTAACAGATTCCCTCATCTCGTCTCAGACCGCCAGGTTATCTCTCACCACAACTACGAGAAGCACTTTGAGTCCTCTGTTGTTGTTGTCCATGTTCTGAATTTGACATTACTGTCACTTTACAGATCTCCAGATGGCGACTGTGACGTTTTCATTGAGAGACTGGAGGAGGCTCTCAGAATACTTATGAGAAGCAACAGGAATATTATCATATGCGGAGATTTTAATATTCATTTTTGGGAAGTAACTGACAAGAAATTTGTTCAACTATTAGATGTTCTCAATAGTTTTTCACTGAAAATTCTTATTCGAGGAGTGACACGTCCTTGCTCTTCTGGTGGCTCGTGCATTGATAACGTCTTGACTAACATTGAGGTCGATCAGGTCTCAGCCGAAATACTCCCTACAGCCTTATCGGACCACGAAGCCCAGTTGTTCTCCGTCTCAGACACCTCTGGTTCGACTGGTAGCGGGCCGAAGATGGTAAAAGCGAGAAGGTTCTCCTCAATAAACGTTGATAGATTTTCTAGTCTTTTGCAACAGGTTAACTGGAACAAACATGTATTCAATGATGATAGGGAGGATATTGAGGTCCAATTTTCTTCTTTTATGGATGTTCTTGTACATATCTTTAATTTAGCATTTCCCCTTGCCACTCGCAAGGCCGAACGTAGAGTACGTCCTAAATGGCTCACTGTTGGGGTCGTCAGAGCGAGGGAGGCGTTGAAGGATCTATATTTGCTCCAGCGCGATTATCCATCGGCTTTCCATCGCAAGTTGTATAATAAAAGAAAATCCGAGTATCGAAAGCTTATCCAATCGGAGAAGAGCATTGTGGCTAGGTCTCATATTGAGAATAGTGACAATACAGGAAAGGCGGTTTGGCAGATTGTGGCTGAATATTCAGGGAAGTGCAAAGGTAACAAACGCATAAATGGTTTGATTGATGATGGCTTTTTGGTCTCAGAACCTAGTTTGATAGCTGCAAGGTTTAATTCTCATTTCGTTAACGCTTGTAATCAGTTGGACCTTCAGAGCAAAATAACATCAACTGATTCGGGGTTGCCCAGCTCTCCATGTTCATCGAGCATTTTTTTTTGCTCCTGCCTCGTACAGTGAAGTGTTGAGTGTGACTAAGGGTCTCAAGGCCAGCTCCTCTTCTGATGTATTTGATATGTCTCCATCCATTGTCAGGAGGGTTGCAGATTCACTCTCGTGTCCCTTAACTGTCCTGTTTAATAATTCTATTAACCAAGGACTCTTTCCTTCTGCGTTAAAATCCGCCAAGGTCATTCCTGTCTTTAAGAAGGGAGATAGAACCTCAGTTAACCAATATCGCCCCATCTCAATTCTTCCCACGTTGAGCAAAGTATTTGAACGATTAATTCACAATAGAATGATTAATTTTCTTAACGAAAATTCCTTACTATCTCCTTCACAATTCGGGTTTCTTAAAGATAAATCAACCACTCACGCGATAAATGATTTCCTTAATACCGCCTTCTCTTCTGTTGACTCTGGCAGTGAGACTGCGGGCATTTTTTGTGATCTTTCCCGTGCCTTTGACACCGTCAATCACCAACGTCTCCTGGACAAGATGGAAATGTACGGTGTTAGAGGCATCCCTCTAGAGTGGTTTCGTTCCTATCTTTCTGGTCGCTCTCAGTTTGTTGAGATCACCAACAAAGGGGGTAGGGGTAGGTCTGCTCTCTTACCGGTCAAGGTTGGTGTGCCGCAAGGCTCAATTCTTGGCCCTCTTTTATTTAATATATACGTGAATGACCTTAACTCATCTGTGAGGGGCCACTTGGTGCAATATGCGGACGACACCAGTGTACTTATTCAGGCTGACACAGCTCAATCTCTTTCCACCGAGCTTGCTTTTTCACTCAAGAGTCTTAGTTCTTGGTTTTCTGCTAACTATTTATTTCTCAATCCTGAAAAAACCTCAATAGTCCACTTTAGACCCCACAAGAATGAGAGTGCGTTAGTTTACTCTCCTTGACAATATACCTATCGAGCATTCTTCAACGGTCTGCTTCCTGGGACTCCACATTGATTCCAGATTTGACTGGTCAAATCACATCAGTCATGTCTGTCAAAGACTTGGTGCCAGCATTTACTCTTTAAGGTACCTAACAGGTTTTCTGTCTAGAGATACCGTTAGGCTGGTGTACTTTGGTTACTTTCTGCCCATTTTAACATATGGATTGATTTTCTGGGGGACGGCTTCAGGTAGGTTGATCAGTAGGGTTTTCAAACTGCAGAAGAAGGCTGTTCGACTGATGTGTGGTCTGGGTCATCGTGAGAGCTGTCGGGAGGTTTTCCCTAGGGAACGCCTAATGACATTGCCATCACTTTATATATATTCGGTTGCCACATTTACATTTAAGAACCTTCAATCCTTCCCATCATTTAACCACGTGTATTCTACAAGAAACAGAGATGCTCTAATCATTCCGCAACACCATAATAACACATTTAAAAAATCAATGTCATATATGGGCCCTAAAATCTTTAATGCTTTGCCTTCTAGTATCACAGCATGCGAGACTGAGACGTCTTTTAAAAACAACTTAAAAAAATACCTAATCAGACAAGCATTCTACTCCATTAACGAACTGGTGAGCGGTGCTCCAGCCTAGTGGACGATATAAATTAGATTGTTTGTAGTTTAAGTTGTACTATTTTATATTTTAAACTGTTTTAACTGATATTTAAATGTGTGATTTTGTTTCTGTCTAGTATTAATCGGTTCTATAATATCTGACAATGTTCCATGCATGTATCATGTCAATGAACAGTAAAGAATTTGATTTGATTTGATTTGATTGGCAGTGGCGGGGACACCTGAACTTTCTCTGTTGTACATGCGCAGTAGTTGGAGCGTCTGAGAGAGACAAGGGTCTATGCCACATTGGCAGTGGCGGGGACACCTGAACTTTCTCTGTTGTACATGCGCAGTAGTTGGAGCGTCTGAGAGAGACAAAGGTCTATGCCACATTGGCAGTGGCGGGGACACCTGAAATTTCTCTGTTGTACATGCGCAGTAGTTGGAGCGTCTGAGAGAGACAAGGGTCTATGCCCCATTGGCAGTGGCGGGGACACCTGAACTTCCTCTGTTGTACATGCGCAGTAGTTGGAGCGTCTGAGAGAGACAAGGGTCTATGCCACATTGGCAGTGGCGGGGACACCTGAACTTTCTCTGTTGTACATGCGCAGTAGTTGGAGCGTCTGAGAGAGACAAGGGTCTATGCCACATTGGCAGTGGCGGGGACACTGTACATGCGCAGTAGTTGGAGCGTCTGAGAGAGACAAGGGTCTATGCCACATTGGCAGTGGCGGGGACTCCTGAAATTTCTCTGTTGTACATGCGCAGTAGTTGGAGCGTCTGAGAGAGACAAGGGTCTATGCCACATTGGCAGTGGCGGGGACACCTGAAATTTCTCTGTTGTACATGCGCAGTAGTTGGAGCGTCTGAGAGAGACAAGGGTCTATGCCACATTGGCAGTGGCGGGGACACTGTACATGCGCAGTAGTTGGAGCGTCTGAGAGAGACAAGGGTCTATGCCACATTGGCAGTGGCGGGGACTCCTGAAATTTCTCTGTTGTACATGCGCAGTAGTTGGAGCGTCTGAGAGAGACAAGGGTCTATGCCACATTGGCAGTGGCGGGGACACCTGAAATTTCTCTGTTGTACATGCGCAGTAGTTGGAGCGTCTGAGAGAGACAAGGGTCTATGCCACATTGGCAGTGGCGGGGACACCTGAAATTTCTCTGTTGTACATGCGCAGTAGTTGGAGCGTCTGCGAGAGACAAGGGTCTATGCCACATTGGCAGTGGCAGGGACACCAAAATTGACGTTAAAAACGAGAGTAGTTAAATGTATCATACTGTTAACTTGTGAAATATGGAGACGCTAAGCACGTTAGGAGGTTCTTGGAAATAATTGTGTATTTTGAACAATATATTACAGAACCTTTATTTATTTGTCATAGGACCCATCCAAAGCCGTCGCCGTTGGGTATAATATACACAATACATTAGGTAAGATATACACAATCCGTTAGGTATAATATACAAAATGCGTTAGGTAAGATATAAACAATGTATTATACTGTAGATACGTCAGAAGTCAACACGTTTTAGTTACATTTTATTTTATAATTGGGGTTACAAACTATCCTTAATCCAAATATCTACGCAATAATAAAGTACAGATTTAAGTTGCTGCAAGTATCGTCTGTTATCTTTAATTATAGTGATCACAAAGAAGGAGGAAATTTAGATAAACATTGTTAATGAATGAAAGATTGATCAGTAATCGTATTTAATCCTATTAGAGCCTGTTTTACGTTTAATATTTCACTCGGCGCAGTGTTTTATCAATGCTATAATATCCGCTGATCAGTTATGTTTCCTAGACGTTTTTCAAGTTAGTTTCTCAAATTATAGCTTTAATAAATCTTTTGGGTCCTGACAAATATATTTTATCAGACTAATGGAATTTGAGCTTATAAATAGGCTACTAATACTGAAAAGCTGTGCAGGGAAAAAGGACATGAAGATAAGTATTTAACACCGGAGCATGCAAAGAGTTGTAGAAATTTTAGGTGAATTACTTAAAGTGAATACTGATCATATAATCTTAGATTAGATCGTATTAGTGTATAAATAAATATTTAGCAATGAGATGTACAGTATTTGCCAACAATAATTTATAGGAATTAAATACAATTACATAACATACGTTAAACAATAGCTAGTTTAAAACGGGCTCGAACAATATTATTGTTATTATTACAGTATAATACTTTGAAGTTTGCATTTATGCAAGTCTCAACACGAAATAGGGTTATTCTAGTTAAAAGCGTTTATCTCGAACCGAGAACTAAGCAACGTGTATCATTTAACATTTATAATTAGCTGCTTCCTCATTACAATGGATAAACAAGAGAGAAGGAACTGAAGTCAATTATTCAGGAGATTGTTTTATGAAGAGGAAGACAGAAAAGGAACAAGTGAATTTCTTTTCTAAACAGTAAAAGAAGAAGGTAAACTGAAATTCTTGTGTTAGCAAAGGTGAATAAGAGGTTAGTAATTAACAAGTTTAGTTCTCTTCTGAGCAAGTTTGTAGATATAATGTCAAAGTTCCCAGTGTTAGAATATTAGTGTCATGAAGTTCCTTTAAGAATGAAAATATCAACGATCGTGAATATATTATATATACATCCAAATGATATAATATAGAAAATTGAGGAAATTGCTTTAATTAGCATAATTTCGCATTAACAATTTTTAGTGGGTGGTAACGAAAAAAGTTACACAACATTACCTGCCTAGATTGTTATAGGAGGTGTTCAAATTGTTTACGCTTCTTGGAAATATCCCAGCCGATGATAAAACCCTCACAAGGCGTTGTTTATTACACCTACTTGTTCCGCGCAAGTTTGTAGATATAATGTCAAAGTTCCCAGTGTTACAATATTATTGTCATGAAGTCTCTTTCAGAATGAAAATATTAGCAATCTTAAATATATACTGAAGTTTTGAATCCACTGTATAAATAGTGGATAATAATATAAAGAAATAAGCAACATTTACATTTTCATAATATTTATTTCACTACATGCGTTTTCGACAATGATCGCATTAATATTATGGCAGGTTATGAATAGATCAAAATAATAACAGATACGGTGATAGCAAAGTATGCTAGTAATGTGTAATTAACTATACATTTTGTTTGGTAAACACGTATTCATATAAATATGACATATTGCTTTAATTATTTTAATTTCACATCTCAATTTTTATTGGTTGTTAACAATAGGAAGACAAAATCACGGGCCTAGATTGTTATAAGAGGTGTTCAAATTGTTTCCTCTCGGCTTCTTGGAAATATCCCAGCCGATGATAAAACGTTGACAAGGCGTTGTTGATTACATGTACTTGAATACACGCAGCTTCTTCTACAATACGGTGTCGTGCTATTATTTGTATATAAACCCATGCTTACATTACAAATTTTCTACCGACTCCTCATGGAATGTTCCAATAGAAGAATATTAGGACACTAAATACATATTAAATTAGGTGTTTGTGTACAGTAATCATGTGTAAAGTTTTCTTGGTTAATCTTATAGTTACAATAAAATTGAGTAATTCTTGAACTTGCACATAAGATCTGTATTGAACCTTTTGAGAGCCGTCATTTTGTTTAGAATCAACCTTTTGAGGTCTAATTTTCGGTATGATTTTCTACTAGTTAAGATCTTTAAATTTACAAATATACCTGTGCATACATTTCAGATTTCCCACCGACTCCTTACAAGCCATTCCCCTGAAGTGGCCAAGAGCTACTGATTGCACCAAAAGTTCAATTTTAATCGTCAACGTGACTGTAAAGTTTTACAATACGTATAAAAATGACGCTGTCACTGACTCACTCACTCATCTACACACATCGGTGCTGGGTTATTACAGTTGTCTCGCAGGGCTTAACGTAAAACCAGGTACACATGTAGATTCACCAACATTTTCACTATCAAATTTATTCAAAAAACGTTTAAAAGAATATGCAGAATAAAAGTTTTTAATCTTTCAAAACCTATAAAATCACTGAAATGCCACGAATATTTCAAACACAAACTTCAAAACACGTACATAAAAAAATTTAAAATATTAGTCTTCATGTATTTCAAAAAAAAATTTTATAACGTAAAAAGTTGTCATAAACTTATATTTAATTTCTTAATGATGTTTCACAGTTAAAAAAATCTCTATTCGTACAATATATTACAAGAAATACACATGGTCAAGTGCAGTAAGCACATGTGACAAATCTTTATACATATAACATTAAAATTGTAATATACTTTGGTCGGCTGCACATTACATTAACAACCAAACTTGATTTATAAAAATATTAGATTCAACTGTTATTATTTGCTGAACAAAAGCTTTCACCACCTGTTACACAACTAACAATCAAAATAACACGCCAATTATATTAAATCCTGCTACTACCATTATCATACAGTGCTTGTATGGTATATAACTATATTAAACTAAAGAAATGCCAACAAAAGTCTCCCAGCTCATACCGGATCCAAGTTTCATATATGACAACCATAATAATAAGTCTAAATATTCCCACATACATTCAAAAGCTAATAATAATTACACATAAAAGTATTAATACACATAACAACAATATACATCTATACATTGTAATAACAACAATAAATAAACAAAATACATATGAATAATAATAAAATAAACAAAATAACATTATAAAAATCTCTAACTATACAAATAACATTTAAACAGATATATAACAAAAAATAAACTGTAATAAAAGTTATAAAAAATTTGAGTGATCATTGAGTTAACAGAAAATACACCAATATTGTGAAGAATAAAAAAGTTAAAGAATAATTCATGGAAAGAAGTGTTTTAAACACTTGGTCAGATTCACATAATATTGTTATAAACACATTCTTTAACTTTTATTTTGAATTTAGGCTTACCTTGAAAACACAGTTCATTACAACATTCCTTAAAAATTTATTATAAATTTTGATACCATTATAACAAAATTGGTGCCTGAAGATTTCTTTCATAAAATTGGGAAGTATTAATGATATTTGACAAATAAAAAATGATACAAACTACTTATGTTTAAAAATAATACTTTTTTCAAAAATTAATATAGAATTATAAATTAATTCCAACAAAAAAATTATACTAGGGAAATTTATATATCTTTCCTTCAAATACTAGTGAATTTATACATTGTATACCAGTAGTCTAGTGATAGGACATTGCTGTACACCAAGTTGAGTAAACTGTCTCATATAAATATGTTTAACGGAGAGCACAGTGTATTCGGCAGCAGTACAAACTTTGCAGAACTAACTTCCACCTCCTACACCACCGTTATACTGTGAACTGTTATAGGGTACCAACCGCAGTTTTTTATTTGGCTTTAAATGCAAGAACTAACCTATTCTAATCTTTAGTCAGGAACCCATTCTGTAATTGACGTAACTGTATGCTCACAATTATAATTATTGTACAATTTTAACACGTTTTACTCTTGTTTCATTATGTATCAATTAACCTGTTGTTAATTAGATTAACGGTAGTAGAGTCATGTGAGTCAGTTTTTACTTTTGCAAGAAAGAATAAAGCGATTGAATGGAGCATCGAAGCATCCGTAAAAACTTATGGAAGATTTAGCAACAGTAGAACTGTTCTTTTACATTTTGACAACGCAACCAATGAGACCTTTTTTGAACCAAAATAAACTACTTAGAAAGTTTTAAGTCTCTAGGACCTTTATATTAAATGTTATTGAACAGACGGACAGACGCATAAACGGACAGAAAGACGGTCTGCCTTTTGACCCCACAACCAATAAGCTTTGTTTTGATCAAACGGAAACTAGGTACCAAATTTCAAGTCTATCGAGATTACAGAGACGAAAAGACAGACAGAAGGACAGAAAACGACACGATATCAATAAGGCCTTGTCGAATCCTTTATAATAACATTTTTACTGTTATCAAAATTTGTATTAATATCGCCTTTCCCTACAATTGATATTGGTCCTAATATCCAGCCTTATTATGTGATATAGTTGAGAGTTATAGTTTAGGTTACAGCCAAGTTGCTCTATTAGAACCGCTCGGGACATAGGAGGAGCTTTACTGTGGCGTTGATTTGTTCAGATCTTCTCCGGACGCGAGCAGAACCATCCTCTGCTAATGCTTGGAAAATGTTATGTATGGGGATTTAACCATAAACGGTCACTCTTATCTTCACGATCATGCTATTAAATGATATTATTTGAAATCAACAATGTAAAATGGTTGTTTAATTAAAGTAATCTAGTAAACAATAAATCAAGATAACGTTTCATACACGAGGCTACACTATGACACTCACTGCTTAATAGTGCGATGAAGTATCAATCGTAGTGTTGACATTCTCACAGCCTTTTTACAGCTTTCTTGAGTAACAGATTCTGTAGAAATGTAAATTACTGTGAAACTCTAATGAAAACACAGTTCTTACAGAGTTGAATGTTTGTAAAGTTTCTAACAAGAAATAATGTTATAATATACCTCATATGGAATGTAACCTAATGTAGATGAGTAGCGACGATATGCCGACACACGGGAGTACTGAACTCAAACATGACGGTTTGTGCTTGTTCAATATTTAGTGTCGGCAAGCGTCTACTGTATTGGTTGTTGCTAAATATTTCAATAGCGACATTCATGTAGCGAATCCTGAACATGACAATAAAAGAATATGGTATGTAAACTAACACAGTACAGCAGTGACGCTAGGCCGAGCTTGCCACAACACGGGAGTGCCGAACTCAAACATGACGGTTTGTGCTTGTTCAATATTTAGTGTAGGCTAGCGCCGCCTGTATTGGTTTTTGCTAAATATTTATATAGTAACATGTATGTAGAAAGTTCTGTGGAAACAATGGGATGTTGGTTAAACTTTAGTGATATTTGGAAGAATGAAAAAGCTTATTCATATATGTATATATATATATAAACCTAATTATATAACCGAGTTTAAAATTTTAATACAATTATTTTATATATTTTTTCTATATCGGGTTTTAAAAACTGTTTGATATTTTATAATGGATGATTTTCAAATTAATCTGTATGTTAACAAACGAAATGTATTTTTACTCTATTTTATCAACATATAAGAACAACCAGCAAGATCGAAGAAAAATATTTATTATAAGCTATTCAAATGCGGAAAGAGTAAAACTGTCACACTTATCTTCAAATTTCAAGTTGTGGGCAACAGTAGGCTAGAATAATTTATATATTTTTGTCACCAAATTACACTCAATATCTGCAACATAGTAGAGCAGTGACGCTAGGCCGAGCTTGCCTCAACACAGGAGTCCTGAACTCAAACATGACGGTTTGTGCTTGTTCAATATTTAGTGTCGGCAAGCGCCTCCTGTATTGGTTGTTGCTAAATATTTAAATAGCGACATTCATGCAGCGAATCCTCAACATGATAATACGAGAATATGATATCTAAACTAACATAGTAGAGCAGTGACGCTAGGCCGAGCTTGCCTCAACACAGGAGTCCTGAACTCAAACATGACGGTTTGTGCTTGTTCAATATTTAGTGTCGGCAAGCGCCTCCTGTATTGGTTGTTGCTAAATATTTAAATAGCGACATTCATGCAGCGAATCCTCAACATGATAATACGAGAATATGATATGTAAACTAACATAGTAGAGCAGTGACGCTAGGCCGAGCTTGCCTCAACACAGGAGTCCTGAACTCAAACATGACGGTTTGTGCTTGTTCAATATTTAGTGTCGGCAAGCGCCTCCTGTGTTGGTTGTTGCTAAATATTTAAATAGCGACATTCATGCAGTGAATCCTCAGCATGATAATACGAGAATATGATATGTAAACTAACATAGTAGAGCAGTGACGCTAGGCCGAGCTTGCCTCAACACAGGAGTCCTGAACTCAAACATGACGGTTTGTGCTTGTTCAATATTTAGTGTCGGCAAGCGCCTCCTGTATTGCTTGTTGCTAAATATTTAAATAGCGACATTCATGCAGCGAATCCTCAACATGATAATACGAGAATATGATATGTAAACTAACATAGTAGAGCAGTGACGCTAGGCCGAGCTTGCCTCAACACAGGAGTCCTGAACTCAAACATGACGGTTTGTGCTTGTTCAATATTTAGTGTCGGCAAGCGCCTCCTGTGTTGGTTGTTGCTAAATATTTAAATAGCGACATTCATGCAGTGAATCCTCAGCATGATAATACGAGAATATGATATGTAAACTAACATAGTAGTACAGTGACGCTAGGCTGAGCTTGCCTCAACACAGGAGTCCTGAACTCAAAAATGACGGTTTGTGCTTGTTCAATATTTAGTGTCGGCAAGCGCCTTCTGTATTGGTTTTTGCTAAATATTTATATAGTAACATGTATGTAGAAAGTTCTGTGGAAACAATGGGATGTTGGTTAAACTTTAGATTTGGAAGAATGAAAAAGCTTATTCTTATATATATATATATATATATATATATATATATATATATATATATATATATATATAAAACCGCATTATATAACCGAGTTTAAAATTTCAATACAATTATTTTATATATTTTTCTATATCGGGTTTTAAAAACTGTTTAATATTTTATAATGGATGATTTTCAAATTAATCTGTATGTTAACGAAAGAAATGTATTAACGAAAGGTTTTACTCCATTTTATCAACATATAAGAACAACCAGCAAGATCGAAGAAAAATATTTATTATAAGCTATTCAAATGCGGAAAGAGTAAAACTGTGACACTTATCTTCAAATTTCAGTTTGTGGGCAACAGTAGGCTAGAATAATTTATATATTTTTATCACCAAATTACACTCAATATCTGCTTGTTAGTGTTATATCTTGAATGTAAACTGAGAATGAAGCTTCACTTCTATATAAGCAACATAGAATGCGATAATGGTGTATGTCACTCCATGAGATCTGGCTGAGCGTTAGCGAACATTTTACATTGTTTTATGATTAATCATATTGAATGCAAGGTAAATTGAGCATAAAAAGATTTTGAAGCAAACTGTGTACAATCATATGATAGTTAAACATTTTTATATAGTAAAACATGTAATCTGATTGTAAAACTTGTATGTGATAACACTGAAGCCTGTTATGTGATACGTGGTGTGTCATAGTCCTACTTTGTAACTACACACTACTCGTAAGTAAAACTGGCCAAAAGATATATTAATATTACTGTGGTATAAATATATTTATTTATTTATTTAAATCTGTGAGTAATGATCCTTTTTATATTTACTTACTTCTTGAGACTTCAAACTTTAGTCAATCGGTTGTTTTCAATGAAATTAACTTTAACGTAAATAAATGTATAGTGTTAAAAAAGAAAGAACCGGGGATTATAATGATCATGGTGTTAAAATTGCACTGAAAACATTATTTAGGATTGCTTAAAAGAGTTGAATGAGTGAGATAATTTGGAGACCAATATTACATTGTGTACATGTAAAAGTTTGTGAAAAGATTGTCACATCAAGATCCCATATTGTTTTAGATGCAGGCTGTTGAGTATGTTAATAGTGAGTGACAATTGAGAATTTTGGTGAAGAATACCCCCGCCTCAAGGAAGTGAAACAGGTGGTGACATTACTGAAAGTACCAGAGAATCAACAGGACGCCAATCAAACTGATACCTCCAACTTACTCTTGGTTGACAAATGACAACGAAAACTATTTTTCACATCTCCTGCACACTTACCTCAGTTTACGTCTATTACCATGGAAATTACATTCTTTTTACTATTTTCATGCGATTCTATTAAAGTTGGAGTCATCCAATGTTTGTCCACTGTTGTGTCACTAGGATTCCAATGTTCGTATTTTTAAGTGACGGTAAATAAATATTAGATTATATTCTTTGTATATACTATTTTGAAATCGGAAGTGAATTGTTTATAAATTTAATTTTGCAAGACTAACAACTCTGGCTACTATGAGTTTTACATTGATTGATACAATGGTAAAATACCACCAACGCTTGAGTGTGACTGTCGCACATTAAAACCCTCCAGCCCAGGTTTCATTTCCTCTCAGGAGTACTTTCGTGTTACTTTGAAAGGGTACTTAATGTGTTCCCAGATAACTTGTATTGCTATTACTTCTATTTGGATGGACATCACCTACTCTCAGTTTTCTTATTTCTTGATTTTAAGCTCCCTCTAAATATGCAAGGACATTGATTCAAGCTTGTTTTTCCCAGTCTTCCATTCCGATCACACATTCGTTAGCGTCCAGTGAGACTTTGTTATCGACTCTCGAACTCTCTTCTTCCTTATTCCAATCTTCTGTAGCAGATGACGTTGTGATAAACGTCGTCATCATCTGATCTGAGTTCCCCGTAAGCATGTTTTGTTTTTCACTTTACCAATGTTTACACATGAGCTTAAGTTTGTCCGTTTTCAGTAAGGAATCAAGTATAATACCAGTTTAATTCGTGATACTGTCAATCCTTTCATTCTCTCAGGACTCCAGTACGGCTGTCCACTGATCTCTTGTGTCTTGCCGCTATTGATCCTGCCAGTTATTAATTTTGTGCACTTGGGTTTCGAGACGGATTAGTACTAAATTTTTCCGGATTCGTTTACGCCTCCCATTTGAAAACGAGTGCCTTGGGTGCAGGAACCTCGGTAATACTGGACTCCCGGTCTGGATATTATCCAGGAAGCTCCTGCTTAACCCAAACCTTCAATTCTCTGCACTGCCGTCATCTTCAGTTTTTTGGTATTTGCTAATTGCGGGTTTATAAGAGACAAGCCTTTTCCTCACATCAGGCGAATTAATATTTGTCATTTTACACCTTGAAGAAACAGGGATTCCCACCACCTTGTCTACCTTTTAAGGATGATGCTCCCGATCCGTGAGGTTGGTCTCAAGCCAAGATTATGGTGGCTTTGGTTTCGATATCGTTCCGAGCAAACAGACCTGGATAACGGAGATAAAGTGATACAATTCCCCGGCAATCGTTGGCAGCCTTTTTATAGTGTCGAAATCGAACAATCTCTGTGTATGTATAGATATTGTACATTTGGAGAATTACTTCTTATGCAATATTTCTTACGTTTTATTACAACATCAAATTGCCGAACCTCTTCTCTGTGCGGCCTCTCACATAGGTAGGCTACATGAACCGTGGTTAACATAACAGTTGGTACGAGCAATGCCATGTCGCTGCTAGAGTAGCGCCCCGATCGTAGAATGGATAGTTCGAAACCGAGTTGAGAATCACAATAGCCTCGATTTTTTGCTAATGGTCGATTAGCATTGGTGAAATAAAACACCAAAATATGTGCATGTCAGAGAAAGGTATTAAAAAATCAGTTATAACGAGCTTAACAGTGCTGGTTTTAGAATAACTACTAAACGACGTTTTAACTGCAATAAAATTAGTATTTTAGAGGAATCTCGCTGAAGCACCGTAAACATTACCAGAACTCAGTTTATTCTAGAACTCAAGGAACTCGTGCTCGAAAGTTTCAACACAAAACAACTTTGAGTTCAAGAAAAGAGATAAGCACGATAATGCACATTACGAGTATGTCCGTCCCTCTTTGTCTCCCCCCGGCTTCCAGTCCTTTGACAATTCTTACCTGGTCTCTGAATTACCCGTCGACAAACGTGAACTCTAGATTCCATGAGTCAAGCCTATGACAGTGTCAGATTTCAGATGTTACTCTAAGGTGAGATGGCTAAACTTAACATTCACATATAATCAATCCTTCCCACCATATCGTCGTTCTCTGTTAACGTCATTATACGGCCTAGATTTACGGTGTAGGAATTTTCCGTCTAGTCCATTATCTGTTGCAGTAGTATATCATGCGTTTCTTCAGTGGCATATTTGTTTTTTTCGTGTCATTTTCGTGATAGTGGATCTCCTAACTCGGCGGTAGTTTTACATATATATGTTTCTCATGTAACACTTTCCTGTGAACTTTATCTTTGATGTGTCACTCTGCATCAAATGTAAATTTATTTTAATGCTAAGCGTCGCTAACCTTATGTATTAATATTTAATCGCTGTAAGAAGAGAACAGATACCAGGCGTAAGAAAAATAAAAATTGGTCTTCTTAAATAAAAATTATAGTTTAGAAACATACAAAAGACTGTAAAAGGCTAGGGGCACGAAAAGAATTAATATACGCAGTGTAAATAACAGCAACAAAGGGACGCCATGTAAATGGATTTATTGTCCTTGCGTCCCGAAATATAATTAAAGTCAAGTGCTTCCCTGAAATTACTGCTCTTATCTTGATAGTTCTCAGTTATATCTGCCATTGCTTAAATTACGATAATCGACTATTTAAAAAATATTTGAAGAAAAATTATTTCCTTTTATATAATCTTTTTATATATGGATTCATTTATATAAGTACAATTTACGCGAGTGATTATACTATTCATAATATTACGGGCAATATATTATACCCATTCCCATTTTCAAATTTGTATTGACCCACTCGCGAACAGAAACTATGGCCTTAAGATTATAGAGCGTGGCAACCCTATCTCCAGACAATGAGAATACTAACAGTGTGTGCCACGGTAAGAAACAATGGTGTAAGTTATATACAGAGTTATGTAAAACTTTTAATGATATGTAAATTTTATAGATATTCTATTGTTAATACTGAATCCATGAAATAGATTAAAATTAAAACAGTTGCTTACAAAGTTTTGTTTTATTTGAGTTATCTAGTCTTGTCACATCTACTAATGTGTGGCTAACGATTTTATGAAAACTGTTATCATGGAAACTTTTCAAAGAAATGTTCTGTGTGTGTTTTGGTTAGCAAAGTTTTTAATTCCGTATTTCAGCGAAAAGGGAGTATCATCGAGAGTTTCGTGAAGATACCCCTGACAGGTACAGCACTTATCGATGGGACAAGAAGCAATATTAGGGGTAGGACAGTAACAACTTGCTGGACAAAAAGTGAACAGGTAATCGTAAACTATGTTGCCTGTAAAGAAATGAAGCATCGTGTAAAATTAAAGTTTATGTCAGTTTTTTGTCGAAATATCTTGCGGACAGACAAACAGACATACTCGGGGCCAAAATTGGATTGATATTGATTAGATCCGAACCGTTAATTCTCTGGACTTTTTTTTTATCCTCGACCTGCAAATACACACTAAACCTATTAATGGTGTCAATATTTATATGGACTAATGTCACAGCCGTACTAAACTATAATAACCTTGTATTAGACCTAACAATATCAAACTTTCCAAATATGTGGAATGTAAAAGTCAGCAAACACCTAAATATTTAATTACCGAAATTTATTAGTTTCCAGTACTCGAAGTGCTGAGTGAAATCGAGTAATTCCCCAAAATTTTATCCTGTACACAAAGCGACTGTTGTAGGTTAAATATTGAGTTTAGTTCTATAGCTGCCATTTAGTAATGAAAACGAGTGGTTTGCGACATTATATTCTAATAATAAAGACCTTTAAAATTATATGTATATTGAACTAGGCTAGGTCACAATGAAAACTGTAATGTAATACAGGCTTATAGTACGTACATTGAATTGAAAATTAAATACTCCAATAGTATTTAGATTTTATTTTTTTGTTTCCATATTATGGCCATGTTTTCAAAGAAATTTTATTCAAGTTGTGAGTGTTTGGTTATAAATTAATTAGTAAATTTAATTAAGAAAGAAGCTTCTAAATTTCATCAGTTTAATGGTTTTTATATTTATAACCATTTTTCATAAGGGTATATATATCATAAGTATCATGTATACTTATATGATATTTTTAAACATTAACCTCACTATACATAGCAACTAATGAAAGAGTTTGCATTTACTAAATTGTTTTATAGTTATTCTGAATATACGCAATGTTAATGATAGTTAAGGGGTTGTTATACACGATAAGTATGTATCATCCTCTTATTGTCAGTTCATTCTTGTCAATGATAAGTTGTAGCTGTTTTGATTTAAATAACGTACTTATTGAATAATCCAAAAAGTCGTAATATTAATCTAAAAAACATAATATTTACTATTTAATAAATAAAATGAAATTAAGAAATTTTCAAAAACGTTTTCAAAAGTAATAGATAGTTTAGTTTATTTATGAAATTTAATGTTCATTCAGATATTGACCTATTACAATTTTCAAATTGGGTTTTTAAGTATTAGATGTTATAATAATAGCCCTAGTAAGAACTAATGTACAGTTCAATAGTTTTGAATTTATAGTGAGTCGAAATATATCATAAATATAGAAAGCTATGTATAAAAAGAAAATATAATAAAACTATTAATATAAAACAACCTGGTTATTGTGTAGAGGCTATTTCTTTCCTGTATGATGTAACATTAGTGAAGGGCACATATGTTTAAATAACAAGAATACACGTTTTCATATAGAAATATACATAAAAGTATAATTAAATCTTTGCGATAATTAATGAAAGGGTACACTGACTAAACAAGTTTTTGTTAATTACTGTTCAAGTACAAAGTTCATAGAAAACAATTAAACGTGCATTAGCTTGCACTACTCCAGTGATTCTCAAGCTGTTACCGTCTCTGACCTGTTTCCCTCATTGTGTAACGTTACTGACCTAGTGAACTTAGTTATCCTCCTGGCTTGTGTGACATAAAGTGTGTGTGTGTGTGTAGGTGTGTGTGTGTGTGTGGTGTGTGTGTGTGTGTGTGTGTGTGTGTGTGTGTGTGTGTGTGTGTGTGTGTGTGTGTGTGTGTGTGTGTGTGTGTGTTCTAATATGCTTTAGCAACTGGACAGCTTCATTCATGTTATACTGTATGGTATTATCTCGGTATGTCACGTTTGACTCGAGCAGTTGTGTAATTGCAACTATTTTTCTCAATAAAATTATCGCATTCGACCCAAACAAGTTTTCTCTGTCTATGTCGTCATTATGGATGTCCTGTAATATTTCTGGTAAAATGAATTAAGAATATGGAATTATTTTGTATTCTGGCATTACCGTTCACAATGGAACAATAATTAGTTTTATCACGTTTTGTACTTACTCAAGTTTTGTTAAACATGATAGCAGCTAGAGTAGCCTACATATTCAGGAACCGATAAAAACGTTTAACTTTTAAGTAAATACTCTGCGTCATATTATTAGTTTTAATTATAATTAAATTCCTATAGAAATATGCACCAGCACATATTTTCAGTAAAACAATTATATTGCAGTATTAGTAGCATAATTATTTTTCTTGGTATCTATATACAGTATTACGGTGTATGTATGCAGCTAGCTACTGTAGCTCATTGAGAATTGTGTATAAAACTACACAATCAATAAAATGTTAATCTTACAGTAATATTTACATTTTATATTACCATTAAGTTATGATATAAATATTATATATCAACAGGGGAAGTGCCAATAAGAACACGACAGTTTATAGGGAAAAGTTTTTGCAGTTCGAAAGTTGTAAGCAGACATAAACAGCGGTGAGTGAGAGGCAAGAAAGTCCCGGAACTCGATAAAGAGATTTGACTATTTCACGATTAAATTAGATTTCACACTAAAGATAAGCTTCAGCAACAACGCGATAATGTTGTCGGCAGCACGGTCAGCAGGGGACGCGTCGTTACCCAACTCGATATAACCGAGTGGGGTTCAGCCTATTCCGTTCAAAATATAGTGTGATCTCCGACAAACAGAGAAGAAAAGGGATCAGCTGTTTTTGCAATCAGTTCTCTGTGTATAGCGAGCTTGTGTGGCTCATTAGAGTGATATAACATAGTACTGTTCGACCAATAATGTACGTGTTATAAAAACGTGATTTAGATACTATAAACAAATGTTCCTGCGTACCTTTATATTGTACGTATACTAATATAAGTCTTAATGTGACTACCCTTTATATTGGAATCAATAAGTTATGATATCGCTTATTTTGCACTGTTAAGTATTATTTATGTAGTTTTCAATCTAAATATTTACCTTTAAATAGCTTGATTTTTTGGTCTCTACTATTTTTATAGCTTAGAAATTTAGTTATGTATTGATTTCATAAATAATTCCAAAAAAAGCTTTATTATATTATAAATATTTATCTAGATGCTTTTTTATAGTTTAGTAAAAACATGATTTTACAGACGATTCCAGTTCCATGGCCGATTTCTTGTTTCAAAACTTAAACTGCATAATATACATAAACTGGTTTAAAAAGATTAATACAGCGAAAATGTTCTATTCCGGTCTTTTAAATTTATTTCAGGTTTAATGAATTTGGCGCAATAGTCGAGTTTGACTTTTTTCCCAATCATGAAAATATAATGATGCGTAGATCTCAAAACCCAAGTGTGATCAAAAAGTGTCTACTTCCGGCCTGTGTAGACTAATTCTAATTGAAGATGTATCTGTTGCTATATTTTAGTTTGATTTGTTACTCCGATCAAGAAGAAATATAAGTACGTAGGCTTATGCTTGAGAAGACTACGTTGGTCAAAAAGTATCTACTTCCGGTAGAAATCTAATTTCAGTATAAGAAAAAGAGTGTAAATCCCTTGCTAAGTTCATGCGACACAAAAAAATAGTTTAATTGTTTTTCGCTGATACCAACTACACATTTTTTCTTTTTTAGTGTTGACTGAAGATGTATCACATAAAAGTGTGTTATTTAATAATAATAATAAAAATCAATCCAACCTCAGACTACAGTTTGGGAGTTGGCGAAAACAACTTGAGAATAAAGTTGAATTAACTTCCATCCAAATGAAGGTAAGGAAGCAGAGCGAGGGCTCCGTATGGAAGGTATTTTAAATATTCAATTTACTGTAAGTATGATTCAACTTGGCGTACTTAATTATTTAAATGCGGCATTGAATAACTCTACCATACATTATGACAAATTTTATTACGAAAAATCAAAATGAGTATCGTTATTTAAAAACATGTTACTAAATACCGGTTCTGTTAATCGTCATAAAGACAACATCCAAGGAATCAAAATTAGTTGCTACCTACGTATTCACACTGTTGTAACTTTTTTTACTTAGTTTAGAGATTTTTAAATAAACGTGCCTCAGAAAGTTTAAATTTCTAATATTATAGGTAGATATATTATCCAATTTAGTATTGACTGAGCGTTGGCGAAGCGTATAACCCGAGGAGTGGAAATAATTAATTTGAGTGAAACAACTTTTGTAATTTCAAAGCAAATTACAAAAACTACGTTTAAATTATTTTAAAATACACATCATTATAAATTTGGCACAAAAAATACGTGCCAATAAATAAAAGCACCGTATAAACGTCATTCAAATATATAGCATTAAAATAATAGTGAGACACGAGTTTATGATCATTAGCAGCTCCCAAAAAGCGATCTTTTTAACTGGTTAAAATGTTAATGATGCTTTGAGTGGTATCTGTAGGTAAGGTTATCAAGGTAACAGTTTTTACATTCAATAAATTCTTATACATTTTATTCTCTTCGTTTTAATTTTTATTTAAGATAAAATATTGTGCTAACATTCAGTATACAAATATCAGTGCTAAAGGTGAGTTCTTTGTTGACTGACTCATATCAAATAGTTTAATTTCAGTTAACAATATATTGCAAGCAAACGTCAGTTTTTACACCTAAATGTTTTTTATTCATAGGCACTCTTCCTAGACCAAGAAATAATACTTAACATACATTATATTTGTTCAAATCAAATCAAATCGTTTAATTGCAGTTATCAATATACATTGCATAGCAAAAGTCAATTTTCATATTGTTTTTTATTTATACTACATTAAGGCCTCATTAAAACTTACAAAATTCTAACATTCCCTCCCCATTCATTCCATGCCAATCATGCCCACCTTCGGCGCTGAGGTCAGGTTCCTCAACGCGTGGTCACCAGTTGAATGCCAGAAACTCATCAACACTGTAGAAAGCGTTTGACGCCAGGCAGAGTATCATGCGTTTTTTCAACACTTTGAGCGTTTAGGCATTTTTAATTGGGTTTGGCAATCTGTTGAATGAAACAAAAATGAACACCAGCCTGCGAAGGTAAATGTTCATAAAAACCCGTTCCGTGCATTCTGTAGTTATCTCTGCCTCTTGTCTCGTATTCATGTATGTCTCGTCGTCTGGTCAAGGCACATTGATACAAACAGTATAACATTGTTTCAAAGATGTAGATACATGGCAAAGTCAACAGTTACAAATTTTTAAACGCTGTCCTGCACAACTCTCTGAAGTTCAAATTAGCGATAGTGCGAATTGCTTGTTTAAATTTGAAAACTCTCATAAGATGGCTGTTTGCTCAAGCTCCCCACAAAACGATTCCATACAAAAGGTGGGGATACATTAAGCCGTAGTACGCCGTAATCAGTACCTGATTCTGGCAATATTTTGACAAAGATCTCTGGCGATACCGCTGTACTCACTACACTGCGTGATTGGCGCATATGTTTGTTAGATGTCTGGCGATACCGCTGTACTCACTACACTGCGTGATTGGCGCATATGTTTGTTAGATGTCTGGCGATACCGCTGTACTCACTACACTGCGTGATTGGCGCATATGTTTGTTAGATGTCTGGCGATACCGCTGTACTCACTACACTGCGTGATTGGCGCATATGTTTGTTAGATGTCTGGCGATACCGCTGTACTCACTACACTGCGTGATTGGCGCATATGTTTGTTAGATCTCTGGCGATACCGCTGTACTCACTACACTGCGTGATTGGCGCATATGTTTGTTAGATGTCTGGCGATACCGCTGTACTCACTACACTGCGTGATTGGCGCATATGTTTGTTAGATGTCTGGCGATACCGCTGTACTCACTACACTGCGTGATTGGCGCATATGTTTGTTAGATGTCTGGCGATACCGCTGTACTCACTACACTGCGTGATTGGCGCATATGTTTGTTAGATGTCTGGCGATACCGCTGTACTCACTATACTGCGTGATTGGCGCATATGTTTGTTAGATGTCTGGCGATACCCGCTGTACTCACTACACTGCGTGATTGGCGCATATGTTTGTTAGATGTCTGGCGATACCGCTGTACTCACTACACTGTGTGATTGGCGCATATGTTTGTTAGATGTCTGGCGATACCAAATCAAATCAAATCAGATTTTTATTGCCGGAACATTCTATAATGCATGGCAAAAGTCAACTTTTTACTTGCTAGAATTTTGTCATACACCCCACAATAGATCTCATTCAGACA
Organism: Homalodisca vitripennis; assembly: GCF_021130785.1. NCBI lineage: Eukaryota > Metazoa > Arthropoda > Insecta > Hemiptera > Cicadellidae > Homalodisca > Homalodisca vitripennis. Next base: position 7,696,871 of record NC_060211.1, on the reverse strand, counting down.
TACAATTTACATACATCAATTCATTCGCCAATGATTCCCACTTCCAGCGACGGATTCAGTCAGTCTTTTTAATTGGTGGTCTCCCAATCAAATGCTAAAAACTCGTCTACATTATAAAATGCTTGTGACACTAAAAAGCGTTTCAAACGAGTCTTTAACACCTTGGGCGTTGGAGCGTTTTTTATTGAATTTGGTAATTTGTTGACGAAATGAACACCTGCCTGTGAAGGCAAGCGTTCATAAACCACCGTTCTGTGCCTACCAGTTCGGTAGTTATCTCTGCCTCTAGTCTCATACGCATGTATGTCCCGGCCATTCGTCATGGTACATTTAGACATACACAACAGAGTTGTTTCCAAGATGTAGAGACTGGGCAGCGTCAACAGTTGTAAATTTTTGAAGGCTTCCTTGCACGACTCTCTAAATTTCAACAGAGCGATAATGCGGATCGCTTGTTTTTGCAGCTTGAACACTCTCATAAATTGATTGTTTGCACAAGCTCCCCACAACACCGCTGTACTCACTACACTGCGTGATTGGCGCATATGTTTGTTAGATGTCTGGCGATACCGCTGTACTCACTACACTGCGTGATTGGCGCATATGTTTGTTAGATGTCTGGCGATACCGCTGTACTCACTACACTGCGTGATTGGCGCATATGTTTGTTAGATGTCTGGCGATACCGCTGTACTCACTACACTGCGTGATTGGCGCATATGTTTGATAGATATCTGGCGATACCCGCTGTACTCACTATACTGCGTGATTGGCGCATATGTTTGTTAGATGTCTGGCGATACCCGCTGTACTCACTATACTGCGTGATTGGCGCATATGTTTGTTAGATGTCTGGCGATACCGCTGTACTCACTACACTACGTGATTGGCGCATATGTTTGATAGATGTCTGGCGATACCCGCTGTACTCACTACACTGCGTGATTGGCGCATATGTTTGTTAGATGTCTGGCAAACGGTTTCTTGGTGAATTTAGATATTATAATTTGACAAAGTTACTGTGGACAAAATGAAATAAGATAAGTAACGTTTCTGAGAGATAAGTTGCTGAATAAATTTAGTTCCCCATGTAACGTTCCATTCAAACGGGGTTTCCTCATTTATAAGGTGGAAAACTGATAATAGGCGGCCTTGGTAGATTGGATTGGGTTTAGCCTTATGCCGTTCTTTAAGCAAAAATAATCCATTAGACATTATCCCATTGAGTGAAAATATTTTTTGAGTCCGAATTACTATAAAATGTATAAGAACATTTCAAGCTGGTATTTTTAATAAGTATATTAAATTACATCACTTCACATCATTTGATGTGGTTCAATATATCAATGCATGTCGAGGGTGTTTTACTCAGTTGACGAGTTTATGGAGAGCCACGGGGACAAAATTCAAAACTAACACGATCAATCCTCTGGTTTTGGTGTGGCAGTGGCAGGATTGTCTGGTGAGAATGAAGATGAGAGTGAATGAGAGAAACATGTGACTGTGTGCGTGAGTGAATGAAGTGTAGGCCTACCTTTTTATTATTTAAATATTTATTTATGACGTTTGTATGCAATTTTATAATTGTTACAGCAATAAAGTGATATTATTATTATAAACGTATTGTGAACTTAAAGCAAAACGAAATGTTTTTCACTGGTATTTAATATAAATACAGTTTACCTTATTTTGTAACTGGAGATTCTGTTGAATATATTATAATGTCAGTAATTTTTGTAAAAATGTTTTAACACTTTTCATTGACAATTGAACCATTTCTACCTATTTCTCTATGTACGGGAATGTTAGTTTTTTATGTGATACAATCCGGCTGGCTTGTGAAAACCGAGCACCTTTTGGTGATTCAAAAAGTAGAACGGAAATTTCTCCAGAATATGAACTAATGAAACTAATGAAGTATTTGGAACCAAAAAGTTTAAGTAAACATTTATGTTAACTTCAGCGCTCCATGACAGAGGTTTTACTGTTTTAACACAAAATTCTGAAGTATTCGGACCAAAACAGTTTAAATATACATTCGTGTTATGTTAATATTACGACTTCATCCCAATGACATTAATATTTAACAGAAACTATTAAGGTATTTTAAGCCACAAAAATAATGTAAAACACATGTTAATATGATAGCACCATGGCTCCAACCCACTGGCATGAAATGATTAATAGGAACGACTAAAGTATTTCGAACTGTATAGTTAAATTAGACATAGTTAACTATTTTATATGTTGAGATTAGGTTCGATTCACCTTCCTTTCCGTGCAGTATCTGATATCTGACGCTGTCTCAGACTTGACTGCTGGAACCTGGAGTCATGTTCGTCTGAAGAGATGCAAGGAAATCGGGTAAGAAGAAGCTCAAAACGAACCTTTACATAGTTTCAACATCAGAGACCCCTTCAAATAGGTGAAGTTGGCAGTCTCATTGTCTCATTAAGTGCACAGTTGAATTTAGTAACATTTATTTTTTTCTTTAACGTTAGTTTAAAGCGATTCGCCAATTATTTCTAGTTTGGGTGACCTAATTTGTATTACGAATAAAGATTAAAATATGAAAAGAGGATATTTACGTCAACGTACCAATTTGAGTGCATACTATGATTTACAACCATGATTTAACGATGCTTTTGATTCAACATAAGTTTTCCTAACAAGGAGGGCAGTTATAAAAAATCTTAGAATAAATAAAAACATAACATTTGCTATTTTGTCACATAAAGTCTAAAAGATCTAGCATTTACGTTTCCACAAACAGCCACCGACGTGATGGGAGCACGTACTTTAGCACGTTACCGCGATTACCTGGATATATACTTTTATAGAACTCTTCACTTTTATGTTTCTCATGATGGGATTTTCTCATCCAAAAGAGTTTCCAAGGTTAAATTTATATAAACAAAATATAATCTTATAAAATGTAGTCTCGCTCCTTGGCCTTACTCCAAAAATTTATCTCATTTTACAACTATTTAGTTTAATCACAGATTATCAACACTAATAACCTGAACTACGAATTTTAAACAATATCCTAAACAAAAACATTCAGATGTGTGTTTACAAATATTCCTCTGACTAATGAAAAATAAATTGATTTAAAATTACTAAAAGAACCATCCCATATAGATAGAGGGGTTTTTGAATAATATTTTATTAATATGTACTTTAGAGTCAGTATTTTCTAATTCTTACCTTTATAAAAAAACACCTTCATTCATAAACATTGTTGTTAACTAATTCCAGAAAGTACCTGTTCAAAATTATTGGAAATGTAATTTGTTTTTGTAAAGAACGTAATACGGTTATTAGAATACTGTTTAATATATTTAATAAGAATAGTAATAACAAACACTAATTATAACCATAATTTTGATACGATTTTTGGGGATCCTAATATTATTTGGAATTAATGTAATGATTTATAAATATATTTCATAGCCGGAAACACACAAATAAGTTAAACGACTAGCAATCACACACTTATTATATTTGTTATGGCTGGATCAGTGTGAAACTAATGATAAAGATGAATACTTAATGAAAGGAATTAATTAACAGTAATCAAGTAACATAGTTGAAGTTGTATTGGGGTAGCCAATCTAAGTTAGGTGGTTAGCCGGATGATCAGTAATGTAATGACTTCCCTTATTAGACCTTTGATCACGAAGCGTATGCAAATGTGATGTACATTACTTGCCCTTCAATTTAATGGAAAACACCGGAATACATTCACACCGTAAACGTTGTTAATTACAAAGTCTAACATAGGCCTGAGCTATGTGATATAGTTGTATACATTCGTATCGTCTTTACCTGGGATGGAATTTTCTGTTGTGCTTGGAACAATGGAACTTTGGGCTACTCGTACTATCCGAGGAAAGTGGTAACGTTTTATTTTGGTTTTTAGGTGAATACTCAATATGATTTGTACAGGCAAGTAATAAAAATAGATCTAATTAATTAAACAGTATGATTTACATTAATGGTTTACATAAAACCAGCCAGTATCTAACAGTAAAGACTACTGACTGTAAATTCGATTATATAGTCTAATAAATTATAGTCCTTTTGACTAAGTTGGAATAAAATTAGACTTCAAATGAGACCGTCACCTCGAAATGGCAAACTGAAGGTAAAGTTATTAGTTCATATGTTTAATTTGGAAAACACTTATGTTCATCTCAATGTTGGCATGTTAACCTATACAACTATAAGAAATCTAACGGTATCTCTGAACATTCGATTGTGTATTACCCAATCACGTAAAATCTATTGGACAGATTGTACGTTAATTTTATACGGGCATTCTTAGTATCCTTGGTTAGAAAATAAGCCTATTATTATTTATAAATTCTCTAAAGTTGCGGAAAATCCCATAATTATAGAAAATAAATGTTATTAGGCTCACCAAACTTTGTTATGGGGTTTATTTTGTAGAGGAGGCAGTTTGATAATCGTGTGTTGTAACACTATATATGCATCTTGTTGACGTTTACAGTATTCGGTGAAGCTCGGGCATTAATTTAAATCTTGTTCTCATGTAACAACAATTATCATGTAAATTAAGCTGTCGTAAAAAATGTGTAAAGTTTGCTATGAAGTGTATACATTTCTTTATACTTGGCGTATCACTATTTCGTACATAATTATACAAGTTATTTGTACAGTAAAACTTTGACCAAGTTATCTTATGATAAACTCAAACTCAAACTCAAAAATCTTTATTTTTACAGTTTTTCAACCATACAATAGTGTCAACCAAAAATAAACGAAGTAATCCAGTACAACAGTAATTATATATGATTATCACATTGCACATTTCTATGGGTTACAATAAGAAAAGAGCTATCTACAACCAGCTCGTTCCCATACCTATTTACATTCAATTCGTCATCAGGACAAGAAATCCCCGATGCTGTAACAACACCGCTGTAATAGAATTTTCTTTACCCCGTTTCCGAAAGAATTGAAATTATTCTCTGACTTGAGCTCCCCCGGTAGTGCATTGTAAAGCCTGATCCCATTATATTTAAGGTGGTGTTCATAAAAAGCAGTTTTATGCCTAGGAACAGAGATTTTTCCCGATTCCCGGAGATCATAGATGTGTGGAAGAGTGTCAGACTTGAACAAAGGTAAGTTTCTATGGACATACTTGACAACATGTAGAATGTAAATGGATGGAAAAGTTAATATGTTGTTGTCAGTAAAAAGAGGTTTGCAAGAAGAACGCCATGATTTCCCAAATATTATTCTAATTGCTTTCTTTTGAAGCTTGAATAATACTTTGGTCCTTGTGCACTCAAAGCCCCAAATTTCAATGGCATATGATAAAGAAGGATACACAATGCCATAATAAGCAGCTAGTAAGACATCGGTACCAGCGAAAGCGGACAAGCGCCTCAACACAAAGATTCCCGAGCTAATCCTTTTACAGACCGCATCAACTTGCTGAGCAAAATTAAGATTTCTGTCAACGATGATCCCAAGAAACTTAATGTTAAGACATGGTTCGATTGTTTCATCCCCAATTTTAAACATTCTGTTATCATCACTGACAGAGCCCGCAATCTTAAAATCAACGACTTTAGTTTTTTCACTGTTTAAGAGTAAGCGGTTCTCCTGAAACCACTGCATTAAAGCACCTGTCTCCTCATAAATAGCAACCTCAAGTTCATTGTGATGCCGAGCTGAAATTGAAAAGGTAGTGTCGTCTGCAAAAAGGCAGACTTTTCCTCTAGTGACCTGTTTGGGTAGCTCATTCACAAAAAGAAGGAAGAGAATGGGACCAAGCACCGACCCCTGGGGAACTCCCCTAGAGACCAATGCCTGTGACGACTGAACCGATGTTAGACAGCCACTGCCATCCACATAAGGTACTTGAACCAATTGACCTCTTCCACCAAGATAGCTAGAAATCCACGAATGAGCGACACCCCTTAGTCCAAGACAAGACAGCCTAAGTAACAGGATGTCATGATCAATCATGTCAAATGCTTTTGACAAGTCGAAAAAGATCCCAGTACTTTTCAAGCCAGAATCCAGGGACTGAACCACAGAAGAAACCAAACAATGCATGGCATCAGATGTCGATCTATTCTTCATAAACCCAAACTGGTTCAAAGAAAACACTTGGTTTGAATTCATGAATGACAGGAGTCTTGTTAGGAATATGCGCTCAAATACCTTAGACAATGTGGAAGTGAGCGAGATGGGCCTATAGTTGTTACAGTCGTCCTTCTGTCCCCTTTTATGAACTGGTCTTATAATTGCATTTTTTAGTGATGAAGGGAACTGACCCAGGTTGAATGACAGATTTATAAGATACGTAAGAGGTTTGACTATTGCATCAGCGACATGCTTCCATAGCTTTGGAGAGATTTCATCAGGTCCAGCAGAACTTTTAGGCTTTAGAGATCTAATTTCCCTCATCACCTCTTCTTCTGAGGTAGGAAAAATGAAGAGTGTTTTACTGATCATTTCCGGCTGTACAACTCCGTGCGACGACCCAATACTACTGCCTGTAGACATTGGTTGACCGACACTGGAATAAAATGAACTAAACGCTTCAGCTACCAGATTGGGTTCCACCATCTTGGATCCTTTCTCGTCAGACAAATGGATGAAATAAGTTCGCTCACTGTTGGATGATTTAAGGTCGTTAATGATTTCCCACGTTGTCTTTGTTTTGTTGGTAGACTTCTGGATCCTATTTAACACAGCATCAGACTTGTGCTTACGAATCTCCTTTTTGTACATCCTTCTCAGTTGCCGGTATTCAGATCGGAGAGGGTGAGCTGCTTCTAGATGATTCGAGTCAGAATAGAGAGAAAGCAGCTGATCCTTCATAGATAACAGTTGTGGAGTAAGTTTAGGTTTCAAAGTTGAGTTTCTACCTTTCATAGACTTCCTGAGTAAAGGGAAAGAAATATCAAAATAATATTTCAACTTATTCATGAAGACATCAAACAATGTATCAAGACTACCCAATTCAAAAACTTCACTCCAAAGCTCCCTTTTGAGATGAAAGTGGAAACTACGAATATTTTGCGGTGTAAATTGACGTGATAACCTGTCCAAAGGGCCAGAGTTCAAGTCAGCGACAGAGAGGTTAAAAGTAGCCAACTGACCATGATGATCAGATAATGCGGTTACTACAACCTCACTGTTTACCAGCCGATCATCTATGTTTGTAAAAATGTTATCAATCACAGTCTTAGAGTCTTTTACCTCTCTAGTGTAGGATGTGATTGTATGACGCAGATCAAACGAGGCCATTGTGTGGAGAAATCTTTTACACCATGATGACGCAGATGATAAATCTATATTAAAGTCGCCTACAACAACTAGGTGTTTTTCCTGATAAAAAACACTGTCTAAACAATCACTTATACTACTCAGGAACTGTTCGCAATTATAGGTAGGAATCCTATAAACAGCTAAGACAAACACAGATTTACCGCATGCCAGTCTCACCCTGGCACCAGCCATTTGGCAGAAGTCTTCAACGCAAAATCTAGACACATCAACAGCCTCCGACTCAATGTGGCATCTAGTCAATATGCAGACTCCACCTTTTAGCCGGGCCTCACGACAGTATGATGACACAACCTTGAAGTCAGGTAAACTAAAACAATTAAGCTGCTCGCTAGTCAAGTTATGTTCAGTCAAACATACTACGTCATGACTTTCACATTGAAGATGGATCTGAAGTAGATCGGCATTAGATTTAAGGCCACAAATGTTTTGGTGGAAAACAACAATTGGCTTCTCCCGGCCATCCCTGGCATGACCATTCGAAGCAAGGGAAGCGCCCGTTAGGTATTCAGCTCTCGGCCCCAGCTCCTCCATAAAAAATTATTTTGAACTGATGAATGGGTCCAGACTCCACTTCTCACCACCGGATAGCAGCTCGATCTAGGTTTTGATAAATTTGGCTCAAAATCATTACTGCTCGACGACCCGCCATAGGAGGGTTTTGTGGCACCAGACACCCGCAACTTTCCATCTCGTTTTAAGTTGGAATTATACCATGTTCTAGTCATGAATCGTTTGTCCATACTGTTTGAGGACGAATTTAAATGGTTCCTTTTATGAACAACAGGTTTGGTAGATAAAAGAGCTCCGCGACTTACCGCCCCCCGAGGCCCGAGCGCACCCAAAACGAGGTCCACGATTAAGCGTTTCCCTGCCATATTAAAGTGTAGCCCGCGCCCCGCGTAACAGCGCCTCGGAACACCTTCAAAAGATATAAAAGTAGCATGTCTATGTGAGTCCACTAAAGTTTTAAGCTTTCTATTTGTTTCGGAAATGAGGGGATTCACACTTGTATTATTATATCGTTTAGGTATGCCCAATATTACTGCATTTGTATGACTAAGATTATTCATAAGATATTCGAAAGAGTCCAACAGGTTATCACAGCAGTCGGGGATGTTATTAGTTCCAGCCATTACTACAGCATAGTCATTATTCGTCAAGGTTTTAACGACATGGGTGCTGCCATCAATTACATCTTCAAGTTTCCCACCTGGCTTTATCATAGCCGTTACTACGTACTCATCATTAGTGGCAGCGTTTAGACTGTGACCAACGGTGCGTCCATGAGAGTCACCTAAAAAGAGCACCTTATGACTAGATTTTACATGCTTATCAAGTTCACTGGTAGACATACACTGTAGGATTGCCGTAGAGTCTTTTTTAGGATTAACAGCATTAACAGATTTCCTGGATGGCAACACCTTCGTCAAATCCTTGGGGACCATAGTACCGTTTTTGATTTTAGGACAAAACGAATTATTCCGAATAGTCTTAGAGAAATAAGAGTTACTGTTTGACTCATCGGAATTCATGCTATTTGTATTATGGCACAGTGCTTCCTCGCATTGGAGTGCAGAATAAGAGTTATAAAGTGTCACTCCTCCAGCCAACTCTGTCAAATTTTGAAGCTTGGAGCTCTTTTTTGGACTTCTTTTGGACTTTTTAGGTTTCTGAATTTCCCACCGACCACACTCAGAGCGAAATAGAGTGAGTTTAGGAATCAAACTCTCACTTTTGTTCGATTCTGTTGCTTGACTACAATGTGTAGAAGGAAAGGGTGTCTGAGTGTGCTCAGGGGAAGAGGCAGTGGTTGTTTCTATATCTGTAGATGGCTTGGAACTACCTGTTACAAAAATAGGCTTTGATGCAAAGCATTGACAGTACCATTCATAGAAACGCATTGCAACTTTAGGTATTACGTAAAAGTTAAGGATAAACTTAAGATTTACAATGAGGTTGATCCCACATTCAAAGTCATTACGCTGTTGAGCACAAGGCATTTCAACGAACTTGGACTCACAGACACCCAGTTTGACAGACAAAGTCTTTGCATGCACCTGGTTTAGACATTTAGATGAATCAAAATGAAATGACAACTTATTGACGTTATCAACCAGCAGTAGACTCCAGTGTGAAGCACTGTCGTCGGTCAAACCTTTGGTACTATCACTAATACAAGCAAAAATATATGTTCTTGCATTAACTGACAACTGTGCAAGGAGAGACTCAGTATCTTCCATGCAGGATAGTTTCAAAAGATGTGTTACTGAGGGGTCAATTATTAGAATATCGTCTCTATTCACAAGACTTTTGTCACAAGCATCGATAAAATATTTTAAGTTATCATCATCCAGCCAACGTCTTTTGTCCCAGTCATTCGATTTACTTCTGAGATTGTTCAAACTGTTAACCAAACCATCTCTACAACTAGTCAGTTCATCAGTTTTTGTTTTGAGAGCGCTCACCTGCGAATCGAGGTCATCAATTCGCTCAGACAGTGACAAATTTTCAGCTTCTAAATTTTTTGATTTTAGCTGGGAAAGTTTCAACTTGTCGTTCAGGCTGTGTACAGCACCCTGCAATACTTCAATCTCAGCTTGAGAGATATCAAGGGTTTTGAAAGAATCATTTAAATCATTTATTCTAGACTCTTTTTCGGAGTCCAGTTTGGCCTTCAAGAAAGCTACTTCACAATTTAGTTCATTGTTAATAGACTTTAGTGAGTTACGTTTATCAGCTATTTCATCATAAGCCTTAATTAATGCACCTAGTGCAGACAATATCTTAGAGAGGTTAACATCGGTAAAATTTACAGATATACGGTTTAGTTCAGACAATAATGACAGAACTACCATTTCCATTTCGTCATCGAGATTTCTTGTATTATTTACAATTAAGTCCACACTTGGCATTTTCAACAGGACATCCATAATATTCCCTGAAAATTATCAATATGACACAGTGGTAATATATTAAAAGAACCTATCTTAATATTGATAGTTAATTAACAATGGACAACTAATTATAATACAAAATATAACAGTCCAATAACGAGTATGGTCGATCCAGGTACAGGAACGAAGAGCCGTGAGTTTTAAGAAGGCAATGTACTCGCAGGGCTATAGCGTAGTTGCGTCACCAAAACTGAAGGCGCAAACAGCAAACCTGACGGTGGGCAGTACTGGAACTGGGTAGATCAAGATGGCTGATTTAAAAGCTTGTTGATATTTGTGCTCCGTGTTTACTGTCATTCTGTGGTTTACTAATCTTTGCCGGTGGTTTTTGTGATCATCACTTTTCGTAAGTTCAGTGTGGATATTTGTTTTAATCACGCCAACCCGAAATTCTTCCTGACGAGCCGTTAACTTCTTCAACCCCACAAACCAACTAACGTGATGCAGCATATTTACAAAACCTCATTACTGTTGTCATCTGTCAATAACACCTGTCTTTGATCATTGCTATGAAAATGAAATGAAATGAAATGAAAAATGAAATGAAATGAAATGAAATGAAATGAAAATTCTCTTTATTTTTTCAGGCGAAGTTAGGACTACTACATAGTCCTTTCTTACACTTAACCTGAATTATTTGTATATGTAAGTACAAGCCATTTGTAATCTTCAAAATAAAAAACAAATCTCTTAACAAAAAACAAAATTGCACTCTTAAATTTATACTGTGTATAAAATTAATACTTGATTACAAAATAATATTGATGATACTTTTAAACAAAAATTTAGTCAAAATATACAATATTACAATATTAAAACATTATATTTTTATTAAAATTATTTACTTACACTCACACATTCATTCATTCTGTCTGCAACAAATCATGACTAGCAATCCTCGGGCACCACGGCCGCGGACATCCGCTGCAAAAGATACAACTTAACAGCCGAAGCAAAACCGATCCCGGCTCTCCAAGGATTTTAAAGGATCTGGAAGAGAATTCCACAAAACGGCAAGCAGACACTACAAATGATTTATTAAAGACAGTCGTTGCTGTGGTGGGGGATTCGCAACGTCGACGAGCCAGTGCGGGTGTTCCTTACGCCTTCTTCAATAGCAATGAACTTAAAATCGTTTGTAAAGTATTTTGGAAACCCGGTTTTAAGGATAGAAAAAAGTAAAATTAGGATTCGGAAAGCTCTTAGATCTTGCAATTTTAACGTTGACATTAGTACATAATAAGGTGAGATATGCTCATCTCGCTTTAAATTAAACAAAAATCTTAAACAATAATTTTGGATTTTCTGCAATCTATTATTCAAAACCACAGTCATGTCATTAACCACGGCACAACAGTAGAGGAAGTGGGGAAATACGAGTGATTTAATTAGTAAAAGCTTTATGTGGTGCGGTAGAAATCGTTGCATTCTTTTCAGCGTATGCACTGCTGCAAATACCTTTTTACAGGTATCTACAACGTAGTCCGGTCCAGTCCAGCGTTTTCGTAATTGTCAATCCCAAAACTTCTGACACTACTACAGTATGCTACAGCCTTCTCCGTTTACCAATATTTCACGTACATTGTTAAAGTCAATTGTATTCAAAAGTCTAAAATGCCCAATTATTATGGGTTTAGTTTTTGTCCGAGTTGAGTTTCAGTCCGTGCTTTTCAGTCCAAAGTACAATCTGTTGAATGTCCAAGTTAATGTTTTCAATAGTTTGGTTAATGTTACTAACACTGCAGTGAGCATATATCTGTAAGTCATCAGCATAAGAGTGTGAAACTTCGTATGTGTCAGTACCTTGCTTATATCGTTAACATATAGTGAAAAAAAGTAAAGGGCCAAGAATGGATCCTTGTGGAACACCACACGTAACAGGCTTCCAGTCAGATCTAATGTCATCAACCATAACACACTGCTGTCTTCCACCTAGATAAGATCCCATCCATGTAAGAACCTCGGTGGAAAATCCTATATGTCTCAATTTTTCTACTAATAAAGTGTGATTAACAGTATCGAAAGCTTTAGAATAGTCAAACTGTACTAATACAGTGCACTGCCTTTGATCCATGGCAAACCGGATGTCATCTGTAATTCTCAATAAACGCAGTTTTCAGTACTGTGATACTGTCGAAATCCAGACTGATAAATGTTAAGAATATTTTGCGATTGTAGAAATTGAGTAATTTTGACAATGCACTATTCGTTCAAGACCTTTAGATAAAGCAGGCAAGATGCTGATAGGCCTGTAGTCTTGCGGAAAGCAGGTGATGGGATCTTGTTTAGTGGACGGATTTGGGCAATCTTCCATATATCAGGGAAAATACCAGTTCGCAAAGATTCATTAAAAATTAAAGTAAGAGATGGAAGTATAGCGAACAAGACACGTTTCACAGTCGAATTGATATGTCATCAGCACCAGTTGCATTGGTACTGATTCTGTTGATTACATGCAGGACATCCAACTGCAATCACTGGCTTAAATTTGAATAGAGGATATGCATGCTCCGTGGGGGGCAGACTTTGTAATTGGTTGATGTAATTTTGCAGAGCAACATTTATTATTTGGTCGAGAAATTAATAGAAAGTAATCATTTAAATCATTCAAGGGAACTTGGACTGGGACTGAAGAGGGCTGCTTGCCAAAGCCCAGCTTTTTCACATTACGCCACATGATCGTTGAAGACTGGTTTCTTATTAGCAAATAACGTGTTGATGTATCTCAATCTAGAATTTCGAAGGCTCTGCTTAACCCTGTTTCGGAGTCGGCGCGATACTGATCCATGGCCACCGCATCACACCAGTCCTCCTGGCTTTCCGATAGACTGCGTCTCGTTGAGCCATTAAATTTAAAATGTCTTGAGTGAGCCAAGGCACTGGGCGCCTTTTATTCACTCGTTTTTTAACAATTGGAGCATGCTTGTTGAAGAGTGACAGAATCAATGAGTTTAATGTGGCAACCATTTCATTAACGGTCGACTGAGTTTCTACAGAGTGCCATGGTGCTTGAAAGTACATCTTCTAGGAAGACATCCTCATTCAAACGCCTAAAATCCCTATATTTTCAAGAATCTTTCAAAAGGCTTAGGCGTTTTATAGGAAAGCACACAGAAAATAAGATCGTGTTTTTGAAACTGCAGGGATTGGAAGTTGCCCTTTGTGAACAATATCATTAAGATCGCTAACTGCTATAATGTCTAATAGGGTGTGGATTCAGCAGTGTGGTGTGTAGCGTCCAGTGGTACAATAGTCATGTTGCAACAATTAAACATAGTAGTCAGTTGTTTTGTAATCATTGTTCTGTGTTTTCATGAGTAAATCAGTGTTCATGTCACCCATGATTAGGACACGACTGTAGCACGGCATCAGGCGCAATAGAACATCCTCAAAGTCAGTCAGATGTCCAATCTTATGCTATACGTCATACATAGAGTAATCTGCGAAACTTTTTTTGCCACAGCCTTCTGGATCATCTACCATCCACTCTGTTTCTACAAGCTGTACTATAAGAAACTCTTCTACTCCGATCAATTCATCTGGCTGTCGATTCGAGTTGATTGTTTACTCGGGGTGAACTGAGTAGCCCTGATTTAAACAATATCTACAAATATGGATTCGGAATCGAAGTCAACATGCGTTCCTTGTTGTAAAAAAGTTATAAATACCGATGAAGGACTCCAATGTGATGGCCCCTGTGATCGGTGGTTTCATCGTACTTGCGTTGGGATTTCTAAGACTGAGTATCTGAAAATTGCAAGCGATAATTCAGTTAAATGGTTTTGTACACGCGTGGATTGTGTTACCGCTCCGTCTGTGTCTAGTTTGAATACAATTCTTTCAGCACTTGCTCAAAAGATCGACGACCTTTCAGCCAAAGTTGACCGCCTCAACGATTTACCGGAAAATGTTAAACTTATCCAGGATGATGTCAAGGCTATCCATGACAAATTTGAACAACTCGAGCCTCGTATTGAGCGTCTTGAACACAGAGTCTCCGATATTGAGAGTAGAGTCGATGCAAGACTGGCTGACGGTAGTGGTTTTGAGGAAACCCTGATGGAGATCAATGATCGTAATAAACGTCTGTGTAATGTAATTCTTTACGGTATTGCTGAAAGCTCCCAATCAAACACTGAATCTAAAAGAAAACACGACAAACAGCAAATTAAACAGCTTTTGTCTGAAGTTTACCAGGAAGCTAACCTTGAATCTATTAAATTCTTTAGAATTGGAGTAAATAAGAAAAATAATTCCAGGCCGATAAAAGTCATTTTCCCTGATCCTGACCAAGCTCGAATTTTCGCCAAACGTTTCTCGGACAAATATGCAAATGGTGATGGTGGAATCAGCATGTCTAGAGATCGCACAGTTAAAGAGCGAAATCATCTTCAGAAACTCAGAGCAGACCATGAAGCGAGGAGGAATGCTGGCGAGAATGACCTGACTATAAGGTACATTAATGGAGTTCCCTCTATTTCCAAGTTGAAATCAAAAAACGCTTAGACTCCAACGGTCAAAAGAAAATCAGTGTGTTTTTTCAAAACGTCAATGGACTGAGATCTAAACTTGTAACCCTGCGCCAATCTCTTAGCCATTCCGTATATGATGTGATTGTATTGGTGGAGACCAACCTTACAGGGGATATAAGTAATGTTGAACTTGGTTTCTTCAATTACAGGGTGTATAGATGTGATAGGACCTCTCTATCGAGCCAGAAAACCAGTGGTGGTGGGGTGATTGTGGCAATACGGGACCGGTTTGATTCCTGGGAACTCTCTCAGTCTTCTCTTATCATTGAATGTGTCTTTGCAGCCATGAAGCTAAAGAATTCTATTCTTGTCCTTGGTGGTGTATATCTGCCTCCTAATCAGAACTCTACCCAATACATGGAATTTGCATCTATTCTGGAGGAACTGTCAATTACCGTTCAAGACATACACCCATTATTGATTATTGGAGATTTTAACTTGCCGAACGTGGACTGGTCCAGTCTCTTTACCCACCTCAACACATCAGCCCAACATATTTATGATGTTATGAATTTCCTTGATCTTAAGCAGTACAATAATATCTACAATGATCGAGGTGTCCTTCTGGATTTGGTCTTTTCTTCTGTGAACTTGCAAGTCCTGAATGCTTCAGACCCTCTTCTTCCTGTGGAATGTCACCATCCTGCGCTGTGACCTGTATTCCGTAGTTTAGTTTTAATGATTAGTGTTTTGTATAGTTTTGTATTAAGTGCATGTCTTATGGTTAGTGAAGTTGACAACAACATGTAGGTTGTGATTCCTGACTGAGGCGTGCCACAACGCTTTAGTAAGATTTGTTTATTTTAACTTAGTTTGTAATTATGTATTAGGTTAGTTCTTTACCTGAAGAAGAGATCAGATTGCAGATCTCGAAACGTAGTGTTACTGTTTTCTTGTTTCACTGAACGATGGCAAATGTCCGGAAAAATCCTGTTTCCTTCACAATTCTCGATAGAATTAAGAAATGGCGTCCAGTATGAATGATGCACTGTCCGAGCGTTGGGAATCAATAAAAGAAGGAGCTTCTCCTAAGGATGAAACATGGACCTTACTTTGGCTGAATATGAAGACAAATATCTAACTTCCCTGGCATATGTGGGAATAAGGAACTCGGAAATCGGTACAAACATATGAGAGCCGTGAGTAACATGTGAAAGTTGATAATTGAAAAGTATCACTTCATTAAAATCAAGCTTTCAGCGTGGGAGCGGTTTCGATCAGTGTCATTGTAGTGTGGAAAATTAGTGGAAAATATCAGAATTCATGAGAGCATTTAAACTGGCTTAAAAATATATATTAATTGTCTTAAAATGGTTTGGAATAATAAATTAATGTCAAATTAATTATCAAAATATAAATAAAATAGGTCGGAGATGAATATTGTTAATTGTAACTCTCGTTTCAAAACTAAATATTTTAAACGTCATAAAAACAAGACGTAATATGTGTTGAATGCCTGATTCCATACAAGTGCAAAATACCATTGATCTACTCACTTAATCACTTACGGATCGCTACTTCTCAAGAAACACAAAACTTATGAATTTAAAACATGGTATAGTGATTACCATTAATTTTAGCCTTCTTAAATTATTGAAAAAAAGAACAATATTCCATTCCATGAATGTATATCTTACAAATTGTAAAGAAAAAGAAAGATCGTATTTTTATTTAAGAATTTAGAACTTTAGAGCGTTATTCACATATTTAAAATGCAAAATCTTTTTATATATGTTACATTTATGAAGGAAATGGATTTTTCCTGACATTTGCCATCGTTCAGTGATACAAAGAAAATTCTGTACTTTGTAACAGACTCAGTAACAGCCAACAAATGTTTATTTCAGTGTAAAACCATGTGGTTTTCTGGAATGTAATATCGAGTGTTTAAGCACTAATACCGAGTGTTCAAGCACTAATACCGAGTGTTCAAGCACTAATACTGAGTGTTAAAGCACTAATACCGTGTGTTCAAGCACTAATACAGAGTGTTCAAGCACTAATACAGAGTGTTCAAGCTCTAATACCGAGTGTTCAAGCACTTATTGGCTGAGTGTCAGAGAGGCCTATCGCTCTAGGGACTAGACAAAGTTCATCCCGAAACCTCCACCAATATTTCTCCGGATCTGTCTGTCCACCCGATGTATTGAGAATTAACTCACCTGAGGAAGTATTGCACGAAACTGCTGTATAAGTAACACCGAGTGCAGTGGGACTGCATCAAGTGGGCTGCTGATGGTGTATGCCACCTCAAAGGTTTGGCTGACCATTAGCGAACATGATGGCAACGAAATAACGCAAAATAAATAAACGTCTATAAAGCCGGGTCGATTGTCATTTTAACATGTGACGGGGAGTAGTGAAATTATACGAGTATATAGGTTTGAATTGACATTTTGCAAGAAACCTCAACAAAGCCTGTTACACAGCACGTGGTGTGACATATTCCTCCCTTGCAATTAATATATTAACTGTAACACATGGTATAAGATGTTCTATTTCTGTTTTACAACCAAATATGAGTCAACAAGTGAAGTGGTTTTCTTTAGGCGTGCACCCAAAAGCACAAGATTAATAATTCATTATATTTCGCAAATGAAGAGTAGGGAAGAATATTATTTATATCTTTTATCTTGTCAGACACCGGAAGTTGAGGTGTTATTATACTACACAACAAAACACATCGAGGCCGTAGACCTAGACGTTTGACATACCAAACCTTAGCCACTTTGGAAGTTGTTATATAATCAAAGCTAATGCCTCGCCTTTAGGCGAGCTGCTCTGTTGTGTTGCCATTTACGTCATGTATAGCATAAAGAGAACACGCTCCGAAGGCTGACATTTCTTATAATTAATACATCATTTAAAATTATTAATTAATGTAGGGAATAATATAATGTACTAATTGTTGTTTAGAATAGTTACATTTGTCACATTTCGTGTATGCAACAATATTATATTGCATGAAATTGTGATTATATAACCTTTCACATAACTTAGGCGGAATAGTTTCATATTTATTACTTTATTGATTGTACGAGTATTTACTGTTGACATAAATTACTACGTGTAGTTGTGTTTATTACTTGTTATTATGAAAGGTATATTTACGACTATAAAAATATAATTGTATTATATTTTGCATCATAAAGGTCACGGAAAAAATTAAATAATGCTGTTCCTGTACCTGTATAAGTTTTCTTGGAGCCAGGTTGCAGTTTGGGAAGTACTTGCCTTTATTCCAATTTTAGTTACAACAATAAACTTAGTTTAAATTCAAAGTACAAACCTTATTGCTCTTTCTGACTTTCAGTTTAAGCTTGTACTAAACTATTTGTAAGGTAAGAGTAGTATATGAAATTAATAACCTATATAATTATATTTTAAACATTTATTTAATAATACCAGTAACAAAAAAAAACTGAAACTGATGATGGTTTTTGTAATAGCACATTTTCTAATTTTTGGAAATAAAAGAGTTTTATTATTATGCCAAGTTAGTGTTTTTCGTTTCCAAAGTAATTAAATGATAATACAACGTCGTGAATATGTGTTCAGAAAATAGGTATACCGTTTACTTATATATCATGTTGTGTGCTTTTGCTATTGTATTACAAAGTTAAGTAAATAGACGCTCTAACCCAGTATGCAGAGTTATGAAAGGAAAAAATAGTTACACAGCTTTGCACATAGTACTCTAATTACGATTGAGGAATTAAAATAATATTTTGGAGATGTTTCGTCCAAGTTATTTGCATTTTCATAGCAAATATTATATTTAAATTGCTTCACTAGTTCCTCTTCATCTCTATTTTTAACTGAACCATATTTAATTAAACTGTTACTAACAGTTATAGCATAACTTTAAATTCAAACTACTTTAGATTTAAATGACAACTTATACAAACGAATAAAGTCGTGTATACTTGGTCACAACCTGAAATACACCAAAAATCCCTGGCATAGCCACGGTCTGACTGTACGGCATACTTGGCTGCAGTTGGCATACTTCCCTGTGACGACAAATGGCTCCATTTGCACACCATTTCTGACATTAGACAAACCAAACCAACCAAGACTTCGTCGTTTAGTACGCATTTCAACATGAAATATATCTCCGCAGTTCCTTCCCATTACTTTAAAAGAGAACTGGCCTTATTTCTTAGCATAATATAATGCTTTTCTTATAGATCTTTGCTTTTTCTGAACCTATATAAAAGCATACACCGTCAAATGAAGTTCACCCATAAAAATTTCCGACGGTGAGTGAAAAGATTCTTATGTCAATAAAATTCACGGTATGTGTCATGTAACAAGTGGCAATTTTAAGCTTTTTAAATGTAAAGTTTACTAAGCTTTAATACAAATTCCTTTCCCACTTATATTGTAATTTAATCTCCTTTTATCCTGTTTCGAGTGTTGATGTAATTATAATATTTATTTTACATGTAATTAAATATGTGCAGTAACATTTAAAAGGGTTTAGTACTAATTAATATTATTTTGCATTTGTATTGTATTACATGTGGCAGCATCTTTGACGGCAACGTACGTCTTCAGGTGGAAGTTAGAGTTCGAATGAAATCTATGCATACCGAAAGCTTTATTACACATAATATATAGGAAATAAAGTACGTACAGTATGTTAAATACAATAGACATATCTCTTAGCTATTTTATACTATAAATTAAGTGTAAATAGAACGATTTTACCCGTATATAAATAAAGTGCCTTGCAAAAGATCAAGTACACGATTATAGCTCAGTCCATTCTCGAGATGTCTCCCTAACTCATACTTTCAGCTCAATACCATGGGCTAACCATCCGTCGTCATATAGTTTGATCTGGCGTATTAACTACTGCATATAAACAAAGGTTGATGCAACATTTCAAGGCAAGAGAGCCTATATGTCTCTAGGTATTGTGGAGAGAGACAATACATAGAAAAGAAAAGACGCCAGCCCTTTGCTAGAGCTCAACCTTGGAGTGGCGTCAACCATTGTTGAGCTAGATGTTGTACTTGTAGAAATGAAGGTTTATAATAAATTTAAGGTTTATAGCACAAATATTCTTTAGGTATTCTGGAGAGAGCCAATACATACAAAAGAAAAGACGCCAGCCCTTTGCTAGAGCTCAACCTTGGAGTGGCGTCAATCATTGTTGAGCTAGATCTTGTACTTGTAGAAATGAAGGTTTATAATAAATTTAAGGTCTATAGCACAAATATTCTCTAGGTATTCTGGAGAGAGACAATACATAGAAAAGAAACGCTGCCAGCCCTTTGCTAGAGCTCAACCTTGGAGTGGCGTCAACCATTGTTGAACTAGATCTTGTACTTGTACAAATGAAGGTTGATACAACATTTAAGGTCTTCGATAACGCTTAACAAATAACGTAAAGTATACTCCTATTTTATGTAACGGGATATCAAGGTATTCAATCCAGAATATATATAAAGCTTTATGAAATATTTGCTACGTAATATACCATATACTCAGTGCAATGAAACATAGGTTTGCACAAACATCGTACTGCCTCCAGCTTTCTAATATAATCTTTTTTATCACTAGATCATCTAGAGGTTGAATGTCAGGTTTATATTCTTGAATAGCTTCAAACGGTATGTGATTTGCATTTATATTTACTGCCAAATTGCCTTTGGATAAACTTTGTTGGTTACAGTCTTAAAATTCCCTTAACCCTGATTTTAATCGTTACAGCTAACGAGCATAAAATATGGGTTATGTATTCTCACGCTTTTGAACTCACAGGTCAATTAGGGAAAATGGAAGTACAATATATAAAGATCCAGCCATGAAAGACATATTCATCACCAATAATATTCCACACATTAAAACTGTCCCTTTATTTCACACTAGAGTCATACTTTAATTTTGTTGTGTTAAGTCATACAATTGATTTATTACCTTTATCAATTGAGACTAGACCAGGGCAACATATCAGTTCGGTCCAGCGATCAAAGCTACAGTAAAGGAGTCATTACATTACAAGTCAGTCAGTAAAAGTCTCACCAGATGAGCTAACCACGTCTACAATCGTCTTCACTATACTGCATGATAATTACACTAGTCTTCTGATTGCAAATTAAGTCATAACATAAACTTGTACTTATTCTCTTTTAGAAAATCATGTTGATAGCGTTGAAATTTACATTTTGAATTTTACAATAAACTCATAATTTATTAGTAGCCTATATTAAACATTAATAAATTCGACTTACTAACTTTTAATAAAAGCGCAGTCCTCCAAATATAGTTAAATTTAATAAACATAACAATATACTAGCTTTAGTAATAACCTTAATAATTAATTACGCTTTAGCATTGTTATTTTAATTTAGTTATTGTTAGTAACATGATTAATATTTAATAATATTTGACTTCCAACAATTCTATTTGATGGCTGAGCGTTAGTGATGCCTATCACTCTAGGAAATCAATCACGTGTAAACTATTGGACCGTTTCTAATGAAATATTACGTGAACCTTTTAGTATCCCTGGTAACATTTATTCCTATTCCTATTTCGAGAATCCCTTTTGGAGGAAATATTAGGTAAACTGGCGTTATAATAAGTGTAATGCAGATATCATAGAGAAAGTAACTAAATTTTGCTATAAATATAAATCGTAATATTTTTTAATGCAATAGTTATTATTGGCAAACTCAAATTTAATATGACACGAAAACTACCTTACACCGGAATAAACTGTAATGGCTAAAGATAAGCAGTTTTTAATGGAAATATGTTTATCAAACCTGCATACGTGGGATACATTTTTTATCGGGCATCAACGCAAAATAAACTACCGTTTAGAAATGAATTAGAGCCTAATTATTTATTACACCATAAGTGTGTTAATTTATAAGCCAAGAACTTCGACTGTAGGATTTTTTAACGCTGATATAAAATAATATCACTGTTACTGAAATCGTTTATCATGTAATACTAATGATAAATTACAACTATAACCATTATTATAAAAAGTGATTCGCTTTTCGAATGGTTCGGAAGATTCTAGTATGTTTTATTGATTATCTATATACTTATACCTTACTCAGGGGTGTTCAAAAAGTAATTTAAAATGGAAATCACGATGTGTTTGTTTTTAATAGGAACGTGATATGCCGTGGATAACTTGCTAGTAAGTCAATAAACATACGTAATCTAACCGTTATCCAGATTTTCAATTCAATAAATTTTATGATGAAGTCCACGTAATGTGCAACTATAAGGTTTAGTTAATATTTAAGCTCTCAACTCTAAACCTAACGGACTTGAACTGTTGCCATTTGAATATTTTGAATCAAAATAGTAAGAAACTTTAATACATTGTAATTGATCAAATTCGTAACTGAGAAAGTTTAAAAAATATTTATCAAGTGAGGAAATAGATTTTACCATTCAGTTATGACTAAAGAAACTGAAAACAAATATCGGATAATACTTCAGGCTATGTTATTAAAAACGCAATTTCCTTTTCTACAGTAATCCCAAGAGAATTCTAGAAACAGAATAGCTTTATTGTTTTACAAATAAAACCGCAGTAATTTGATACTTACATTTATTTCGTTCCAGGAAATTAGGTTTTAGTATTTTTAAATCTTAATTAGTTTTTAATTAGTGCCTAAGAATACTTCTTACAATATAGTAATACAAATATAAATTAAAAATGTTTAGATAGTGGCAGAGATGATTAAATTACTTAGGTTGTTATGAAGCATAAAATTAATCCATGGGCACTATAATTCAGTTCTCTAAGATAAGAATTAATCAATTTTTTACGTAGGACAAAAACTACTGTTTGTAGTGCGTGTAAAATTTAACATCTCTCTCTCTCTCTCTCTCCTCTTCCATATTTTAAGAAGGCAACTCATATTATAATTATAAATCATATATCTTTCTAGAATTGTCATTGTTATGCATTTCTTACATAGCATTACATCACCTTCCACATATTCTGTAAGCCAAATATATGAATGTAAATACAAATAATGACTGTGACCTACAACATATTAACGTACGAGTATGCATAAGGTATTACATTTATTTCCGGTCACAAAATGGGTACTTTATTTTTCAGAATACGCCATTTACCAGGAACAAACAAACATTCAAACGGAGTTCAAACGGTCGCTATATCACTCCGAGACAAACGGCGTGACTCAGTTTTAATTCAGTAATGCAGCTGTCGACAACAGGCCAGCATGTGGGGGTGCCACCCCGCGCTGTTTCATTACGTAATGACAACGGCTCTAATTCAATTCCGTTTTGGATTGCCATAAACTATTGGTTTGCGTTAAACTATTCCAATGGAGGTATATTATAAAAAACCAAGTTAAGATTTCATTAATACTATAAATTGTAACTTCATATTTGGTTTCGAGCTTGCTGAATATCAATTCGCAAACTCTAATGTTATAAATTTATTTCCTGATATATTATGGTTTTCTGAACGGTATTTTTTATTATTCTAGACACACGAAAAATATTGGTAACAAATTTTAAGTTGGATTATTTACGGCCCTTTGAACTTAAAATTACCTCGATTGTCAGTCTGTCCCCACTGCTAACATGCAGCACAAAAAGTCACTGTGAAATGTAACCTGTCTGTGAATTACAATGCTGTTTTGAATGTATTCACATTACCCTTAACTGCTTGAGTACAGATTTACAATGATGCATTTGTATCGTAATTAGCCTAAAAGTAATCTTTTAATATTAAGTTTAAAATATAGTTAATGATAGAATTTTTTATAAGTTGTTTTGTCTCACGTTCTAGGCCAAGATCCTTAAAATAATATAATTTCATAGTTATTGTTAAAACAAAATTACGCGGCCCTTGTGTCTCGCTCTGTGACTCAATATCTCGCTAACCCTATCTCTGCATTCCTACATTTGCTCTGGTAACTGTTTGTACAAGAACGCGGCAACAAGAGATGATTTTCCCGGAGGAGTCTCCGTCATACCTGAGGCCCTTGTGTCTCGTTCTGTGACTCAATATCTCGCCAACCCTATCTGTGCATTCCTACATTTGCTCTGGTAACTTTTTGTACAACAACGCGGCAACAAGAGATGATTTCCCCGGAGGAGTCTCCGTCATACCTGAGGTCCTTGTGTCTCGCTCTGTGACTCAATATCTCGCTAACCCTATCTCTGCATTCCTACATTTGCTCTGGTAACTTTTTGTACAAGAACGCGGCAACAAGAGATGATTTCCCCGGAGGAGTCTCCGTCATACCTGAGGCCCTTGTGTCTCGCTCTGTGACTTAATATCTCGCTAACTCTATCTCTCCATTCCTACATTTGCTCTGGTAACTATTAGCACAAGAACGCGGCAACAGGAGATAATATCCCTGGAGGAGGGATCAAGAACGTTGATGCAAACATTTATCCAGATTTTAGTAGTCAGGTTTGCAACAGCATTAGATATAAGATGCTGCACGTAAGATAAAGTTGAACTGGAGCAAAACTTAACATTCGCAGCCGCTTTTTTTGTCTTGGAAATTAACGAAATATTTTTAGCTTAGGTAATTAATGAGCTGTGTATTATGAAAGTTAAAACGATTATTATTACTTAGACGCAGATGGTTTTTCATTATGTGGGGGTAAAGACGGCAGTTTAAATGACTCAGATTGTTAAAAAGGACATGAAGCTAATCTCAGAAAGATTGTTTGTTGTTATTTAGGAATTATAGAATTTGTCCTATTTTCACACAATTCGAAGAGATATAATCCGGTTAGTTCATTGTCATCTAAAAAAAACCATAAAAAATAATGTTTTTTAAACGAGTAAAATAGTTTAATTAAACAATCGGAGTAGGTGGTACAGTAGATTTGGCATTGGCATTTTATATTAAGGATTTAGCAAGGCCTAATTTCGTGATCTTTGAAATATTTCCAGGAAACACGGAGAGGTACAGTAGGTGGTAATTACCTTCTCATTAGTGACAACCTCATTAAGTAAAACTTTAATTTTTATGATAGGTTACTGAATGGTGGATATTATATAGAATCTCTTACAGAACATCACAACAATACAAGGTTGAAAGGTAGAGGTTTCTCGCAGTGCTCAAGACTAGCCTCAATGTTACTAGGGCCAATGTTGACCTTTATGTCAGTTCCAGAATTAAGGAAATTCTTAGGAGTTCTTTGCAAGGAAACAAGTAGATTATTTACAAATTTATTTATTACAAAGTTATTATTTCTATAATTTGTTACAAAACTATCTCAGCGATTCTAAGAGATGGGCCATTGGCCGGCCTTACAAAGAGAATATTATTGTCGGTATTATTGATAAACACGTCACAAACAAGATTTCTACATGTGCTGCCTTTAACAGAGATCTAACGCCTGAGGTCCTACAATGTGATTCCACTGCGCCTCCCAAACTGGAATGGTGGGAGTGAAGGGTAATGGGATTCCCTATAAACCATTTTTGAGAATAAAAATGCTTAATATTCTAAGAAGAGGTTTAACAAAAGTTTTTCAAACAATAAACGTCCTGCTACGACGATGTTAAGAAATATTTCACTTTCTTTGCTTTTTAAAAACTATGCTCTAGTTATGGCTCGGGTGAAATTCTGTATCTATAATATAAAACGAGATATACTAAAAAAATTTGGTAAATTCGAAATAAGTTTTACACACCTCAGATACGCACCGGTAATTTACCTGATTATGACAAGTGCTCCGCTTGAAGATAGTCTCCCCTCATCAATAGTGACATGTGTAGTACCGGCTATCTATCCTCATAGAATATACCAACAACCTTACTACCATTGAATATGCTTTCACTCTGGAAGAAATTGGAATTTTCCTCTTAGGGATAAATTGAGATGGTTTATTACTTTGAGAGGTTTATTACTTTTTCGCCTTAAGTAAAAAAAACGGAACATGACATTAAGCTACGACATGGAAAAGTCAAGTGAAGTGATGTCTTATTTTGCCATGCGGAGTTTGAATACGTAGCCCTCACTAGTACAACCTGGGAACATCGGCTTAAATGTGACTACCGAACAACCACCAATGGCCGGGAAGATGGACTGCTTGCAATGACAGGATCGCTCAGCGTTCACCCATCCAAACAGGAGTCACGCTCGACTTTGGTTGATTTGGAAATGCCGCGATAACCACCGTACCCCTACACTGCGCCATTAGCAGGTGAAAAGATGAAAAGTTATAGTGTACATAATTCCATTGCCAACAAGTGACTGTGAGTGAGGGGTGGGCGGGAGGAAACGGTAGGAAACAATTCCCGCAGTCTGGTTAATAAGGTCTAGAGAACCCGGTGTTTATTATGTTAAGGGTGTGTTTCTTACCGATGACTATTATTGCCACGTTGATGCTAATGAAGGTTTTATTGTTTTCTTTGCTTTTCATCAATGTTCAATTTAAGATTAATTTAAAACATGGATTTTGCAAAAAAAGTACAAAGGTTTTTGCAGTATATAATAGTTAAAATGGTGTATAATGAACTTTTGTAGCATAAAATTAATATTTTTTAAAATATATTCACCACTAGCAGTTTCTAAATAATGAGATAAATGCGTATTTTTTTAAATAGAGAGTTGGGATTATCTCACACAAGCAGTACTATGTACTTCAAATTGGTACTTTGTATCTTATGCCAGAAGTTTAAACTATACTCACCACTAGTAGTTTCTAAATAATGAGATAAATGCGTATTTTTTAACTACAGAGTTGGGGTTATCTCACACAAGCAGTACTACGTACTTCAAATTGGTACTTTGTATCTTATGCCAGAAGTTTAAACTATACTCACCACTAGTAGTTTCTAAATAATGAGATATATGCGTATTTTTTAACTACAGAGATGGGGTTATCTCACACAAGCAGTACTACGTACTTCAAATTGGTACTTTGTATCTTATGCCAGAAGTTTAAACAATACTCACCACTAGTAGTTTCTAAATAATGAGATAAATGCGTATTTTTTAACTACAGAGTTGGGATTATCTCACACAAGCAGTACTACGTACTTCAAATTGGTACTTTGTATCTTATGCCAGAAGTTTAAACTATACCCACCACTAGTAGTTTCTAAATAATGGGATAAATGCGTATTTTTTAACTACAGAGTTGGGATTATCTCACACAAGCAGTACTTTGTACTTCAAATTGGTACTTTGTATCTTATGCCAGAAGTATAAACTATACCCACCACTAGTAGTTTCTAAATAATGAGATAAATGCGTATTTTTTAACTACAGAGTTGGGATTATCTTACACAAGCAGTACTATGTACTTCAAATTGGTACTTTGTACCTTATGCCAGAAGTTTAAACTATACCACCACTAGTAGTTTCTAAATAATGAGATAAATGCGTAATTTTTAACTACAGAGTTGGGATTATCTCACACAAGCAGTACTATGTACTTCAAATTGGTACTTTGTATCTTATGCCAGAAGTTTAAACTATACTCACCACTAGTAGTTTCTTAATAATGAGATAAATGCGTATTTTTTAACTACAGAGTTGGGATTATCTCACACAAGCAGTACTATGTACTTCAAATTGGTACTTGGTATCTTATGCCAAAAGTTTAAACTATACTCACCACTAGTACGTTCTAAATAATTAGATAAATGCGTATTTTTTAACTACAGAGTTGGGATTATCTCACACAAGCAGTACTACGTACTTCAAATTGGTACTTGGTATCTTATGCCAGAAGTTTAAACTATACTCACCACTAGTACGTTCTAAATAATGAGATAAATGCGTATTTTTTAACTACAGAGTTGGGATTATCTCACACAAGCAGTACTACGTACTTCAAATTGGTACTTTGTATCTTATGCCAGAAGTTTAAACTATACCCACCACTAGTAGTTTCTAAATAATGAGATAAATGCGTATTTTTTAACTACAGAGTTGGGATTATCTCACACAAGCAGTACTATGTACTTCAAATTGGTACTTTGTATCTTATGCCAGAAGTTTAAACTATACTCACCACTAGTAGTTTCTAAATAATAAGATAAATGCGTATTTTTTAACTACAGAGTTGGGATTATCTCACACAAGCAGTACTATGTACTTCAAATTGGTACTTTGTATCTTATGCCAGAAGTTTAAACTATACTCACCACTATTAGTTTCTAAATAATGAGATAAATGCGTATTTTTTAACTACAGAGTTGGGATTATCTCACACAAGCAGTACTATGTACTTAAAATTGGTAATTTGTATCTTATGCCAGAAGTATAAACTATCCTCACCACTAGTACCTTATAAATAATGAGATAAATGCGTATTTTTTAACTACAGAGTTGGGGTTATCTCACACAAGCAGTACTATGTTCTTCAAATTGGTACTTTGTATCTTATGCCAGAAGTTTAAACTATACTCACCACTAGTAGTTTCTAAATAATGAGATAAATGCGTATTTTTTAACTACAGAGTTGGGATTATCTCACACAAGCAGTACTATGTACTTAAAATTGGTAATTTGTATCTTATGCCAGAAGTATAAACTATACTCACCACTAGTACCTTATAAATAATAAGATAAATGCGTATTTTTTAACTACAGAGTTGGGATTATCTCACACAAGCAGTACTATGTACTTCAAATTGGTACTTTGTATCTTATGCCAGAAGTTTAAACTATACCCACCACTAGTAGTTTCTAAATAATGAGATAAATGCGTATTTTTTAACTACAGAGTTGGGATTATCTCACACAAGCAGTACTATGTACTTAAAATTGGTACTTTGTATCTTATGCCAGAAGTTTAAACTATACTCACCACTAGTACCTTATAAATAATGAGATAAATGCGTATTTTTTAACTACAGAGTTGGGGTTATCTCACACAAGCAGTACTACTTACTTCAAATTGGTACTTTGTATCTTATGCCAGAAGTTTAAACTATACTCACCACTAGTAGTTTCTAAATAATGAGATAAATGCGTATTTTTTAACTACAGAGTTGGGATTATCTCACACAAGCAGTACTATGTACTTCAAATTGGTACTTTGTATCTTATGCCAGAAGTTTAAACTATACTCACCACTAGTAGTTTCTAAATAATGAGATAAATGCGTATTTTTTAACTACAGAGTTGGGATTATCTCACACAAGCAGTACTATGTACTTCAAATTGGTACTTTGTATCTTATGCCAGAAGTTTAAACTATACTCACCACTAGTACGTTCTAAATAATGAGATAAATGCGTATTTTTTAACTACAGAGTTGGGATTATCTCACACAAGCAGTACTACGTACTTCAAATTGGTACTTTGTATCTTATGCCAGAAGTTTAAACTATATCACCACTAGTACGTTCTAAATAATGAGATAAATGCGTATTTTTTAACTACAGAGTTGGGATTATCTCACACAAGCAGTACTATGTACTTCAAATTGGTACTTTGTATCTTATGCCAGAAGTTTAAACTATACTCACCACTAGTAGTTTCTAAATAATGAGATAAATGCGTATTTTTTAACTACAGAGTTGGGATTATCTCACACAAGCAGTACTATGTACTTCAAATTGGTACTTTGTATCTTATGCCAGAAGTTTAAACTATACCCACCAGTAGTAGTTTCTAAATAATTAGATAAATGCGTATTTTTTAACTACAGAGTTGGGATTATCTCACACAAGCAGTACTACGTACTTCAAATTGGTACTTGGTATCTTATGCCAGAAGTTTAAACTATACTCACCACTAGTAGTTTCTAAATAATGAGATAAATACGTATTTTTTAACTACAGAGTTGGGATTATCTCACACAAGCAGTACTACGTACTTCAAATTGGTACTTTGTATCTTATGCCAGAAGTTTAAACTATACTCACCACTAGTAGTTTCTAAATAATGAGATAAATGCGTATTTTTTAACTACAGAGTTGGGATTATCTCACACAAGCAGTACTATGTACTTCAAATTGGTACTTTGTATCTTATGCCAGAAGTTTAAATTATACCCACCACTAGTAGTTTCTAAATAATGAGATAAATGCGTATTTTTAACTACAGAGTTGGGATTATCTCACACAAGCAGTACTATGTACTTCAAATTGGTACTTTGTATCTTATGCCAGAAGTTTAAACTATACCCACCACTAGTAGTTTCTAAATAATGAGATAAATGCGTATTTTTTAACTACAGAGTTGGGGTTATCTCACACAAGCAGTACTACGTACTTCAAATTGGTACTTTGTATCTTATGCCAGAAGTTTAAACTATACTCACCACTAGTAGTTTCTAAATAATGAGATAAATGCGTATTTTTTAACTACAGAGTTGGGGTTA
The DNA here is from genome assembly GCF_021130785.1 of Homalodisca vitripennis. NCBI lineage: Eukaryota > Metazoa > Arthropoda > Insecta > Hemiptera > Cicadellidae > Homalodisca > Homalodisca vitripennis. The sequence goes on along the minus strand of NC_060211.1, from coordinate 7,666,732 downwards.
TCTCACACAAGCAGTACTACGTACTTCAAATTGGTACTTTGTATCTTATGCCAGAAGTTTAAACTATAACTCACCACTAGTAGTTTCTAAATAATGAGATAAATGCGTATTTTTTAACTACAGAGTTGGGATTATCTCACACAAGCAGTACTATGTACTTCAAATTGGTACTTTGTATCTTATGCCAGAAGTTTAAACTATACTCACCACTAGTACGTTCTAAATAATGAGATAAATGCGTATTTTTTAACTACAGAGTTGGGATTATCTCACACAAGCAGTACTACGTACTTCAAATTGGTACTTTGTATCTTATGCCAGAAGTTTAAACTATAACCACCACTAGTAGTTTCTAAATAATGAGATAAATGCGTATTTTTTAACTACAGAGTTGGGATTATCTCACACAAGCAGTACTACGTACTTCAAATTGGTACTTTGTATCTTATGCCAGAAGTTTAAACTATACTCACCACTAGTAGTTTCTAAATAATGAGATAAATGCGTATTTTTTAACTACAGAGTTGGGATTATCTCACACAAGCAGTACTACGTACTTCAAATTGGTACTTTGTATCTTATGCCAGAAGTTTAAACTATACTCACCACTAGTAGTTTCTAAATAATGAGATAAATGCGTATTTTTTAACTACAGAGTTGGGATTATCTCACACAAGCAGTACTACGTACTTCAAATTGGTACTTTGTATCTTATGCCAGAAGTTTAAACTATACTCACCACTAGTAGTTTCTAAATAATGAGATAAATGCGTATTTTTTAACTACAGAGTTGGGATTATCTCACACAAGCAGTACTATGTACTTCAAATTGGTACTTTGTATCTTATGCCAGAAGTTTAAACTATACTCACCACTAGTAGTTTCTAAATAATGAGATAAATGCGTATTTTTTAACTACAGAGTTGGGATTATCTCACACAAGCAGTACTACGTACTTCAAATTGGTACTTTGTATCTTATGCCAGAAGTTTAAACTATACTCACCACTAGTAGTTTCTAAATAATGAGATAAATGCGTATTTTTTAACTACAGAGTTGGGGTTATCTCACACAAGCAGTACTACGTACTTCAAATTGGTACTTTGTATCTTATGCCAGAAGTTTAAACTATACCCACCACTAGTAGTTTCTAAATAATGAGATAAATGCGTATTTTTTAACTACAGAGTTGGGATTATCTCACACAAGCAGTACTACGTACTTCAAATTGGTACTTTGTATCTTATGCCAGAAGTTTAAACTATACTCACCACTAGTAGTTTCTAAATAATGAGATAAATGCGTATTTTTTAACTACAGAGTTGGGATTATCTCACACAAGCAGTACTACGTACTTCAAATTGGTACTTTGTATCTTATGCCAGAAGTTTAAACTATACTCACCACTAGTAGTTTCTAAATAATGAGATAAATGCGTATTTTTTAACTACAGAGTTGGGATTATCTCACACAAGCAGTACTATGTACTTCAAATTGGTACTTTGTATCTTATGCCAGAAGTTTAAACTATACCCACCACTAGTAGTTTCTAAATAATGAGATAAATGCGTATTTTTTAACTACAGAGTTGGGATTATCTCACACAAGCAGTACTACGTACTTCAAATTGGTACTTTGTATCTTATGCCAGAAGTTTAAACTATACCCACCACTAGTAGTTTCTAAATAATGAGATAAATGCGTATTTTTTAACTACAGAGTTGGGATTATCTCACACAAGCAGTACTATGTACTTCAAATTGGTACTTTGTATCTTATGCCAGAAGTTTAAACTATACTCACCACTAGTAGTTTCTAAATAATGAGATAAATGCGTATTTTTTAACTACAGAGTTGGGATTATCTCACACAAGCAGTACTACGTACTTCAAATTGGTACTTTGTATCTTATGCCAGAAGTTTAAAACTATACTCACCACTAGTAGTTTCTAAATAATGAGATAAATGCGTATTTTTTAACTACAGAGTTGGGATTATCTCACACAAGCAGTACTACGTACTTCAAATTGGTACTTTGTATCTTATGCCAGAAGTTTAAAACTATACTCACCACTAGTAGTTCTAAATAATGAGATAAATGCGTATTTTTTAACTACAGAGTTGGGATTATCTCACACAAGCAGTACTACGTACTTCAAATTGGTACTTTGTATCTTATGCCAGAAGTTTAAACTATACTCACCACTAGTAGTTTCTAAATAATGAGATAAATGCGTATTTTTTAACTACAGAGTTGGGATTATCTCACACAAGCAGTACTACGTACTTCAAATTGGTACTTTGTATCTTATGCCAGAAGTTTAAACTATACTCACCACTAGTAGTTTCTAAATAATGAGATAAATGCGTATTTTTTAACTACAGAGTTGGGATTATCTCACACAAGCAGTACTATGTACTTCAAATTGGTACTTTGTATCTTATGCCAGAAGTTTAAACTATACCCACCACTAGTAGTTTCTAAATAATGAGATAAATGCGTATTTTTTAACTACAGAGTTGGGATTATCTCACACAAGCAGTACTACGTACTTCAAATTGGTACTTTGTATCTTATGCCAGAAGTTTAAACTATACTCACCACTAGTAGTTTCTAAATAATGAGATAAATGCGTATTTTTTAACTACAGAGTTGGGATTATCTCACACAAGCAGTACTACGTACTTCAAATTGGTACTTTGTATCTTATGCCAGAAGTTTAAACTATACTCACCACTAGTAGTTTCTAAATAATGAGATAAATGCGTATTTTTTAACTACAGAGTTGGGATTATCTCACACAAGCAGTACTACGTACTTCAAATTGGTACTTTGTATCTTATGCCAGAAGTTTAAACTATACCCACCACTAGTAGTTTCTAAATAATGAGATAAATGCGTATTTTTTAACTACAGAGTTGGGATTATCTCACACAAGCAGTACTATGTACTTCAAATTGGTACTTTGTATCTTATGCCAGAAGTTTAAACTATACTCACCACTAGTAGTTTCTAAATAATGAGATAAATGCGTATTTTTTAACTACAGAGTTGGGATTATCTCACACAAGCAGTACTACGTACTTCAAATTGGTACTTTGTATCTTATGCCAGAAGTTTAAACTATACTCACCACTAGTAGTTTCTAAATAATGAGATAAATGCGTATTTTTTAACTACAGAGTTGGGATTATCTCACACAAGCAGTACTACGTACTTCAAATTGGTACTTTGTATCTTATGCCAGAAGTTTAAACTATACCCACCACTAGTAGTTTCTAAATAATGAGATAAATGCGTATTTTTTAACTACAGAGTTGGGATTATCTCACACAAGCAGTACTATGTACTTCAAATTGGTACTTGGTATCTTATGCCAGAAGTTTAAACTATACCCACCACTAGTAGTTTCTAAATAATGAGATAAATGCGTATTTTTTAACTACAGAGTTGGGATTATCTCACACAAGCAGTACTATGTACTTCAAATTGGTACTTTGTATCTTATGCCAGAAGTTTAAACTATACCCACCACTAGTAGTTTCTAAATAATGAGATAAATGCGTAATTTTTAACTACAGAGTTGGGATTATCTCACACAAGCAGTATCACGTACTTCAAATTGGTACTTTATATATTATGTCATAAGTTTAAACTATACTCACGACTAGTAGTTTATAAATAATGAGATAAATGCGTATTTTTTAACTTCAGAGTTTTGATTATCTCACACAAGCAGTACTACGTATTTCAAATTGGTACTTTGTATCTTATGCCAGAAGTTTAAACTATACTCACCACTAGTAGTTTCTAAATAATAAGATAAATGCGTATTTTTTAACTAAAGAGTTGGGATTATCTCACACAAGCAGTACTATGTACTTAAAATTGGTAATTTGTATCTTATGCCAGAAGTATAAATTATACTCACCACTAGTACCTTATAAATAATGAGATAAATGCGTATTTTTTAACTACAGAGATGGGGTTATCTCACACAAGCAGTACTACGTACTTGAAATTGGTACTTTGTATCTTATGCCAGAAGTTTAAACTATACTCACCACTAGTAGTTTATAAATAATGAGATAAATGCGTATTTTTTAACTACAGAGTTGGGATTATCTCACACAAGCAGTACTATGTACTTCAAATTGGTACTTTGTAACTTATGACAGAAGTTTAAATTATACTCACCACTAGTAGTTTATAAATAATGAGATAAATGCGTATTTTTTAACTACAGAGTTGGGATTATCTCACACAAGCAGTACTATGTACTTCAAATTGGTACTTGGTATCTTATGCCAGAAGTTTAAACTATACTCACCACTAGTACGTTATAAATAATTAGATAAATGCGTATTTTTTAACTACAGAGTTGGGATTATCTCACACAAGCAGTACTATGTACTTCAAATTGGTACTTGGTTTCTTATGCCAGAAGTTTAAACTATACCCACCACTAGTAGTTTCTAAATAATGAGATAAATGCGTATTTTTTAACTACAGAGTTGGGATTATCTCACACAAGCAGTACTATGTTCTTCAAATTGGTACTTTGTATCTTATGCCAGAAGTTTAAACTATACTCACCACTATTAGTTTCTAATTAATGAGATAAATGCGTATTTTTTAACTACAGAGTTGGGATTATCTCACACAAGCAGTATCACGTACTTCAAATTGGTACTTTATATATTATGTCATAAGTTTAAACTATACTCACGACTAGTAGTTTATAAATAATGAGATAAATGCGTATTTTTTAACTTCAGAGTTTTGATTATCTCACACAAGCAGTACTACGTATTTCAAATTGGTACTTTGTATCTTATGCCAGAAGTTTAAAAGAAATCATATTTGTAGTGTCTCAAATAAAGGTAAGATATAGTTCTCCTCCACAATATTTAAGAACTCTCCCTTACTTATTATCTCCAATATTTAAATATGGATTGTGAATCCATATTTAAATACAAAAAAAAAAAATCTGTTAATAAGAAAGTATCAGGTGTTTTTAAGGTGGATTTTCAAGGCATGGGGGATTGTGCAAAGGCCTCGCCGTATTTACCAAAGGTCATTTAAAATTTATAATCCGATGTATATACCAAGTAATTAAAACTGTGTTCTTATTCTGTTTGACAGTAATGCTCAGTAGTTGTATAACTACATTCTTTGTACTAGTTTTGTTCTAAAATGTAAATGATTGTGGTGTAAATAGATTATCATTGATATCCATGGTTATATTTACTTCTAAAGTTATTTACAGCTATAAATCAATTTCAAAGTAATAAGGTGATTCCTGGAAGTTGAGATGGAGAGGTAGGAATCTTATTAATCTGAACAAGCTTCCTCACAGCAACCGTCTTTCGTATCACATTTCACATCCAGATAACGTGTCACTTTCAATTATTGGAATACACTTGGTGTAATCTGTTATAAATAATATTTTTACTTTCACAGCATATAATTATAAAGCTGATTTAATTAGCTATATAAACTATGCTATTACGCTCAAAGCGTAATGTGAATGGAGTAGGAATTAGTTGATAAACTATGTTCCCTTCCCACAAAAACTTGGTACTAAACTAAATGCACGTGACTTCCAGTCATCCCGAAGATAGCTTTGCCTAACAACATCTAAATTGCCTAGACATCGAAGAATCTCAATGAGATGGGAGCACAAGTTTATGTTGTTTTTTATTGTAACACAACTCAAGCTATAGCAGGATTGTTGTGGCAAGGCAGGCAGGGGTTGGCAGTTGGGTACGGAAGTCAGCCGCTACCCTCCCAACCATCATTCTGCTGCCAGCAGCTACCGCCTATCATCGTCTAACTAAGCTAGGATACACGATCTTCTGCATTTCCAGGTCTTACAGTTTTTGCTCTTGCAAATAATGAGTGGTTAGAAACCCTTTCTAATGAAACCAGAACACATTGTAACCAACGTCCAAATGACATAAATATTGTCATGGTGGCTTTTATGACATCAAACATTACTCCGAAGACAAAAAAGATCTTCTTGAATTGATGTTTAATAAAGTTAAGCGTGATAAAATTTTTAGATTGCTGAGTTGTACTTTTTTTCCCCACTTAACAATACCTTACTTTCTGATTTCCGAGAATAGTTCATAAGCTGCATGAATCCATTGACAGTCGTGGTTGACTGCCTGAATTCTAGCTCTACAAAATTAATAATAACTCTTGTTATATTTTTATATTGTACATGGATGAGTTTCAAAGTGTTAGAACATAAATCACTACAATGTTAAACGCATTTTAGAACGTGTGTCCAAGAAGTATACTGCTTAATGTCATAAATAAAAATGGTAATTATAATGATTTAAGCGGCTATAATACATTTATTGCATTAATCAAATCCAAATATAATATACATTATAATGTATATGTGCGTCTTTACTGCGTTTAAATAGTTTCTCTCCTAGGGTGATGTTGATCGCGGTGACAAAATAAATATTGAAGGGACGTTCTCGGGTGGGTGCGGTTATTAAATTGTGAAATGTACAAATTATAAAAAAATCGCAGTTCAATAAAACATGTTTCTGTAGCATATTATCATCAGCAGGAGAAGCGCAAAAGTTTTAAGGGTTGAAGTAGAATAAAATATAATTCATCAAAACACCAGTAATTAGTTTATGCAATGATTTATAAAAGCTATTTCAGATCAGTATCAATGAACTGGTTAGTTAATAAATTGGCGTTGGACGAATAATATTCATAACAATTTGCGGGAACAAAAAGGAAATTATTCCGCAAATCATCGGCATGCAATAAAGAGTATTGCGTTGTTGTGGGCTTATTATAAAGTTTTAACATTTATTCACCTTCAAATTGTGCGAATTGCAGAATTAAAAGAGCCATATGAATATAAAACTACCAAACTTTTATTTTATGGAAGCGCACGTTTGCCCACTGCTACTGTACTCTTTGAGGCCTAATGTACACGTAGTCTTCAGGGCCTAGCCACTACCACAGTTGCTACGTTATGTATCAAAGTCATCCTTTTATATCTTAAAAATCGGTATTGGAAGATCCAAATGGAGAAGTGTGAATATTATCCCTACACATTGTATATTCAGTTTTCATTTAAACTATACAAACAAGTAAAGGGCCAAATTATTAGAAACAGGGGCGGTACGTGAATGTTTATTGGGTTTATGAGAAGCATTGGATGACATAAAATAAAACGATTTTCATTTTATTTTTTTTTCGTTAAAAATCTTCAAATGAAACATCGGCTATTGAAAAAAGTGTGGCTTTCAGTTTCTGAAAGACATATTAAGTTCTCTCTATCCTTAAGCAACTGCCTTGAGTACATTTGAATTAAAACTAAAATGGATTGATTTTGAGGAATTTTGAGTTTAAAAAACCATAAACTGATTTATTTAATTTATTCGATCTGTAAAATAGCAAAAAGATTTACAAGGGATGATCCCCATTTGGTAAGGATGATCAAAAACAAAAAAAATTCCACACCAGCTATCCAACAAACCTCCACTTTCAGAGGACTGAGCAATTCACTGTATAGGAGATTTCAGTAGGATGATGGTTCCCAAAATCAAAGATGAGGGAGGCTGAATATTCTGCTAATTGCAGCAAACCATCGTCCAATTAATGAAAATTCCAGTAACACTTAATAATATCATCGGTGATAAAATACCAACTACAAATGCACCTGGTTATTAAATTAGTACTGTAGGTCATTTGCGAAAGAAAATAGATGACATGCAAATTTGGTCTCTAAATAATTGAGGTACTGATTTTGAAATAATACATAAATATTCTTAATTGCATACACACCACTGAATGAAATACAGATGGGTTTACATATTTATTGTACCTTGTATATTTACACATGTTTAATTTTAGGTTTTAATAGAAGTATTATGACTTTAGCTTTAGAAACACACGTTTTTAAAGTATGGTACGAATAATATGAAGTAAAAGGTACTTTCTTTTCAAAAGCTGTAGTGCTCAATGCTATGGTCTTTATCTATCAGTGTGAGTGTTGGCTTTGACTTGTTATAACTCAGGACAACTATAATTTAGCCAATAACAAGCAGAGTTCCCGAGAGAGTTACGACAAGCCAATTAACTCGTAGCCGTCACCGCGACCTGTAACTTATATAAGGCTCTTTGTACACAGAGGGATAATTGGGTGCCCTAATACTGAAAATATGTCTAACAAACTATAGGTTATTGATTATAACCACACTTTTAGGTGTAGCATACAAAGTTTTACTCAAATAGGTTAGCTTTATTTATTACCTTCATTTAAACAAAATATAAAAAATAAATAAAGTGGTACATAAGCCACGAAAGTTGGCATCTAACTAATACGAATGTTGAGGTTTAATCTATTTCAAATTTTGCTTTGAACGCCCTAATTTTTCGTAGTATGGGGTTGTCTCAATTTAAGGATATAATGAATACGTATGTGACGCATATATACCTTTTAGGATTGTTCAAAAAATACTCTCAATCTTTATTCCACCTATTTTTTTAATTGCTTAAAAGTATACTCTTTGTCAAAAATAAAATGAGCAGAATGCGTAAATTACATAATTAAAACTAGAAATCAGTCGTAACGCTTCGAACAAAAATAAGGGCATACGAGTAAAAGAGGTTTAATTTTATTTTAGTAGGGAAAAAATTCAAAGTCCTCTCTTTACACTCTGTGACAACTTGCGCTGAACCTTTACACTACTACACTACTACAGCGCAAGTTGTCACAGAGTGTAAAGCTGTAGTGAGAGGACTTTACTGGAATCTGTGGAATAAATGTCCGTCTGAAGAGATCAGTTGTACACGAAAACGTTAAAAGCGAACTCTGCATAATTTCAAAATCAGAGACACCTATACATAATAGATGTCTTTCTGATCTACCCATCAACCATCCAGTGTAATCTAAACGAAGAGGCGTTCTCATTGCCTCAACAGGTGCATAACTACACATGATCCCAAAGCGCAATGAAGTATCAGAGTTTTCTACACATAACTTAACTTCTGATTGAATGTATTGACTCAGTGCGAATGTTGGGTTAGCTTCATTTCTCCCTCCACCTAGTGCAGTGTCTGAATTGTGACACACTCACAGACTTTACTCCTAACTGGAGGTGAATCGGCTCTAAACTCCACGTTTACATTGAATAAATCCTTTCCATCACATCTATGTTATGTGTAGCATTCAGTGTTTTGTTAGGTAAATGAGGCCATAATACAATAAAAGCTATATACTTTTGGATATTGTTGCGTGAGATAAATACTGATATGATTGTATAAAATATTATAGTAATTCTGAAACAATAAAATTACGTCCATATATGTTAATCCACCCTGTGCAGTGGACGTTTTAATACATTAAACTCATATGTTTACTTATAAGTTAAATACCCTATTAATGAAAACTCGTCACAAAATATAACACAGGCTAATTCATTGTACGAGTACATTACACAAAGGAAAACCTCCTAGTCAGTGGTCACATAGTTTCTACGCTGACAGTATTGTGTGTGTTAGCAGGTGGCTAATCAGTATCGTAGACCGCTCTATTGTTGTTGTTAGCATTGTTGTCTGGCTGGCCTCCGCCCACGAGAGATATTCAATAGCTTAGTATTGAGTCTATTGTTGCTGTGTGTGTTAGCAGGTGTCTAATCAGTATCGTAGACCGCTCTATTGTTGTTGTTAGCATTGTTGTCTGGCTGGTCTCCGCCCACCAGAGATATTCAATAGCTTAGTATTGAGTCTACTGTTGCTGTGTGTGTTAGCAGGTGGCTAATCAGTATCGTAGACCGCTCTAGTGTTGTTGTTAGCATTGTTGTCTGGCTGGTCTCCGCCCACCAAAGATATTCAATAGCTTAGTATTGAGTCTACTGTTGCTGTGTGTGTTAGCAGGTGGCTAATCAGTATCGTAGACCGCTCTATTGTTGTTGTTAGCATTGTTGTCTGGCTGGTCTCCGCCCACCAGAGATATTCAATAGCTTAGTATTGAGTCTACTGTTGCTGTGTGTGTTAGCAGGTGGCTAATCAGTATCGTAGACCGCTCTATTGTTGTTGTTAGCATTGTTGTCTGGCTAGTCTCCGCCCACCAGAGATATTCAATAGCTTAGTATTGAGTCTATTGTTGCTGCGTGTGTTAGCAGGTGGCTAATCAGTATCGTAGACCGCTCTATTGTTGTTGTTAGCATTGTTGTCTGGCTGGTCTCCGCCCACGAGAGATATTCAATAGCTTAGTATTGAGTCTACTGTTGCTGTGTGTGTTAGCAGGTGGCTAATCAGTATCGTAGACCGCTCTAGTGTTGTTGTTAGCATTGTTGTCTGGCTGGCCTCCGCCCACGAGAGATATTCAATAGCTTAGTATTGAGTCTACTGTTGCTGTGTGTGTTAGCATGTGGCTAATCAGTATCGTAGACCGCTCTATTGTTGTTAGCATTGTTGTCTGGCTGGCCTCCGCCCACCAGAGATATTCAATAGCTTAGCATTGAGTCTACTGTTGGTTTGTGTGTTTAACATCAATACATAGAGTCTTGTCTCACTAACTTCACAGTGGAGTATGAGTATTACGTACACTAAGAATACTTAGTAGTTTGTGACAAGTAATAATATCTCGCTGTCTAGCAAATGCTTCTCGATAGTATCATGTCGGACAATATAGTCTTCGTAAAGTACAGGGCATTTCAAGAAACCTCTACCCGTCATCCTTTCACCATAGACAGGGCAAATAAACTTTATACGAGAGTTAACAGTGATTTAAACATCTACACCGTTACGTATATCATAAAATATATAAAAGTAAAAAAAATTGCGTTACTAATGTTGAAATATATAATTAGTTAATGAACCGATAGTAGGCAATTCCGATTCATTTGAACTTTAGTTATAGAACCTATACAAGTAACTGAACCAGGTAATGGAACAGATCTTGTTATCGCAATTGATATACCCTTTAACATCCCATGTATTGTTGGATGGTTCATAAATGCACATTTCATAAATATTTATGTTATGCCAATTGTCTACACGAAATAAAGTAAGTGCTCACTGTAAAAACTATGTTTCTAAATTATAATATTAATACCAAATAAATATTAAGCGTCATGTCTAATTAATATACTGGGAATATGATGTACTTTTGGAAAATAATTAAATCAAAGTTTCATAAATTTTTAAATAAAATATCCTCAACATAAAATTTATTTTTCAATATATTAAATCTACTTATAAAGTCAGATTCAGATTCAGATACTTATAAATTCTCAAATAGAATTTAAGAAATATTACTATGATACTTAAAAAAATATACGAAAAAAACGTTGCATTGAATGTTTACGTCTAGACGCTAATTTAATGACATACTTGGACTACACAGACTCACGTGTGGTGATTGTTGGTAATCTAAATGTGCAAGAATGTCAATTACATACTACATCGTAACCTCAAAGGTGCATAGAGTTTAGATGTTTAGAGGAAAAACATGGGTTACATCCAACTGTATATAATGCAAATTACTTTTAAAGTAATAAGCCGATTATTGAGAGAAGAGTGAGGGTTACACTGATTACACATCTGATTACACTGTAACAAGCTTTCACACGGCCTGGTTGTTAGTGTAAAGTTAGTGTTAAATTAAACTGAGTTCTTGTAATATTTCGGTACGTATAACTCTTTGTTGGGATTTTTTAATATAAATATATTAGCACACACCTAACAATGTATTACATTTATTTTATTATCATATTTGTTTTGTTATGTTCTGAAAAATGTTTGTTTTTTATTTTTAATATAGTTTCATTTCCTTTTATAAAGTGCAAAATTTTAATAATTATTAAGTAATTTCTCCCATTAATTAGTAAAAAAGTGATATACCATATTCTTGAAATGATGAGAATAACCTAATCTATTACACAGATTTAAAATTACTTACATTGTGAAATGAAAAACACATTCTGAATTAGTTTATTATAATATTGTACTTCAAACATAATAATATACTTCTCTTAAACAAGTTTAGCAAGTAGCACCGCTAAAGTCATCCGTAAAATATAGTCATAAATTACATCCTCTGCAATAGATACATTCATAAACTCTCGAAGTCAGGCACAAAATGCAGGATGTCAGGCAATCTACAGAACAAGCACTATGAGTCGGAGATACATACAGTACAACGATATTTTCATTATTCCATAAGACTGTACATCGCGACTATACTTAAAAAAACTCCATAAGACTAACGTTATTAACATTTGTAAAAGTAACTTTATTAAATTATTATCAGTTTTTTTAATATTTAATATATTTTACCTGTAAATAACATACACGATTAGTTACAATATAAATCTAAGCTATAGAACAGTTTATTCCACAGGAATATAATTTATTAAATTCATAATACCTATCACGTTTGTTTATTTAAATATCCGAAGATTTTGTGTATGTTATGTTTATCTACGAGGTCCAATCAAAAAGTATCCTACCTTTTGGTGCAACGTAAAACTGAAGTTACCTGAAAAAAGCTGGCGTTAATTTTCTTCAAAATAAGCACCCTAAGAAGCAACACACAACGATTCCAGCGACGTTTCCACTTCTGGAAGCAGTCTTGAAAATCACTTTTCGGCATCGCCATGAGATCAGCCGTCGTTTTTTTTTTATAATTGCTTCTCGACTCTCAAATCTGGTGCCTTTCAATGGTTTTTTGAGGTGGGGGAAGAGCTAAAAATCGCATGGAGCCATATCTGGAGAGTACGGAGGCTGAGGAACTTGCGGAGTGCCGTGTTTCGCCAAAAAAGTTTGAATGAGCTGGGAAGAATGAGTTGGCGCATTGTCGTGGTGTAGCCGCCTATTTTGAGACGCCCACAAGTCAGGTCTTTTGCGAATCGCATCTCGGAGACGACTTTGGACACTTAAATAGTACTGTGCATTTACAGTTTGACCCTCAGGGGCATATTCATGGTGCACAACTTCACGGTGGTCGAAAAAAACAGTAAGCATCACTTTGACATTGCTTCGAACTTGCCTTGCTTTTTTTGGCCGAGTATCCTGGGGAGACTGCCATTGTGATGACTGAAATTTGGTCTCAGGGTCATATCCATAGACCCAACTTTCGTCTCCAGTTATTATCGATGTCAAAAAGTCCGCATCATCCTCACAACATTGCAGCATGTCCTCGGCAACATCCAATCGCCGTTGCTTCTGCTCGTCTGTCAGCAATTTTGGCACAAATTTTGCGGCTACCCGGCGCAATCCCAAGCCATCCGTTAAAATTGCTTCAGCTGATCCGAAACTGACATCTAACTCAGTACTTACTTCCTCCACAGTCATTCGACGATTTTCACAGATCAAAACTTTTGCTTTCTCGATGATTTCCGGAGTTCGACTTGTTTTTGGTCGGCCCGAACGCGCGTCACTTTCTGCCGAGGTTCGACCACTTTTTAAACGGCTCTTTAATCTGCGTAACACTCATTGCCTCATTTTCTAATGCTAGCTGAATTTTCCGAATGGTCTCACTTTGTTTTTCTCCGAGTTTCACGCAAAATTTAATGCAATAACGTTGTTCCACTTTTTCCGTCATCTTCACAGTTAGAGAAAACCGATACGCGCACTTGACTTATCAGTACATACTGACCCGTCTCCGGCGAACCAGTCGGGGGATCAAGATAACACTTTGTTCCTTTCCTTATCATAGTAGGAACTATTGTCGCAACAAATCTTATCTCATTATTGGCAGCAGAAACCGCGATACACGACGAGGTCGGATAGTTTTTGATTGGACCTCATACTTTCATTTTCTTGTATTAAGTGCACAAATGTTTACAATGATAAAGTAATTTATGTTAGTTTGTAGTGAAATAATAAAAATCTCCATAAAATAATTATAAAATTATTAGTTAGAATATAAATCAGAGCTAGAGAACAGTTTATTCCACAGTTTAAGAAGACCCAGTCATCTCTATCGCTCAGAAACCGCTGAGGGCAGGTTGATAGTTTGAGTAATGGTATGCTGCCTCCCACAAAAGTCACATAAAACACTTTCCTTATCGCATCATTTGTTCACATCACACCTCTTCTTGTGTTTTCATCATATATGTTGAAATTTTTAGATTGATATTAATGGTTTGTATGTATTAATTCTTTTAAAATTAATTAACAGTAATCCACGTTTAGTTTACCATAATACGAGAACGATTCATATTGTAGCCTCGTCGTTTAAAAAGTTGTAAAAAAGGATTTAAATCATGATATACATGCAACTGATTATTATAAATGTTCTCCTGGCTACCCAGACAAGTTTTAAAGTCACTAACCATCATTGTGAGAAATTTCCATTACAAGTAATCCTTCAGTTTCGCTTCACCAGTCTTACATAGTTTCGAGAGAGTAATCATCGGGAAATTTTATTTAAAAATGAGGCATAATTAGTGGTAACACTGGTCAGTACATAATTATCATAGTCTATCTGGCATCACTTCCTATATTACTGGCTGAGGACCTCGTAGTGTCTAACGCGGGTGTAGTTGGAAGATAGGATTTTAGGATAGAACTAATGATGTTCTACTTCAGGTTAGCTGCACTAAATATCGCCAATAATGACCAAATAACAACTATTTTAGGTGTTTCGTTATCAGTTTAGTTCAGGAACAGCGATTTGGCTAACACTGAAGCTCATCAATCACAACTCACGTTGTTTTATGTCGTCATGTCATCTGCTCTAAATATCGCCAATAATGACCAAATAACAACTATTTTAGGTGTTTCGTTATCAGTTTAGTTCAGGATCAGCGATTTGGCTAACACTGAAGCTCATCAATCACAACTCACGTTGTTTTATGTCGTCATGTCATCTGCTCTAAATATCGCCAATAATGACCAAATAACAACTATTTTAGGTGTTTCGTTATCAGTTTAGTTCAGGAACAGCGATTTGGCTAACACTGAAGCTCATCAATCACAACTCACGTTGTTTTATGTCGCCATGTCATCTGCTCTAAATATCGCCAATAATGACCAAATAACAACTATTTTAGGTGTTTCGTTATCAGTTTAGTTCAGGAACAGCGATTTGGCTAACACTGAAGCTCATCAATCACAACTCATGTTGTTTTATGTCACCATGTCATCTGCTCTAAATATCGCCAATAATGACCAAATAACAACTATTTTAGGTGTTTCGTTATCAGTATAGTTCAGGAACAGCGATTTGGCTAACACTGAAGCTCATCAATCACAACTCACGTTGTTTTATGTCGCCATGTCATCTGCTCTAAATACCGACACTAATGACCAAATAACAACTATTTTAGGTGTTTCGTTATCAGTATAGTTCAGGAACAGCGATTTGGCTAACACTGAAGCTCATCAATCACAACTCACGTTGTTTTATGTCGCCATGTCATCTGCTCTAAATACCGACACTAATGACCAAATAACAACTATTTTAGGTGTTTCGTTATCAATATAGTTCAGGATCAGCGATTTGGCTAACACTGAAGCTCATCAATCACAACTCACGTTGTTTTATGTCGCCATGTCATCTGCTCTAAATATCGCCAATAAAGACCAAATAACAACTATTTTAGGTGTTTCGTTATCAGTATAGTTCAGTATCAGCGATTTGGCTAACACTGAAGCTCATCAATCACAACTCACGTTGTTTTATGTCACCATGTCATCTGCTCTAAATACCGACACTAATGACCAAATAACAAATATTTTAGGTGTTTCGTTATCAGTATAGTTCAGGATCAGCGATTTGGCTAACACTGAAGCTCATCAATCACAACTCACGTTGTTTTATGTCGTCATGTCATCTGCTCTAAATATCGCCAATAATGACCAAATAACAACTATTTTAGGTGTTTCGTTATCAGTTTAGTTCAGGATCAGCGATTTGGCTAACACTGAAGCTCATCAATCACAACTCACGTTGTTTTATGTCACCATGTCATCTGCTCTAAATATCGCCAATAAAGACCAAATAACAACTTTTTTAGGTGTTTTGTTATCAGTATAGTTCAGTATCAGCGATTTGGCTAACACTGAAGCTCATCAATCACAACTCACGTTGTTTTATGTCACCATGTCATCTGCTCTAAATACCGACACTAATGACCAAATAACAACTATTTTAGGTGTTTCGTTATCAGTATAGTTCAGGATCAGCGATTAGGCTAACACTGAAGCTCATAAATCACAACTCACGTTGTTTTATGTCGCCATGTCATCTGCTCTAAATATCGCCAATAAAGACCAAATAACAACTATTTTAGGTGTTTCGTTATCAGTTTAGTTCAGGATCAGCGATTTGGCTAACACTGAAGCTCATCAATCACAACTCACGTTGTTTTATGTCACCATGTCATCTGCTCTAAATATCGCCAATAATGACCAAATAACAACTATTTTAGGTGTTTCGTTATCAGTATAGTTCAGGATCAGCGATTTGGCTAACACTGAAGCTCATCAATCACAACTCACGTTGTTTTATGTCACCATGTCATCTGCTCTAAATATCGCCAATAATGACCAAATAACAACTATTTTAGGTGTTTCGTTATCAGTATAGTTCAGGATCAGCGATTTGGCTAACACTGAAGCTCATCAATCACAACTCACGTTGTTTTATGTCGCCATGTCATCTGCTCTAAATATCGCCAATAATGACCAAATAACAACTATTTTAGGTGTTTCGTTATCAGTATAGTTCAGTATCAGTGATTAGGCTAACACTGAATCTCATAAATCACAACTCACGTTGTTTTGTGTCGCCATGTCATCTGCTCTAAATATCGCCAATAAAGACCAAATAACAACTATTTTAGGTGTTTCGTTATCAGTATAGTTCAGTATCAGCGATTTGGCTAACACTGAAGCTCATCAATCACAACTCATGTTGTTTTATGTCGTCATGTCATCTGCTCTAAATATCGCCAATAAAGACCAAATAACAACTATTTTAGGTGTTTCGTTATCAGTTTAGTTCAGTATCAGCCATTTGGCTAACACTGAAGCTCATCAATCACAACTCACGTTGTTTTATGTCACCATGTCATCTGCTCTAAATATCGCCAATAATGACCAAATAACAACTATTTTAGGTGTTTCGTTATCAGTATAGTTCAGTATCAGCGATTTGGCTAACACTGAAGCTCATCAATCACAACTCACGTTGTTTTATGTCACCATGTCATCTGCTCTAAATTACTACACTTTAATTTTTACCTTAAATTTAATACCATTCTTCCATGTAAAACAGGAAAATATTTTGCAACTTTAAAAATCTCTAGCATCTTCCTATTAAGAAATATTATACAGAAGAGGAAACGGGCGGACATGGACTGCTCTTTTACCCTGGACTCAGAATCGATGGCGTCCTCTCTTGCAATAAAAAGAACACAAGTTATCAATTTCAAATCTATATGTCTAAGTGTAAGCTTTGATAAAAAAAACAATTTTAGTTTGATACAATTATCTATACAATTATCTACACATCTAAAAATATGGTAATTGGTTCAACTTATACATCAAATTCTTGAACCGTAAATTTAAAAATAGTAGATTGAATAAGTTTTATATGTATTCAAAGTATTGCAAGGCTTTTTAATACTTTTTAAATAATTTTGGTTGGAGAAATACTTTTATCCGTTGTTCACATAATATGGATTGGAAATATTTTCTGAAAACTCTAGTTCAGATACATTGTTCATCTTTATTTTATGCTAGTAGGTATAAAACGCTGATCCTCAATTTTCGGAATGGCTTTAGAACTTGAAATGTCTACTTCAAGAGCAAATCGGGAACAAAAAGTGATGTGTTTGTTGAAATACGGACATAGCCCTGGGACATGAGTTGTTCTGACCACACCACTGCAATATGTGGGTTCGAGTTTCTCTGCCGGAGTGATTTTACATGTACGTTTATATGGAAGTGTTCACCATTTCTTTTAAACGCATTAAACTTATAAATATCGTCAAGTAAATTTTATCACTGTAAAATTGTATACTCGTACTTTGCTTACCTTTGTCTTGATTGTGTTATGACGCGTTAATCACACAACTGCCACCAAATAGCAACAAGTGTACCAGCAAGTCGTCTGTTATACAATATTTCCATACATTACTCTACTAAGTTTTACTAAGCTGGTCAATATATGTAAGAAGTATTATATACAGGATAGTTTTATCTTTCTGCTTATAATACTAACTATAGAACTAACTGCAAAAATTAAATAATTTTACAAACTTTGAAAAACTGTTCAATTTATAATTAAGATATGGTTTTAGTAATAAAAAATCACATCATGTTCTAAAGTTACAGAGATACAAAATTTTGAAACTGAGATAACTCAGGAGGTTTTAGAAACATTTCATAAAAATATTGAAATAAATGTTGCGTTTATATAAAACTTTTTTTAATAAATTTATTTTTTGCCACAACAAATATTAACCGTGAAGTAAAGATTATGCTGAGTGCCACACCTGAATTAAAACACACTAATCGAATTAATAATGTTGTTTTTTTGTTGACTAACAATCAGCTGATTTATTTTACAGCTGACATTACTTATTTATTGTTATAGTTTTTTAATCACTATGAGATATCTTTGGATACAGTTCTTGTTGTATTGCCTGATTGATCTTTGAATTTTGTTTTCTTTCTTTATATATTGTAAGCAATACCTATTATAAAGTATATATTTTAGTTAGTTGACACAATTCTATAAAAATGACAAATTAATGTTATATAATATTGACTGTTTTTCTTAATCTTTATCTAAATCGACTAACCATCTTGAGGAGATTGAAACTGTTACCTTAAATTTAATACCATTCACTTGATACCATTTACCTGTATTAAATTTAAATATTTAATTTGAAAATAATCATTTTCTTAAATACAATTTTTTAAATTATTTTAACATGAAAAATAAAATTTTGGAGTCATTAAGTATTTTATGGAAGTACACTGTAATTGATAAATCCACAATTAACCCACTTTTGAAAGTAATTTTGTTAAAAGCTACCCAAACATGGAGATAACGATGGGAGTGATCCACTGAGTTTAAATTTGATCCTCAATAGAACTGAATAAGGTTCAGAACCAAACTATTATTAAAAAAAATTATTTTTGACCATTTAGTATGAAAGCGTTTTTGGAGGAGAAATAGTGATTTTAAAATAAAAATAATACAATTCTGTAACGCGTGCCTTTTCTGAGCTTCCTAGCTAAATTTACTTTCAAGTATAATGCAGTCCTTTATTTAGTTGTAGACAGCCTAGACAGTGGTATTTATTGCCTAGTTATTACACGTATTAGCTAAGCGGACTACGAGTATTAACTAAAAGTTATTTATTTTTTTTATTTTTCAAAATTTAGTTTTCGTGCATCGACTATACTACATTATGTTATTTATATTTGTTTTCCGTGTCAATAATTGCACAGATTTAAGGACTAAACGTTGTTTATTTTTTATTGAACACTAAAGTTAAGTTTCAGATTAATGCATCATTATTATTAAAAAGAATTCACTTATAATTATTAACAGTATATTAAGTCATAATTCTAAGAAGTATATTAGAAAAAATTCAACCAAACAAATATTTTACCATTGTGCATTCAAATTTAAAAATTTACACCATTTACAAATAAATGATAAAATTTACATGAAAAATGTATAGTTACCTCTGTATTGTGGTACCGGGGTACTTCGCTTGGGTGAGAATGGTTGGTTATCACAAAACCTATAACATTAGAGAAAGCACATTCAGATTTTCATTCTTAACTTTTAGAAGTTACTTATGAAATGGTAAAAATATGTGTAAAACAAATTAAACAGGAAGTTTTCAGCTATCCCTTAAATATATATATATATATATATATATATATATATATATATATATATATATATATATATATATATATTTAAGAAATATACATGTGTGTGTGTGTGTTTTGATGAATAACAAAAATAGTATAAAGCTATTGTAATACAGGGTGCGCCAGTGAAACGGGCGATTTGTAGACGAATCCGGCTGCGTGATGGGAGGGGGGAGAAGTGAAGGTCACCGCTATTCTTGTCTTCCCTACTGGGAAGTTTAGTCGCCATGCAGCGTTGGTCCGGTGAAGAGCGTGCGTTCGCTGTTAAAGCCTTTTACACTGGCAGTGAAAGTTACGTCGGTGCTCAACGTGCTTTTCGCTGTCATTTCCGCCTGCCTCCTCGTGCTCCTGTGCCATCAGCCCACGCTATTAAAGGCTGGATTCAGAATTTTGAATCGTCAGGTTCAACAACCAAAAAAAGGCGGATCAATGAAAACAGTGCGAACACCTGAGAATGTGAATGCAGTGCGCACAGCAGTGGAAAGAAGTCCACGTCGATCTGCCCGACGCCATAGCACAGCATTAGGGATTTCCTTCACTTCGGTAAGAAGAATTTTGCATAAAGATTTGAATTATCATCCCTACAAATTACAAATTGTGCAAGCTCTAAACGTACAAGATTATGGTGTTCGGTTGCATTTTTGTGAGCAAATGTTGCAGTTGATTGAGGATGAACCAGAGCTCATCCATAATCTTTGGATGAGTGATGAAGCGCACTTTAATCTGAGCGGGTTTGTAAATAAACAAAATTTCCGGTATTGGGCCCCAGAAAATCCTCAGTCCATGCATAAAAGGCCTCTCCACTCAGCTAAGGTCACTGTGTGGTGTGCGATATCTTCAAGAGGAATAATTGGCCCATATTTCTTTGAGGACGATAATGGGAATGCAATTACAGTTAACTCACAGCGTTATCTTTATATGCTGCAACACTTTTTTGTTCCTACACTTCAAAACTTTCCAGTGAATGAACAAACGTTTTTCCAACAAGATGGAGCTACCAGTCATACGGCAAGAGTGGTTATGAATGAACTGTCAGCTTTGTTCCCGAATCGTGTTATCAGCAGGAATGGGGACATTTCTTGGCCACCACGATCGCCAGATCTCTCCGCATGCGATTATTTCCTGTGGGGTTATTTAAAAGCAAAAGTTTTTGAAACCCGACCAGCATCTGTAATGGATCTGAAGCAACGAATTCGTGATGAAGTGAATGCTATTCCTTTGAGAATGCTCCGAGACACTATGGATAACTTTCGTTCAAGACTGGATCAATGTCTAAATTCTAATGGGCATCACTTAAGTGACACAATTTTTAAAAAGTAAACTGTAAATCACGTTTGGGTGAGTTTAAACTAAATTTCCAGTTGTGTACTTAAGATTTTTAGTATTAAATGATTTTTCCAATATGCAGGTCAAGTCATTACACCTCATTAAAAATCGCCGATTTGAATCTCTTATTTGGGCCAGTGATTGCATATAAAAGACGCGTCATAATAAAGGATGTAATGAGTTTTTTGTCTCTGTTCATAATATCTGTTACCCACCAATAGTGTAAGCGACTCCCTTTGTTAAGTTTACATCTTGTTGAACAATGTGTCCTTTTCATAGTGCGTTACGAGTGTATCTTTCTCTCTTTTAAATCATTTCTGTAATGCATTTTAACATAAAAAAATAAAGTACATTAAAAAAAAATCATTTTTATAATACGGTCGTATAAAAACAATATTAACATTGTTTTGGGTTATACTAACCTATTGCTGGAAGGAATAATACATACTGACTGTTTTAAAGAGGTTTTGTCTATGCAATTGGAATTTTAATAATTTGTACTAAAATGTATCTAAACGATGTCGTGACCATTCGATTAGAGCCGTAACCTTACCCTTACGCTCCGGTAATGATCATGTTCTACGTTAGTCCAACGACATTGTTTTGGGTGTTTCAATTATTGATCTTTTACTAACAATGTACATTTATACATACAGGAAAATTATGATTAGTAGTTTTAATTGAGGTAAATCAACTCATCACAATACTTGCGACGTAAAAACCCATCCTGAAAACGTTTCAATCAAGCAAGGTATACAAATGAGATATAATATATAAATTAATGAGATATAACATAAAAACCTTAGATTGATGCAAGTAAGATTTGTAGCTAAGAAGTACACAAAATACTGTAAAATTTTAGGGACAACCGAATTAATATAAGCAGGTTACATAACAGAAATACCACACACTGGATGTATTGCCCTTGTGTTCTACATTCCGGAATTTAATGTGAAGTGATTTTCTGAAATTCATGCTTTAATATCAGTGTAGATAGTTCTTGCTATTGAGTAATTATACAAGTTCAGTATTTCATCGAAACAAACGGACATTTACGAGTAATTAAAAACAATAATTCGAAACCTACATACGAAAATCACAGGCAACAGTGTGAACTATGTATGCACTCAATATTATATATTTGTATACTTAGTTTGTGTTTCACTTGATAGCATTAAATTTGACTGTCCACATATATAAAATAATGTAAAAAATCAACGATATTGCATTATATTAAAATATTCTTGAAATAAACGTGTTATATCTATTGTTATATACAAAACAATGCTAGAAACGTATGTAAAAGATTAAACACACTAAAAATGTTTCTGCATAACCTTATTAAATTTATAATACAGGACTTATTTCAAATGTTCGTAAATACAATGTTAACTTGAGACACTCAAACAATTAAATAAATGTTAAATCAGCGTCAGGTAACCATATACAGACGCTTTAAAGTGGCGATCATGTCAGTCACATGATCTAGTTGTCTGACAGTGATATAACTAAAAGACTTTTAAGCTAGTAAAAAATATCCTGAAAAAAAAAACTATCTTTCCATATTTTAAGCATCATATATTAATGTGTACCAAATAGGCTATTATTTGTATAAATACACAGCCTAATTTTAGTAAAATTTGTATTATTAACATTTTTCCTATAAAACAAATCGATCAAAAAAATCAAAATCAAAATCTTTTTTATTGCAGCGACATTGTATGGCAAACGTCAATACGGGGTTTCTAAAATTCCAGGCATTCATACACACAATACACATTCATACTTACAATTTTACAATCACGCCTCTTTCATTCTTCGCCAATGCAGCCCACTTAGCACAGCAGAGTCAGTCTTCTAATTGGGCGGTCTCCCAGTCGAATGCCAAAAACTCACCCGCATTATAGAATGCCTGAGACACCAAGAAGCGTTTGAGGCGAGTCTTTAACGCCTTAGGCGTTGGGGCATTTTTAATTGAATTCGGCAGTCTGTTGAGAAATGCACACCCGCTTGCGAGGGTAGGCGTTCAT
This sequence comes from Homalodisca vitripennis, assembly GCF_021130785.1. NCBI lineage: Eukaryota > Metazoa > Arthropoda > Insecta > Hemiptera > Cicadellidae > Homalodisca > Homalodisca vitripennis. The sequence goes on along the minus strand of NC_060211.1, from coordinate 7,643,485 downwards.
AAACTACCGTTCTGTGTCTCCCAGTCCGGTAGTTTGCTCTGCCACGCGTCTCATACATGTGTATGTCTTGGCCTCTGGTTAAGGCACATTTACTCATACAAAACAAAGTTGTTTCCAAAATGTAGAGGCACGGCAGAGTCAACAGCTGCAATTTCTTGAAGGCTTCCCTGCACGACTCTCTAAATTTGATTTTGGCGATTACTCTAATTGTTTTTTTTTTTGGAGTCTGATCGTGTGCCATGCTACATTAGGAGAAAATGGAATGCTATCGTTAGTGTGAAAATAACAAAGGATATATCTTCTGATATATTTATATTCGGTTTACACATCTAAACCGTCATGCACTTCAATAAAAACTCTGCAGCAGGCAGCAATATAAAGACCGGGTATAATGGTGACCTGGTCTCTTTATCTCGCTGTTGGTATTAACATCCCAATGTTTAAATGCATGGTGATTGGTTTTAAACGTTCCAAATTATAAATATATTATTCTAGAAAAAGATTTGTTCCCTTTCAATACAAATTTAGAACCCCAATCTAGTGTAGTTGGCCATCAATCTATATCTGAAGAGAAACTTCTCAATTCAATTCATAAAAAACAAACAAAAAAGTGTGATCACAATGCAAATACCAGATCTTAGATCTAGTATATAAGTTTATAAAGGAAGATAACAGCTTTTAAAACTTTGTAAATCGTAACTTGTACAAAAACTTGTAAAAACTTGGTAAATCGTTAGGTGATGGTTGCGCTAATCTTAAACTCAGGGTGTAAACTGTTTTTTTTATTGATATATAGCTATATCGGGAAAATGTAATTAATTGTCTTAATTATCAACAAATAGTCAATAAGTCAAATTTTTAAAGATCAGGCAGTACCTCCGTATAAAACCACAGTAGATTAAAATGATTTATGTTATTGTGTGAAAACATAATAAAATTAATTGGTGTAAAAACTTAATTCCTAAAGCGGAATTTGTGACAAAAGGGGTATTTAAAAGATAATAATTGAAAAAGTTATACTTTCCTCAGGGAAATGGGCATATACTTTATGGCTTAATGACCTTAAATCGCACAAGGGTACATTTTTACAAATTTCGCATTCATGTAGTCGCCACTAACTGACAATGTAAGATTCTGAAGCTCATTTATTATATATATATATATATATATAATATCTTTTTTGTGAACAAAAAAATAAATCTACTGGAGACTTGTGTTAACTTTAAGTAAATTATTTTGCACACTCAAGTTGTAATACTTTTGAATACTTTTTAAAAATATCCTGAATATACATTAAAACAATGTTTAATAGAATAGGACTCCTGTATATACAATCTGTATAAAAAATTATCGGCGAATATACGTTACACTAAGAGTATTTATTATTACTTGTTCTAACATACTGAAATATACCGATGTTAAAGTTGTGTTACACGCATAATTTTGTGTCATTCTTAGGTATAATTTAAGCTTTAATAGATCGAAAATTTTAAAAAGTCACTTTATAGTTGTGTTAGGAAGGTTTGATTCAAATGTGAATGTTGATTTTAGCTCCAGTTTACCTTCCTCTAAGTTCAGCGTCTGAAATCCGAACTGCTTCAGACTTTGACATCAGAGATACATACACTTCAAAATATAGTTCAATCTAGATGTAGAGGTATTCTCATTGTCTCATCAGATGCACAATTCAGTGCAATAAGATGTTTAGACATGATTCTCAAAGCACGACAGAGCAACCGAAATGTCTACACGTAACGTAGCTTGAAATCAAACTTAGCAATGTAGAAAATTTCATTATGATCAAAATCTTAGATTTTAACATTGTCTTTTCACTCCACTACACTATGAGTAAAAATGTCACATGATTGCACTCGGTTACTTTGGAAACTTATTTAATGTTCAATTTCAAAATTTAATTTTGATCAAAATCTTAGATTTTAACATTGACTTTTCACTTTACTACACTATGAGTAAAAATGTCACATGATTGCACTCGGTTACTTTGGAAACTTATTTAATGTTCAATTTCAAAATTTCATTGTGATCAAAATCTTAGATTTTAACATTGTCTTTTCACTCCACTACACTATGAGTAAAAATGTCACATGATTGCACTCGGTTACTTTGGAAACTTATTTAATGTTCAATTTCAAAATTTCATTGTGATCAAAATCTTAGATTTTAACATTGTCTTTTCACTCTACTACACTATGAGTAAAAATGTCACATGATTGCACTCGGTTACTTTGGAAACTTATTTAATGTTCAATTTCAAAATTTAATTGTGATCAAAATCTTAGATTTTAACATTGACTTTTCACTTTACTACACTATGAGTAAAAATGTCACATGATTGCACTCGGTTACTTTGGAAACTTATTTACTGCTCAATTTCAAAATTTCATTGTGATAAAAATCTTAGATTTTAACATTGACTTTTCACTCTACTACACTATGAGTAACAATGTCACATGATTGCACTCGGTTACTTTGGAAACTTATTTACTCTTCAATTTCAAAATTTCATTGTGATTAAAATCTTAGATTTTAACATTGTCTTTTCACTCTACTACACTATGAGTAACAATGTCACATGATTGCACTCGGTTACTTTGGAAACTTATCTACTCTTCAATTTCAAAATTTCATTGTGATCAAAATCTTAGATTTTAACATTGTCTTTTCACTCTACTACACTATGAGTAACAATGTCACATGATTGCACTCGGTTACTTTGGAAACTTATCTACTCTTCAATTTCAAAATTTCATTGTGATCAAAATCTTAGATTTTAACATTGTCTTTTCACTCTACTACACTATGAGTAACAATGTCACATGATTGCACTCGGTTACTTTGGAAACTTATCTACTCTTCAATTTCAAAATTTCATTGTGATCAAAATCTTAGATTTTAACATTGTCTTTTCACTCTACTACACTATGAGTAACAATGTCACATGATTGCACTCGGTTACTTTGGAAACTTATCTACTCTTCAATTTCAAAATTTCATTGTGATCAAAATCTTAGATTTTAACATTGTCTTTTCACTCTACTACACTATGAGTAACAATTTCACATGATTGCACTCGGTTACTTTGGAAACTTATTTACTGTTCAATTTCAAAATTTCATTGTGATCAAAATCTTAGATTTTAACATTGTCTTTTCACTCTACTACACTATGAGTAACAATGTCACATGATTGCACTCGGTTATTTTTTAAACTTATTTACTGTTCAATTTCAAAATTTCATTGTGATCAAAATCTTAGATTTTAACATTGTCTTTTCACTCTACTACACTATGAGTAACAATGTCACATGATTGCACTCGGTTACTTTGGAAACTTATCTACTCTTCAATTTCAAAATTTCATTGTGATCAAAATCTTAGATTTTAACATTGTCTTTTCACTCTACTACACTATGAGTAACAATTTCACATGATTGCACTCGGTTACTTTGGAAACTTATTTACTGTTCAATTTCAAAATTTCATTGTGATCAAAATCTTAGATTTTAACATTGTCTTTTCACTCTACTACACTATGAGTAACAATTTCACATGATTGCACTCGGTTACTTTGGAAACTTATTTACTGTTCAATTTCAAAATTTCATTGTGATCAAAATCTTAGATTTTAACATTGTCTTTTCACTCTACTACACTATGAGTAACAATGTCACATGATTGCACTCGGTTATTTTTTAAACTTATTTACTGTTCAATTTCAAAATTTCATTGTGATCAAAATCTTAGATTTTAACATTGTCTTTTCACTCTACTACACTATGAGTAACAATGTCACATGATTGCACTCGGTTACTTTGGAAACTTATCTACTCTTCAATTTCAAAATTTCATTGTGATCAAAATCTTAGATTTTAACATTGTCTTTTCACTCTACTACACTATGAGTAACAATTTCACATGATTGCACTCGGTTACTTTGGAAACTTATTTACTGTTCAATTTCAAAATTTCATTGTGATCAAAATCTTAGATTTTAACATTGACTTTTCACTCTACTACACTATGAGTAAAAATGTCACATGATTGCACTCGGTTACTTTGGAAACTTATTTACTGTTCAATTTCAAAATTTCATTGTGATCAAAATCTTAGATTTTAACATTGACTTTTCACTCTACTACACTATGAGTAACAATTTCACATGATTGCACTCGGTTACTTTGGAAACTTATTTACTGTTCAATTTCAAAATTTCATTGTGATCAAAATCTTAGATTTTAACATTGACTTTTCACTCTACTACAGTATGAGTAAAAATGTCACATGATTGCACTCGGTTACTTTGGAAACTTATTTACTGTTCAATTTCAAAATTTCATTGTGATCAAAATCTTAGATTTTAACATTGACTTTTCACTCTACTACACTATGAGTAACAATTTCACATGATTGCACTCGGTTACTTTGGAAACTTATTTACTGTTCAATTTCAAAATTTCATTGTGATCAAAATCTTAGATTTTAACATTGACTTTTCACTCTACTACACTATGAGTAACAATTTCACATGATTGCACTCGGTTACTTTGGAAACTTATTTACTGTTCAATTTCAAAATTTCATTGTGATCAAAATCTTAGATTTTAACATTGACTTTTCACTCTACTACACTATGAGTAACAATTTCACATGATTGCACTCGGTTACTTTGGAAACTTATTTACTGTTCAATTTCAAAATTTCATTGTGATCAAAATCTTAGATTTTAACATTGTCTTTTCACTCTACTACACTATGAGTAACAATGTCACATGATTGCACTCGGTTACTTTGGAAACTTATTTACTGTTCAATTTCAAAATTTCATTGTGATCAAAATCTTAGATTTTAACATTGACTTTTCACTCAAGTTCATGTTCAAGATATCGAGTGGATAGACAGACAGACAGGTGTGAAGTATATAAAACACTACCAAACATCTCGCACTGCTAGCACACGTATTAATGGTTGTACCTCTCTCTTGTATCTGTTTGTTACATCACTCCACGGGATTATCAATTTAACACCGACCCTAATACATCCACCACCTCCTGCATTATTTACCATTACTGGCTGAATTATCCTGTTAAATATTCAAGCCACGATGAATAGTTGATTTTTGTCAATCAGTGAATAATAAAAAGTTAAATTTTTATAATCACTTTATAATACATAATTGTTTGCTGAAATAAATTAACAAAATATATTTTTTGCTGCAGTATTTTATTGTCTGTCAATGGAAATAATCCAAATGTTTGAAACATACTTGATAAGCATATAAATTTTGCTATATTTGGATAGAAAGTTACGTTACCAGAGACTGTTTCGTCATCCTTAGGTCTATTTATTGTTTATTATTTTCAAACATGTTTATGCTTGCTTTATTTTTAATTGCCATATTTTTTGTGTGTTGTGAAAAATAAATTTGAAAACTACCGAGACTCACACACACATTTTTGCATTCGTATTGTATTTAGTAATATATCATTAGTCCAGAATGTTGAAAGGTGGTTCACCATGTTGAATAGTCTAGTTTTTACATTTATAAAAGGAACGAATTGTTTTCCTCACCACAACAAAATAATGTTTTGCCAGCAGTTATATACAGAAAATAAAAAATTGTAAGTAATTAAAGGTTCGAATTTTATTATTTTTCTTTAGAGTAGTCTTAAATTTAATTTCATGAATATTTAAAGATGATGAACTTAAATAAATACAAAAGATCTAAGTAAAATACTTTTTAAGACCTTTGGCTTTCTGAGTAAGTTGGATGATTTACTTCTTGTGTTATATTTATGGTGTACCTGTTCAGTTTGGTTGTTTCCACTTCTCGTATAAAATATTTGCAATACTTTAAACATATAGAGGTGCTGTACAGGCAATATCTGAAGCTGTACAAACAGTGGAAAAGAAGATTCTAGCTTTTTCTTACATAAAATTATTCTAATAAAATGGTTTTGCAAGGTTCTCACTTTTTTCACTAGATTTTTAAAAGTACCTCCCCAACAACGTATACCGTATTGGAGTCTTGAATTTATTAATGCGTAGTAAAGACATCTAAGTAAACCTATGTCACACATATTTCTTAAATAGTAAAATTTTCTTATACTACTTCTTAACACTTTAATTAACTCTTCAATATGCTCTTTCCAAGATAACTTGTAATCAACTATAACTCCAAGATATTTAAAATAGTTTACTTTGTCAACTACTTCACAATTGCATTGTATATTTAGAGCACATTTCATAGAATGAAATCTTATTTCTCATTCAAAATTAAGTTCTGTAGAGCCAAAATTCATGTATTTTGTTTTAGATACATTAACACTCATTTTATTGTCAATGCACCATTGTCTCACAGTTATTGAAGTGTTATTTACATTATTCCACAAGGTTTGTGTATTATTACTAGAAGAAAAGAAAGCTATATCATCAGCAAAAGCTGTTACTGCACCATCATATTGTTTTTCCAAAAGATCATTTATAAATATTAAGAACATTATTGCAGACAACACCGATCCCTGAGGAACCCCTTTTTTTATTATTTCAGGTTTACTAATTTTGTCCATTACTTTCACAACTTGTGTTCTATCCATTAAAAACTGTGTGAACCATTGCAAAGCCAACCCTCTTATTCCAATCGTTTCCATTTTCAACAATAATAATTTGTGATCGACAAGATCGAACGCTTTACGAAAATCTATAAAAACTGCTGAACTTTTCTTATTATTATTAACACTACTATATATTTTTTCAAGAAATGAGGACAGTGCATCCTCAGTGCTTTTTCCTTTCATAAAGCCAAACTGCTTATTACTGAAGAAACTAAAACTATTTAAGTATTGCACAAGTCTGCATTTCATAATTTTTTCCATAATTTTTGAGAAAATAGATAGAAGACTAATCGGCCTGAGATTATCAAATTTTATTTCTTTATTTTTTTTAACAGTGGCACAACAACACTTTGTTTTAGTATTTTTGGAAAACAGCCAGTAACAAAACTGGTTATTATGTGTTCTAACATTGGACAAATGGTATTGTATTTATTGGACCACAAATCTTTAATCTAATTCCCGAAAAAATTAAAAGAATTAAATCTTTAAACATATTTAAAAAAACCCCATAAAGCTGGCTTTTGCTGGATGAGGAAATTATGCAGTTGGCAAAAGTATTAAGTTAGAACTCTTTTATTTTGGTTTCTTTTCTTTAAACTCTTAAAAAAAATTGATAACTGGTTAAGTTTTGTTATTGTTATTTAGATTTGTTGATATTTCTATATGTGTTGTTAACTATATTTAATTAATATATTTATTTATTATACAACATTTATTTACACTATTTATTATAGAACATTTATTTACATTATTTATTATAGAGAGTTACAGTTTACATTATTTATTATAAACAAATTGTTAACTGGTTAAAGTTTTGTTATATAATTTGTTAAGTTTTGGTATTGTTATTTAGATTTTTTGATATTTCTATATGTGTTGTTAACTATATTTAATTAATTAATTAATTCATTATACAACATATATTTACATTATTTATTATAAAACATTTATTTATATTATTTATTATAGAACATTTATTTACATTATTTATTATAGAACTTTATTTACATTATTTATTATACAACATTTATTTAGGTAACACTTGAGGTAGACTGAATAATTAGTTTTTAATTTTTGTTGCCTAACCATCGATACTGGATAATGATGGTTAGTGAAATTCCGAGACGAAAATGTATTTCTAATTTGTATGTACTTGCGGAATAAATATCATTATTTCATTATATTTCATCATTATTTCATAATAATACAAATTTAATATAAATAATTTTTCATATGAGTGTGCAGTGAAGGAGAAATAATACAAACCCTTATCATACACAAGAATGAAAAAACACAAAAAACGTTCACATTGTTTTTCTTAGTGTTAAATTGATAGAAGGTAATTATGTTAATCTTGAAAGGTACCTTATAGTGTGATATATAAGTGGAATTAATTATAGTTAGTTCATAGCAAAATACCAATTTAGATTTCATGTGACTGCAACATTGGACTTGTCGATTTATTCATTATAAGGGCCACCATTCATTATACATTTTCTGAAGATATTAGTAATTTCCAGGAGCTCAGTGATAAATAGTTTTCGATGTGGTTGAGTTATTAAAGAAGTTTGAAAAAAAAAACCGCTGCGTTCAACAACCATAATGTATGTGCCAAAAATGCATGTCTCTTACAACTGTCATGATAGGTTTAATTGACTTATTATTGGTTAAAAATTCAGTATTTTTGCATAATTTTGTGTAATACGAGTAAAGCAGAACATCCCTGTTGTTTTCGTGTCAGTCAGTCTGCATATCCCAGTCAGCCTCCTGACAGTTCAGGGCCTGTGTTGACCACAGAGTTATCGTCACGGATTTGTCCGCGTATATCAATGTACGAGTAAAGCGGAACATCCCTGTTGTTTTCGTGTCAGTCAGTCTGCATATCCCAGTCAGCCTCCTGACAGTTCAGGGCCTGTGTTGACCACAGAGTTATCGTCACCGATTTGTCCGCGTATATCAATGTACGAGTAAAGCGGAACATCCCTGTTGTTTTCGTGTCAGTCAGTCTGCATATCCCAGTCAGCCTCCTGACAGTTCAGGGCCTGTGTTGACCACAGAGTTATCGTCACCGATTTGTCCGCGTATATCAATGTACGAGTAAAGCGGAACATCCCTGTTGTTTTCGTGTCAGTCAGTCTGCATATCCCAGTCAGCCTCCTGACAGTTCAGGGCCTGTGTTGACCACAGAGTTATCGTCACGGATTTGTCCGCGTATATCAATGTACGAGTAAAGCGGAACATCCCTGTTGTTTTCGTGTCAGTCAGTCTGCGTATCCCATTCAGCCTCTGTTAGCATTATGTCGTGTTGCAGATTCGAAATTGGTTGTATTATTAGGACACCAAAGGGTTGCAAACTAGTGCGTGGTGTGGGAGTGCGTAATTGAAAAAATCCAATCAATTCACTTGTTTGTTCGTTACATTGCACAGCCGATCATTAGCATACGACATATGTAAAGCCTGTATAGCTTTCGCTCAGAAAATGCAGTAACAATATAGCTGAGTTTGCAGTAAAAACTGAATGTATATTGGCAATAATATTTACTTTTCATGACCAATTATAGATTCTTGTTTTATAAAATGTAAAGTAATATTCCAACATTAACGCTAAATTGAATTCCTATTGTTACATCTTATTGTACGCCAACGTTACCACATCCATGAAATAAGTCATTTCTTTTCCTCTGTTCCCAGAATTCGAAAGAGTTCAATTAAACATATTTTAATATTTCCTGGTGGGAAATAGACTTACATAATAAAAGCTACAAATGTTCCTTAAACATTTTCTATAGTTACTTAACAAACTTATAAGCTTCTTTGTTTGGTTTACTTCATTCGAAAAAAAAAATCTTTTTAAATCATCATGTAAAATTTGAAACTACTTAAATCAAGCATATTAATGATACTTAAGCTGATATTTATTTAGATTTATTTATTTATTAAGTGGAAAGACACACTTTTACAATAAGCTGTGTTATACTGTGTTTAAATGTACATATTCTGTGTTGTGTAATGAGTAATTGTAAATATTTTTCTAAACTAAAAGAAAATTTGTTGGTTTGTTATGAATATTACAGAGTAAGAATGAAGTTTATCAGCTGCGAATTGCAGTGAGGCTACGGTCTTTCTGAGCAAGCCTTACCAGTGCATGTTTAGTGTAGACGCCACGGAGAACAACTTAGTGTTCTAATCTGTACTATGATTAGAAATCTGTTGCATATTATATCCTATACTGACCTCACCACTCGGAAAAGTAGTGAGTCAATTCCAGGTTATTTCCTTATTGTAACCATATGTATTGTAACCTTATTTGTTATATGATGGATTAAATTAATTTATTCATTGTTTCAATACATGACGATATCGTAAAATATTTAAAACTGCAGTATCACGTAACGAATGAAAAAATACTGTGCTAATTTGGAAATAATGCTGATAAAGAAAATTAAATATACATGGTGAGCAACTACACTGAGAGTTGGCTTTGAATGTTACGTTGATTTGTAGCGCGGTAACGGAATATAGTACAATTTAGAATAAACTAACAAACTCTAGATAGGCACAAGTAATAGTTTTGGCAGATTTAGTTGAAGTCTACTCTTTCACAATACACTGACCATCTGACAACTTTTTTATTGTTTTGGTTTCAATGCATCTTTCGTTATTTTAAATTTATTATTTTTTTAAATGGTTTTCTAAAATAAATATAATTTACACACAGAGCGATATAATTGTAAAGATAACATATTTCTACTAGTATGCATATTTAAAATATTTAAGTGGTGCAAATATCTATGCAGAAACTTTCCCAGACATTCGAGTAATAGGCTTCGCTTTCGCTCAGCCAATTACAACTTCCGTGAAGTTAGTTAGTAAGTGATGTTTAAGATAGTAAACTCAAGATAAGATCATGTCACAGACTGAGGAGTCGTTAGTGATAAGACAACCAAGACAAGAGATAACCTGACCTGTACATAGACAGGTAATTAGCAATATTAGTGTGCGATTCCTTAGAACTGCCTTCAAGTGCAACTCTACAGTTTACGAATAAAATGAATATAATAGTAAGCTTATTATCTATCAACAATCCAAACACACAGATTCTAGAAGTATTCTGGTTAGGCAGCAATAAATTCTTCTATTTATTTAGATAAAACACACGCCCTATGCAACTTACAATCAAACATGCTTAAATTTATTACTGCTACTAATTACAGCAATGTAAATTGATAAACTGGAGTAATAAGAAAATACAAAAATCAGTATTCAGAAATTTCTAACAACATGAAGATTAGAAGTTATAGAAATAATAAAATTATAACCTAGATTTGAATAATATACCACCATTGGAATAGTTTAACGTAAAGATTGCCAAAAACAGAATTGAATTAGAGCCGTTGTCATTACGTAATGAAAGAGCGCGGGGTGGCGCGGGGACGCCGCCATTTGTCGACAGCTGCATTACTGAATTAAAACTGAGTCACGCCGTTTGTCTCGGAGTGATATAGCGACCGTTTGAACTCCAGTGAATGTTTGTTTGTTCCTGGTAAATGGCGTATTCTGAAATATAGTCATTTTGTAACCACATAATAAATATTATACATTATACATGCGAGAGGAAGAGATAGGGAGAGGGAAAGGGAGAGATCTGCTGTACTCTCTACAAACTGTTATTTATTTTTATCATATGCAATAAAGCTACTCGAAGATTATATTTCTAGATTTTTCTTTGAATTACTGTGGCGAAGGAAAGTACGGTTTTAATAACACAGCCAGAAGGATTACCTGATACATATTTCTTTTCAGTTTCCTTAGTCACTACTTAATAGTAAAATCTATTTTCTAACTTAATAAATATTTTTAACTTTCTCAGATACTTTCTTTGCGTGTTTATAAGTTATTATATTTTCTTACTAATTTTATTAAACACATTTTCATTACGACAGTTTAATTCTTTTAGATTTGGAACCTGAATATTAAAAAAACCGTATAATTGTAGCCTATGTTAAAAACACCTCCTAATGGAATGGATTTAAAAGCAAAGGTAGATACCACTTAAATTAGTTTATTTTATTAATTTACTAGCGGTTACCCGCCTATTCGGTTACGAAGTGTACTACTTAAATGCAATCGGAAATAACCATTGTAATACAAATAACCATTGTATTGCGAAATCTATCAATATATTTACATTTATTCTATCATTTTGTTTCTTGTATAATTAAATCAATGTTGTAAAAAATAACCATATTAGTTTAAAAAGTTCCATAAATTTCCTTCAAAATTACAATTAGTATAGTAGTATATAGTTACACTGAAAGTCGGATACAGTTTTAAGGGTCATAATATGAATTTTAATGACGTTTATTGTTGTAACCAAGATAAATATATTCATGCCAGCTAGTAACTGTAAAGTATGCTTAATAGTGTGTTTAAGGGCTCTATGACAGAAAAAAAACCACTTCACTTCATGACTCAAATTTCATGGCTACCTATAACATCGAAGTAAAAATGTTCGCTAACGCTCATCAAAATCCCATGATGTGATGTAGACCATTATTGAACATTTACGCATGTATTCGTGTATTAAACGATTGATATAGTTAGATAGACTGAGTTGATATGACTACAGACCATATATGACTTTTCTATGAATTCACAAACTGTCCTAGGCCAGAATAAATGATACGAAAAGCTGCATAAAAAGGAGATATTAACTAACAACATTCTTACAATTAAAGTATTTTACTTAAGTCACACTTTTAAAGTTGACAATGCATTCAAATGTTAAAAGCATGTGATGCATTGCCCACATACGTTATTATAGACCCGACATGGACTTGAAATTGTGTCTTTTAATATCCGTCCGTCGTTGTAATAAATAGACAGAAATGTCATAGAGTCAAGACACTAATACTTATTTCAAGAGAGAACGCTATTGATTTTGGGTCAGTGGTAAAAGAGCATTCCATATGTCTGTGTCTGTCCGTTTTATATCTCTTGGTGTAAAAATTCTACAGAATTTCAAAGTTGTGAAATGGTTTCCTGTTGCTACACGGAAGAATAATAAATACTGAATTTAATGTAAAAAGTAGAAAAGTACGCTCGTCCGTGCACTACCTAATTGTCATGTTCTGAGGGGCACTTTTATACTTCATTTAATTGGTTTATTCTTTATCAGAAACGTTATAATTTAACAGTTCACGGTTAAAATACGTTTATTTATTAAAAATTAACGACTTTTTTCTGTTTTCCGCTGAATATGAAGCTTCTGGCTTACCATTGCAGTTCTTATGTTCCCAATGTATAAGAATAGAAAGTGAAGTGAGGACAAGAATCGTGTGAACTTACAAAATTACTTCAAATTTGTTACACACAATTTCTCTGATCTAGTAAGAGTACACAATCATGTCTCTATTCTCTGAAACTCAACGCGATCGAGGTGTTTATACGCTACTCTGCACCTCGTAATCTGCCGACATTCTTCTTTATACAGTTTGTAAGCAGAGCCCAACATTATTGGAACACATAGAGTATTATACTCAAATATTCGTTAATATTAATTACCGTTCCAACTAAATAGTCGTTATTTAGTCATTAGTGTCGGTATTTAGAGCAGATGACATGACGACATAAAACAACGTGAGTTGTGATTGATGAGCTTCAGTGTTAGCCAAAATCGCTGTTCCTGAACTATACTGATAACAAAACACCTAAAATTTTATATTTATGAACTTTTTTATTAATAGCTTAACTTCAAAAAGTTCACATTTCCTATCTAATATATCTTTTGTTTATATAAATGTAAGTATAATGTAACATACACACGAAATACCTGTACTTTATTCATTGAAGAAAATGTATACAATATACATTGTAGTGGTTATAACTCATCTCAATGCTATTTTATTTTTAAGAGATAAAAACATATTATTGAAATGTTTAATATAAATAATTTTAAATAAAACGATTATATTCCAACGAAATATTTACCATCAAAGACATGTGTTACAGCGAATGCAATTATGCCGGACCTCCGAAAAATGATTTATCAATTTCAATTTGAAATTTAAATAAACTACACCACACTTGTAACACATTATTATATACAGTTAACATAAAAGAATGTTGTTGTTTCAGTAATTTGTAGAAAAATAGTGGGGAAAGTTCTAGATGTTATATTGGTATCTCTAAAAGCCTGCAACCCAAAAGTTTGTTTATAAGCTTTTCTAACCTAAAAATAAGTTTTTGTATTGTTGTTGCGTTGAGTTTAGTGAGTTACACAACTCACGAATATAGGGGTCTGAAATCCCACACGTAATTTTTGGCAAACAACGTGATTCGCCTTTGTTAATGTTTTGTGGTGTGATGAAAAATCACGTAATAGGACCTTTTTTCATAGTTAAAAAAAAACAATTAATGAAGTTGTGTATCTTGACATCTTAACCAATTATTGGTTTTCTCAGCTAGATGAACTCGAAAAAATGATCAACTTCTTTTCCCCACACTTCAGCGCATTGGTCACGGATGACTTAACCTAAACATTTGGAGATTGGTGGATAGATCGGCAAGGACCTTTGATGTGGCATTCAAGAATTCCAGACCTAAAATATTGTCATTTTGTATTGTGGGAGTACTTCAAAAGCGTTGTTTATTCACAAAACCCGCCGCTTCGCACGCAATTTTCAAGACCGAAGTCCTTATATTACTTTATAAAAGCACTTATGATGTAATATGATGGAGTCCTATGGAAATTTTAAAACGTAAATAGGCATGCTAATGGTAGATATTATTTACGTTCATGGTAAATAGTATCAGAGTTTAACTTAATTCGTATATCATGTTTTTTACTCTTAGGAGCATTTCTGGTTCTAATTAATTATATACATTACGTCACAGCTGAATCTGCCTTGTCATCCCAATCAAGAAAACACAAATCTCGGATCACACAGGTCTCGGAAACTTACTTCGGTAAAAAAGCGTATATTTCCAGTCCTTGTCATATATTTCAGGTCTAAGATATTTCCAGTACCATAGTAGAGTTTGCCTTGTTGCTCCGATGAAGAAAAAATATACAAACTTTCGTAGGACCGAGATGCCTACTTCGGTTAAAAAATGCCTACTTAAGACCGTTTAAATTCACTTACCTACTATTCACAGTTTAGCTTGCCATATTGCCTCGATCAAAATACTAAATACGTTCGATTATCTAGTTCTCAGAAATAAATTTTGGTCAAAATCGTGTTGTCATAGTTGAGTTTGCCTTGTCCTAATGAATAAAATAAACACATAAGTAGGACTGAAAAGCCTATTACGACCTAGGAGGAAGTCCTACCTACTTCTTATATACTTTCGGTATAAGGGGGGGGGGGGTTATGCAACATTCCAAAATAATCGTTATTAAAGTTTTGCGTTATACCAGTCTTGTTTTTTGGACTGTAGCCATGGAAAAAATGAATCGTTGAGGCATGTTAGTATTCATTTCTCTGGTTTTCCATTAACCATTGTTAAAATGTAAAATCATAATTTCAAGGAAGCCCCCCAGTTTAAAGTAACTTATGTGAAAACATTCATAACTTTGTTCATTAAGGTTATTTTTATAACAGTATTTAATGCATTAGATGATTTTAATTCGTCACTGGCGCTATCTGGAGTAAAATTTAAATATTAATGTTTTATTTAATATCTGCATTAAACTACTGATCAATCACGGTTTACTTAATATTTCATCAAATTTAAATGTTAACAGACGTTTCAGCCAATTTGTCGACATAAAACCAACGAATTATAGTAGTATAGTTCGTTGTATAAAACCGAAGGTTTGAACAGCTGTTTGTGTCAGTTTAATTTGGATTATGAGACGTAAAAACAAATTTTTTTCTGAATTTCAAAATATTTAAGGTAACTTTTCTTAACTTTTTCTTCATGAAAACTTTCCTCGGATTTTAATGGAAATTTTACAAAAAGAAGTAACCGAATTGGTCTTGCCGATATCAAGATTTGCGCTTACCAACACATTTTGCGATTCATTTTTATTTATAAGAAGATAATGTATTACTTATGTGTATTCTAAGTAATTACTGGCAAGACTCATAGTGACGTAAATCTGCTGAAGCTAAAAGTTTAGAATCCACACTTTTAGGAATCTCTTATAAGTTTTAAACTGTAATGTATACAATAATCTTCAAATTCGTACTCAAACATTAGATATTATGCACATCAGCAGGAAACAATTCAATATTAGTGTTCCGATTGAACTTTGAAACAACAGAAAGTAAAGATTAAAGCGATGCGATATCTACTTTAAATTGAAGCAATGTCTTGAGAGTCAATATTTGGTTTTATACAACAGAAATAAAGTAGGTTGAGATTGCAGTGTCTCCGGTCAAGTGATCACAACATTGCTAATCTGCTGACGGACCCTACTGCGGTGTCTGTCGGTTAAGAATACGTACTACAGCAGCATGTACCAACAAGAGAACACAACACTGCTTATCTGCTGACGGACCCTACTGCGGTGTCTGTCGGTTAAGAATACGTACTACAGCAGCATGTACCAACAAGAGAACACAACACTGCTTATCTGCTGACGGACCCTACTGCGGTGTCTGTCGGTCAAGAATACGTACTACAGCAGCATGTACCAACAAGAGAACACAACACTGCTTATCTGCTGACGGACCCTACTGCGGTGTCTGTCGGTCAAGAATACGTACTACAGCAGCATGTACCAACAAGAGAACACAACACTGCTTATCTGCTGACGGACCCTACTGCGGTGTCTGTCGGTTAAGAATACGTACTACAGCAGCATGTACCAACAAGAGAACACAACACTGCTTATCTGCTGACGGACCCTACTGCGGTGTCTGTCGGTTAAGAATACGTACTACAGCAGCATGTACCAACAAGAGAACACAACACTGCTTATCTGCTGACGGACCCTACTGCGGTGTCTGTCGGTTAAGAATACTACAGCCTGTGGAGGTCTACTAGAACAGCATGTAATTAAAAGTGAAACTACTTTCAAAACATTGCGTACCAAAATACGAATTTGTTCTTGAACATTTTCGCAAATTACTGAACTCAGTAATTATTGTTAATGTCTTGCCAGAAAATTGTATCTTCTAATTACACTCTCGTTAAGCTCTGCGAGGTCCTAAACTATTAAGATAGGAAATTATGCTTGACAGACTATTGATAATTATGTACTGATCTGTCTTCCAATTAATGATGTATCTTTTTTAAATAATATTTCCCAATCACTACTAACTTTGAGACTATGAAAGACTGGTGAAGTGAAACTGAAGAATTAATTGTAATAGAGATTTCTCACAATAGTGGTTTGTGACTTTAAAACTTGTCTGGGTAGCCAGGAGAATATTTTATGTATATATATATATATATATATATATATATATTCAATAAAAATAGAAAAATAGAAGAAAAGAACATAAAAATTCTCTATATTTCATCTTAAGACATTTTCAAGAGATATAGGTAAATAAGTAAATATATCAACAAAAAAATAATAAACAAAAGAAACATCATATGTAAATAAAACTAATTTTGAATACATATATATATATATATATATATATATATATATATATAATATACAGTATATATATATATATATATATATATATATATAATTTCAATAAAAAAAAAACTTTTTGCGATTCAATGTTTATTGAAATTAAATCAAGTTATTGCCATTTATACAAATTTAACATATATATATATATATATATGTTTATATAATGTTTATTATAATATATAATTAGTTGCACGTAATCATGATTTATATCCTTATTTACAAAATACCGGCTAAAAACAATGAGGCTGCAAAATGAATCTTTCTAGAATTAAGTTAAATTAAACCGTGGGTTACTGTTAATTAACTATAAAAGAATGATTGAATAGAAACCAAATATATTAATCTAACAAGTTAAACTTATATGATGAAAATACACGAACAGGTTGTGATGTAAACAAATGGTGCGATAAGGAAAGTGTTTGATGTGACTTTTGTGTGAGGCAGCATACCATTACTCAAACTATCAACCTGCCCTCAGCGGTTTCTGAGCGATAGAGATGACTGAGTCTTTGTTAAACATATACGATGAAAACACAAGAAGAGGTGTGATGTGAACAAATGATGCGATAAGGAAAGTGTTTGATGTGACTTTTGTGTGAGGCAGCATACCATTACTCAAACTATCAACCTGCCCTCAGCGGTTTCTGAGCGATAGAGATGACTGAGTCTTTGTTAAACATATATGATGAAAACACAAGAAGAGGTGTGATGTGAACAAATGATGCGATAAGGAAAGTGTTTGATGTGACTTTTGTGTGAGGCAGCATACCATTACTCAAACTATCAACCTGCCCTCAGCGGTTTCTGAGCGATAGAGATGACTGAGTCTTTGTTAAACATATATGATGAAAACACAAGAAGAGGTGTGATGTGAACAAATGATGCGATAAGGAAAGTGTTTGATGTGACTTTTGTGTGAGGCAGCATACCATTACTCTCCCTGACTTCTCCCGATTTGACATTGACAATATGATACATTGTACGTCCAGTATTAGGTGGGAAGATGCTATGTCTATGAACAATGTAGATGACATTCTAGATTTTATTAATTCTGCTATTATTCAAGTTTTTAATGAAAATGCACCTCTAGTACATAAGAGGAGTGACCAGAAAGAAATCTCCATGGAGAAATAAACAAATCATTCAACTAACCATAGAAAAAGATTATTATAAGAAGAAAATGCTATCTACAGGAAATGAAACTTGTAAAAAAACATATTGTAAGGTTAGAAATATGCTCAACAATGAAATAAGACGATATCAAAACAAAATTATTTTAGAACTGAAATGGAGAAATGTAAAAGCTCTAGAGACTTTTGGACTAAAATAAGGACAAGTGGTGTCACTGATCCATTCGATCCAGCCATACCCAACTTTGTAAAAGATTTGGAAGAAATCAATAAGTATTTCGTGGTATGGGCTTAGGTATCATGGCAAATGATGATTGCGTACAGTTCTATGAAAGAAACAAATCAGAGAGTGTCACTTGTGATTTCTATTTCAGGAGTGTTACAAGGAGAGAAGTGCAGGAGGCTTTGAATAGCATCACATCAGAGGCAGTTGGAGCTGATGGCATATCAATAAAAATGATTAAAATGATAAGTCCGTATTGTATTGATGCCATAACACATTTAGCTAACCAGTCATTGGCCACTTCCACTTTTCCGGATGCCATGGAAGGAGGCAATTGTACTGCCTCTTCCCAAAGTCAAAGTACCTTCATCTGTATCCGAGCTGCGTCCAATTTCGGTATTGCCTGCCCTGTCGAAGATAATGGAGAAGCTGGTTGTTTCACAAATGGTACAATTTCTGGAGTCAGAGAATATCATTCCAGCCTTACAGTCTGGGTTCAGGAAGGACCATAGCACTGCAACTGCGCTTTTGCTCGTTTGTGACGAGTTGCTTCACGCAAGGGCGGATAAGAAAGCATCTCTTCTTGCAATGCTGGACTTTTCACATGCATTCGACTCAATAGACCCACAGGATGTTGTTGGCTGTCATGCATTTTTATGGTTTTCGACCAGAGGTGGTTTCTTGGGTTTGATTCCTATTTGGGTGAATAGGAGACAAAAGGTTAAAATTGGGATGGATTTCTCTCCTCATCTTTAAATAGAGTTGCTGGTGTTCCACAGGGAAGTTGCCTTGGGGCCATTCTATTCACCCTGTTTTCCGCCACTATGGGTTCAGACTTGCAACATAGTCGCTTGTATTCATACGCCGATGATGCTCAACTGTGTGGTTTCATATGATGCCGGAAGAGCTGACTCAGCAGTTTTCCATTTTTGAATGCTGACTTAAGCATAGTCCATGATTGGTCTGAGAGGCATGGGATTTAAACTGAACAAGGAAAAGTGTAGTGTGTTGTCGATTCCTTCCAATGTGGGTTCGGAGACAGTGGGTGAGGTGTTGCTTGGCAGTGTCAGACTGAAGGAGTGTGAATCGTCAAAGCTCTTGGGCCTCATGCTTGATAGTGGCCTCACACTATCTGGTCATGTAAGTGCTGTTTGTCGGCGAACACTTGGTCGACTGAAAATGCTATACAAGCATAGGCACATGTTTCCTAAGAGACCAGGCTTCGCCTTGTCCGGGCTCTTGTGCTCCTCTTGTGATCGATTATTGCCTCCCTGTCTATGGCAACATTGTGTCTAAAGGAGATTTAGAAAAATTACAGAGGGTCCAAAATATGTGTGTAAGGTATGTATGTGGTTTAAGAAGGTTTGACCACGTTTTCGGAGGCTCGACGATCGCTGGGTTTGTTGACTGTAGCTGATACTTGTACCCTGCGCTCCTCATGCCTGGTTTACAGAATCCTGACCACTGGCAGGCCGGGATATCTGAGAGAAAAACTAAAAAGCAGGTCTCAAAGTCCGATCTCGCAGTACTAGACAGGATCAAGTGTTGGAGATGCCTCGCGTTCGTCGTGAATTTGAAAGAAAGCGATTTGCGTACTTTGCTCCCAAAATTATATAATGAACTGTCCTCCAGCGTAACAGGCCAGGGTGTATCTGAAACGACATACAAAGAAAATATATACAAGTAATTTAATGTACAATACAAGGTGATATAGCCATATATAACTGTATGTCTAATATTGTGTTTATATTTATTAATAACTATAAAATAAGCTTTTAATTTTTTAAGAACTATAATAAGACATGAGTCGTTTTTGTAAACCAGCAATTATTGTATGAAAACCGCTCCAAAATAAAGTCCTTATTTATTTATTTATTTACTCAAACTATCAACCTGCCCTCAGCGGTTTCTGAGCGATAGAGATGACTGAGTCTTTCTTAAACTGTGGAATAAACTGTTCTCTAGCTCTGATTTATATTCTAACTAATAATTTATGTTATATACCGGTAAAATATGTGATTTTTAAAATAACCAGATTGCTTAATAAATTTTAAGAAAATTAATACAATTTAGATTATCTTTTAAGTAAAACCTTCTGAATTTCTCAAATACACGGATAATGTAAATTAAGTAACGATTGTTGAAGAAATTAAGTGATATGATAGTTTTCCATACTAATTTGTTTATCAAAGATATACATATAATGTATTTTAAAATATGTATCTCTTTAATGACAGCTGACAGTAAACTAGGTTTGATATTTCGTTTTTACACTTAAGATTAATTCCGTAATAACTATTAAACGAAGCGAATCTATTAAAAATGTATTTAACCTAACCTGAAATTCCGTAACACAACTTATATTAGTCTAACAGGATAGTTTATAGTAAAGCTATCGTGCTGGAGCTAATTCCGACTAAACGTGGGTGTCCTGCAGATTGCTTCATTTCCTGTAATTTTTTGTGTAGGACTGTGTACAATTAAAATTTAGGATTATTTTTTATGGTTTATTTGACCGGTACTACTATTTAAATGACTTCAAGTGAAGGTGGTTATTATGTTTGAAAAATAAATAAATAATATAATAAAAAATAAAGAATATGGTTTTTTGTTTAATAATCTAAGTAGTTTTAATTAAAATAAAATAAATTAGATTATCCTGATTAAGAAAAGAATACGCTACTTCACAATAACATAATTATTTGATGCAGATTGTTATTATTTTACTACATAATAACAGAAGTTAATTTATAATTAAAACCATGTGTGCACTTCACACAGGAAAACGAAAGTAGATAAAACATAACATATACAAAACCATCGGATACTGAAAAAACATACATCATATATACTATGAATTTAATAAATTATATATGTGTGCTAATAAATTTATATTAAAAAAACCAAAGAGTTATACGTACCGAAATATTACAAAAACCAAAAAGTTTAATGTTACCCTAACTTCACACTAACAACCAGGCCGTGTGAAAGCTTGTTACAGTGTAATCAGATTTCAACCACCCTCACTCTTCTCTCAATAAGCGGCTTATTACTTTAAAAGTAATTTGCATTCTATAAAGTTGGATGTAACCCATGTTTTCCCGCCAAATATCTAACCTCTGTGCACTTTTGAGGTTACGGTGTTGTATGTCATTGACATTCTTGCACATTTAGATTACCAACAACCAACAAACGTGGGTCTGTATAGTCTAAGTCTGTCATTAAATTAGCGTCCAGACGTAGACATTCAATGCAACGTTATTCTGTTGTGTATATTTTTTAAATTATCACAGAAACATTGCATACATAGTGTTTGGGTATTAAATTGTGCTGCAACTGTATTTTGTATAACCGTATAATTTGTGACTTTATAGGTTTAATCTACCTTCATATAAGTTCACTTTATATAAGTAGACTTATATAAGTCTGTATATGAATTTGATCTAACGCTAAAGCTAAATTTGATAAGCTGTCATATTTATAATTTAGAAACATAAGATTTTAGTGTGAACTTATACCTCATTACTTCTAAAGTAATATTAAATGTAAACAGCGTTTTTTATCTAATTTATTAAAGGGTATAGGTTTTGTAACGAAAGGTCCAATAAATTTGAAAATTACTGCTATCAGATCATTAACTAATTATATCTCACAATTAATTTGTCAATTTGTAATTATTTTCATACTTTCCGTAAAATACTCATAGGGTGTAATAGTTTAAATCAGAGTTAAGTCCTAATTTATTTCTCCAGACCCTGGTCCATGACAGGATGACGGGTTGAGGTTTTATCAAATGCCCCTCACTTAGCTCAGTATAACTTATTTCTTGTCACTCCACAAGATACTGAATCCTATATTATCCGACAAAATGTTATCAAGAAGCATTTTCTAGTCGGCAAAATACTATTAAGTGTAATAAAAAAAAATACTAAATCTTCTTAGAGTGCAATATCTTCAATGATATCGTGTGTGATTGATGTTAAAGACACAAAGCAACAGTAGACTCAATACTAAGCTATTGAATATCTCTCGTGGGCGGAGGCCAGCCAGACAACAATGCTAACAACAACAATAGAGCGGTCTACGATACTGATTAGCCACCTGCTAACACACACAGCAACAGTAGACTCAATACTAAGCTATTGAATATCTCTCGTGGGCGGAGGCCAGCCAGACAACAATGCTAACAACAACAATAGAGCGGTCTACGATACTGATTAGCCACCTGAACAGTAGACTGCTATTGAATATCCGGAGGCCAGCCTGCTAACATTAGCCACACACACACAGCAACAGTAGACTCAATACTAAGCTACACAACTCTACGATACTAACACAAAGCAACAGTAGGCTCAATACTAAGCTATTGAATATCTCTCGTGGGCGGAGGCCAGCCAGACAACAATGCTAACATAGAGCGGTCTACGATACTGATTAGCCACCTGCTAACACACAAAGCAACAGTAGACTCAATACTAAGCTATTGAATATCTCTCGTGGGAGGAGGCCAGCCAGACAACAATGCTAACAATAACAATAGAGTGGTCTACGATATTGATTAGCCACCTGCTAACACACACACACAGCAACAGTAGACTCATTACTAAGCTATTGAATATCTCTCGTGGGCGGAGGCCAGCCAGACAACAATGCTAACAACAACAATAGAGCGGTCTACGATACTGATTAGCCACCTGCTAACACACAAAGCAACAGTAGGCTCAATACTAAGCTATTGAATATCTCTGGTGGGAGAGGCCAGCTAGACAACAATGCTAACAACAATAATAGAGCGGTCAACGATACTGATTAGCCACCTGCTAACACACAAAGCAACAGTAGACTCAATACTAAGCTATTCAATATCTCTGGTGGGCGGAGGCCAGCCAGACAACAATGCTAACAACAACAATAGAGCGGTCAACGATACTGATTAGCCACCTGCTAACACACACAGCAACAGTAGGCTCAATACTAAGCTATTGAATATCTCTCGTGGGCGGAGGCCAGCCAGACAACAATGCTAACAACAACAATAGAGCGGTCTACGATACTGATTAGCCACCTGCTAACACACACAGCAACAGTAGACTCAATACTAAGCTATTGAATATCTCTCGTGGGCGGAGGCCAGCCAGACAACAATGCTAACAACAACAATAGAGCGGTCTACGATACTGATTAGCCACCTGCTAACACACACAGCAACAGTAGACTCAATACTAAGCTATTGAATATCTCTGGTGGGCGGAGGCCAGCCAGACAACAATGCTAACAACAACAATAGAGCGGTCTACGATACTGATTAGCCACCTGCTAACACACAAAGCAACAGTAGGCTCAATACTAAGCTATTGAATATCTCTCGTGGGCGGAGGCCAGCCAGACAACAATGCTAACAACAACAATAGAGTGGTCTACGATATTGATTAGCCACCTGCTAACACACACACAGCAACAGTAGACTCATTACTAAGCTATTGAATATCTCTCGTGGGCGGAGGCCAGCCAGACAACAATGCTAACAACAACAATAGAGCGGTCTACGATACTGATTAGCCACCTGCTAACACACACAATCCTCTCAGCGTAGAAATTATGTGACCACTGACTAGGAGGGTTTCCTTTGTGTAATGTACAATGAATTAGCCTGTATTCTATTTTGTGGCGAATCTTCATTAATCCCTTGATCTACTTTAAAATCTTTTAAAATTCGTTTCCTGCACAAATCGTTTTCTTTGGTGAAACTATTTGTAGTAGCATTACTAGATTAGTTAAGAATCATATGATATTGTGACGAAGGGGCCCCACAAATATCCCTTCGTCTGAATATTTGAGGGAATTATCCCTCCAAGAAGCGATGGTATGGAGTGGGGAGTAGACTGAGTGGACAGTGGACAGCAGAGCAGACGGACCGAGAGCGGCGACGGGACGAGACGGAAGTGGCGACGGCACCCAGGATGCGGCACGGCCGCGGCGGGACACCAACGGCCCTGGTTGGGATAGCGATGCCGGTCAGCCGGGAGTGACTTTATATTAATGTGTTCGAAAGTTTGTAAAGTTATGTTTTGGTTAGGGAAGTTACGGAGAGGGCATCGTACAAATAAATAAATGGGTAAGTGAAAATTAATCATTTATATATTCTTTTATTCAGCATCCCTTGCTACCCCCCTCCCCGCGTCACCCTTCTACTGAGGGGTGCGTGACAATATGTCTGAGCCTTAACGTATATTTGTAGATTGGTCTTATTGGTAACCATAATGGCAACTATCTAAACACATAAAATATCATTTAATGGAGACGATGATGGTGTGTAGACTTATATTATTTAAAAACTGATATGAAAACCAATTAAGGAACAAAAATTGTTATTGCATCACTTGCCAAGACATCTTGAGAAAGATTCCATCCGTAGACTTAAGATATTGCATGCAACTTCATTTCTACATAGAAAAGAATGAGTTCTGTTATGGTGCATACCCAACTATAGAATTTGGAGGTGGTTCTTTGTCTATTACTCAGTGCAAGATGGCGCATGCCCAACCATGGAACTAGTCTAAGCCTTGTTGAAGCTTACCACTTAGTAGGCAGACACGAGTTCTGTGTTGTTGCTGGGGATAACAATTCATTTCCTTAAAAATTGTTGTTGTTGTAATAATGAAATAACATATGAACTTGAAATATTTCATTGCACTTCAGTAAAGCCTGTTACGTAGCAACTGGTGTGGCTACCAAATTTTGATAATATTTTATACAGTATTAGTAGTATTTATCCCACGCACCAGTATCCGAAAGGTTATCTTTTGCTTCTCTTTTGTATGGCTTCATTTGTCGAACAAAATAAAAAAATCCACTAAGTTTAGCTCTATTTCACCTTTCACTTAGGAATTAAGTTTGTGACTGAGTCATATTTCAGACAGCATTAAGTGGAAGGTAAATTGGTCTGAAATAAGATGATGATAGGCGATAGCTGCTGGCAGCAGAATGATCAGTGGAAAGGTAGCGGCTGCCAACCCCTATCTGCCTTATCGCAGCAATGCTGCTATAGCTTGAATTGTGTTATTATAAAGAACAGGACTCGCCTTCGGCTCGCTGGGGGCTACGCCCCCAGGCCCCCAAAGTAAACGCTTGCAAATTCGGGGATAAGCGGAATTCGGTGACTGGTTAAGTCCGGACATTAAGTAAATGACAAGGGATTTAAAAATTGACCTTTTTCATAGATTTTTTTCCGGATTCGTAAAAACTTTTGACTTTGAGGGCATTTTGCGGTTAAACCGTTAGAGATACGGACAAAAAGTGACTGGACCTTTCTTGTTGGAAATTTAATTTTGTCTTTCGATTGTGCCCTCAGATTCTGATCTACGACCTATGGTTTAGCCAGAAATGAGTCGGGAGAAAAGTCTGCACGGGTCAGCTATCTTGAATTGTTTAGTATAAACATAATAAAAACCGACCTCAAGGCAGTATTTTAAGTCGAACAGGGGGTTTAATATCACCAGGAGACTATCTAGTCAAGGCGAGAAATTCCCTGGGTGGGTGATTAATGTTAAGGAGGTTAAGACAAGAGGGGGTTTAATTTCGTCAGGATATTGTCTGGTCATATGAACAAATTTCCCAGGGGGGGTTAACGTTACCGGGGGATAAGTCTCCAGGGGGTTATCTGGTCATACCAGGATCTTCCCAGGGGGGGGGTTAAGAGATTTGGTGACTGGTAAAATTCGGGACATGAGGTCATGGCAGGACAATTTCCCTGGGGGGGTTTAATGTTACCAGGGGGGTTAACACATCAGGGGGTTGAATGTACAGGAGGTTATCAGGTCATACCAGGAAATCCCCGGGGGGGGGGTTAATATTACCGGGGGTTAATGACACACTTGGGCCTTTTTTAGAGGGTATTGTGTCTGTGAACATAATAAATATAAACTCTGTCCCTATCTACTATTGACGCTTAGCTAACGCTCAGCCAACTCCCGAAGTCACTGAACCTTTTCTGTAGATCACGTGATTTCCTAAATCCCGTTTAAAATTTGTTTTGAGTTACGACCAACCGTTTAGCCGCTATCAAGGCCCGGAATGTAAATTTTTAGGCGAAAATGTCCAATATTTTCACTTAATCGCGTTTTGCGGTCAAACTAAGGGAAATATAGTAAAAAGTCACTGGACCTTTTTTGTAGGTCATCTTATTTCCTAAATAAAACGTTAGTCTTATTTTGACCTCCGACCAATGGTTTCGCCGCTATCGACCCCAAAAACAAAAGTTTCGCGTAAAAGTTACAACAAAATTGTACATAATCACGTTTTTTCGGCCAAACCAATTCGAGATAGGGCAAAAGATTACTGGGACCTTTTCTGTAGATCGCGCAATTTGCTAATTTGATGGGTCAATCAGATTTGAGCTACGACCAACGGTTCGGCCGCTATCGGGCTTGAAACATTATTTTTATCGATAAAAATCTCTGGAATTTCAAATGTTCGAGCGTTTTGTCGCTTAACCATGGAAGATAGAGCAAAAAGTCATTAGACCTTTTTTTGTAGTTCACTTCATTCCTGACCATGAATTTTCCGTCAGATCCGAGCTAGCTCCAACGGTTCGCCCGCTATCGGGCTTACAAAAAAATGCCTGCAGGGGTGAAGAATGCGCGATTTTTTTGGGAATTTTTTTTGAGGGGTTGAAAATGAAAAATTCTCACTTTTCGGGATTTTCCTGGTGGTTACACGTGGAAAAGCTATCTGTGTACCAAATTTCAAGTCTCTAACTCATCTGGAAGTAGGTTTAGAATTAGTATACGTGAGTCAGTCAGTCAGTCAGTTACACATGCGGTTGTATATATATTAGATACACTTATCATCCCACCCCAATGAGCTTCTTCGAATATTTTACTTCTTACTTGAGGTTGAATAACGAACGCTGTTTTATACAGACACATGGATAAATTAAACCCTTTTCTACTTAACTGTCACTCTCCTAGATAGTGTTGGGTAAAGGTATCCTCGGGACGTATGGAAGCCACATGCATGTAGTTAAGTACTAAGTTCTACTTAACTGTCACTCTCCTAGATAGTGTTGGGTAAAGGTATCCTCGGGACGTATGGAAGCCACATGCATGTAGTTAAGTACTAAGTTCTACTTAACTGTCACTCTCCTAGATAGTGTTGGGTAAAGGTATCCTCGGGACGTATGGAAGCCACATGCATGTAGTTAAGTACTAAGTTCTACTTAACTGTCACTCTCCTAGATAGTGTTGGGTAAAGGTATCCTCGGGACGTATGGAAGCCACATGCATGTAGTTAAGTACTAAGTTCTACTTAACTGTCACTCTCCTAGATAGTGTTGGGTAAAGGTATCCTCGGGACGTATGGAAGCCACATGCATGTAGTTAAGTACTAAGTTCTACTTAACTGTCACTCTCCTAGATAGTGTTGGGTAAAGGTATCCCCGGGACGTATAGAAGCCACATGCATGTAGTTAAGTACTAAGTTCTACTTAACTGTCACTCTCCTAGATAGTGTTGGGTAAAGGTATCCTCGGGACGTATGGAAGCCACATGCATGTAGTTAAGTACTAAGTTCTACTTAACTGTCACTCTCCTAGATAGTGTTGGGTAAAGGTATCCCCGGGACGTATGGAAGCCACATGCATGTAGTTAAGTACTAAGTTCTACTTAACTGTCACTCTCCTAGATAGTGTTGGGTAAAGGTATCCTCGGGACGTATGGAAGCCACATGCATATAGTTAAGTACTAAGTTCTACTTAACTGTCACTCTCCTAGATAGTGTTGGGTAAAGGTATCCTCGGGACGTATGGAAGCCGCATGCATCTACATGTTAAGTACTAAGTTCTACTTTTTACAACTTCTTCTTCATCCTCCCTGAGGGACAAACCACACATTAGGAGATAGTCCAAGATTTTTAATGGGAAGGGAACAGTTGATTTAGTTCTTACCTCAGTTAATTTTCTCTTTCAGCCTAATAGCACAGTCTTTATAGTTAGTTTAAATGGCCTTATAAGTCTATGTGTTGTTAATAAATAGATAAATAAGTCTTGGAAAATTACACCATATAATTGTAAGTGACACGTTATCTCGATGTGAAATGTGATATGAAAGACCGTTTCTGTGAGAACGCTTGTTCAGATTTAATAAGATTTAAACCGCTCCCTTCCAACTTCTTGGAATCAGCTTATTACTTTGAAATTGATTTATAGCTGGAAATAACTTTAGAGGTAAATATAATCTTGCAAACTAATGTAAAATTACCATAAAAATTGACATTTTAGAACAAAACGGTTCTATAATGAATGCAGATCTATAATTACTGAGTACGTTTGTGAAATAGAATAAGCAGAAAGTTTCAATTATTTGGTATAAACACCGAAGTTTTTCCTTAGTTTATATATTTTAAATGAGCCGTGGTAAATACGGCGAGGTATATGCTCACTCGTAGGACCTTAAAATCTCTCTTAGAAAGACCTGAAATTTTCTATAATAACAGTTTTGTTGTTTATAAGACTCGGCAAGGCATAGTTAAATTGGATTAATAAAACACCACTGCGGGGAGGTATATTTTGCCTTTTTAGGTACTAAAAATATAATTTTTTTTAACATTATTGGCATACATTATCAAATACCAAAGATAACAAAAGAATACACATCTGCTTGTGTGAGACGTTCCAACTCTGTAGGTAACAAGATGCATCAATCGAATTATTCAGAAACTGCTAATGTTGATAATGGTTTTTAAAATATTAATTTTATGCAGCACAATTTGATAGTATTCAGTTTAAATTATTGGTTACTGCACAACGTTTTGTCTTAGTTTTGCAAGATCTCTGTTTATGTGAATCTCGACTAGGGCATCGATTAAAAACCAAATAAAACAAATAAAACTACATTACCATCAATGTGGTAATCATAGTCATTGGTACAAAATACTTTTAAAACATAATCAAATTCCTTGGTTCTCAACAACATTTTTACTAGTCTGCGGAGTTTTCTAACTGCAGATTGCTTCATACCATGTCTTCCTACCTCCACAATCCGAGTTACGTGATGGAAATTGAGTTATACCAGACTCTACATGTTTTCTATGTCGTAGCTCCATGCCAGTTTTCCCTTAGCTCGAAAACGTGACCAATCTATCATTGAACTTATTCATAAAAAGGCCATTCTAATTGCTTACAGAGTGACAGGATATTCAAAACTAGTAAGGTCAGTGGTAGACGCCGCCTCCAATCTAGATTCCATGGCCAGGGATAGCCGGCACTACATGTCACCATGGGAGAAGGGAGACTATCTTCCAGCGGAGCACTTGTCATAATCAGGTAAACTGCCATTGCGTATCTGAGGTATGTAATAGTTATTTAGATACGACGAGGATAGATAGCCGGCACTACATGTCACCATGGGAGAAGGGAGACTATCTTCCAGCGGAGCACTTGTCATAATCAGGTAAACTGCCATTGCGTATCTGAGGTATGTAGTAGTTATTTAGATACGACGAGGATAGATAGCCGGCACTACATGTCACCATGGGAGAAGGGAGACTATCTTCCAGCGGAGCACTTGTCATAATCAGGTAAACTGCCATTGCGTATCTGAGGTATGTAGTAGTTATTTAGATACGACGAGGATAGATAGCCGGCACTACATGTCACTATGGGAGAAGGGAGACTATCTTCCAGCGGAGCACTTGTCATAATCAGATAAACTGCCATTGCGTATCTGAGGTATGTAGTAGTTATTTAGATACGACGAGGATAGATAGCCGGCACTACATGTCACCATGGGAGAAGGGAGACTATCTTCCAGCGGAGCACTTGTCATAATCAGATAAACTGCCATTGCGTATCTGAGGTATGTAGTAGTTATTTAGATACGACGAGGATAGATAGCCGGCACTACATGTCACCATGGGAGAAGGGAGACTATCTTCCAGCGGAGCACTTGTCATAATCAGGTAAACTGCCATTGCGTATCTGAGGTATGTAGTAGTTATTTAGATACGACGAGGATAGATAGCCGGCACTACATGTCACCATGGGAGAAGGGAGACTATCTTCCAGCGGAGCACTTGTCATAATCAGGTAAACTGCCATTGCGTATCTGAGGTATGTAGTAGTTATTTAGATACGACGAGGATAGATAGCCGGCACTACATGTCACCATGGGAGAAGGGAGACTATCTTCCAGCGGAGCACTTGTCATAATCAGGTAAACTGCCATTGCGTATCTGAGGTATGTAATAGTTATTTAGATACGACGAGGATAGATAGCCGGCACTACATGTCACTATGGGAGAAGGGAGACTATCTTCCAGCGGAGCACTTGTCATAATCAGGTAAACTGCCATTGCGTATCTGAGGTATGTAGTAGTTATTTAGATACGACGAGGATAGATAGCCGGCACTACATGTCACCATGGGAGAAGGGAGACTATCTTCCAGCGGAGCACTTGTCATAATCAGGTAAACTGCCATTGCGTATCTGAGGTATGTAATAGTTATTTAGATACGACGAGGATAGATAGCCGGCACTACATGTCACTATGGGAGAAGGGAGACTATCTTCCAGCGGAGCACTTGTCATAATCAGGTAAACTGCCATTGCGTATCTGAGGTATGTAGTAGTTATTTAGATACGACGAGGATAGATAGCCGGCACTACATGTCACCATGGGAGAAGGGAGACTATCTTCCAGCGGAGCACTTGTCATAATCAGGTAAACTGCCATTGCGTATCTGAGGTATGTAGTAGTTATTTAGATACGACGAGGATAGATAGCCGGCACTACATGTCACCATGGGAGAAGGGAGACTATCTTCCAGCGGAGCACTTGTCATAATCAGGTAAACTGCCATTGCGTATCTGAGGTATGTAGTAGTTATTTAGATACGACGAGGATAGATAGCCGGCACTACATGTCACTATGGGAGAAGGGAGACTATCTTCCAGCGGAGCACTTGTCATAATCAGGTAAACTGCCATTGCGTATCTGAGGTATGTAGTAGTTATTTAGATACGACGAGGATAGATAGCCGGCACTACATGTCACCATGGGAGAAGGGAGACTATCTTCCAGCGGAGCACTTGTCATAATCAGGTAAACTGCCATTGCGTATCTGAGGTATGTAATAGTTATTTAGATACGACGAGGATAGATAGCCGGCACTACATGTCACTATGGGAGAAGGGAGACTATCTTCCAGCGGAGCACTTGTCATAATCAGGTAAACTGCCATTGCGTATCTGAGGTATGTAGTAGTTATTTAGATACGACGAGGATAGATAGCCGGCACTACATGTCACTATGGGAGAAGGGAGACTATCTTCCAGCGGAGCACTTGTCATAATCAGATAAACTGCCATTGCGTATCTGAGGTATGTAGTAGTTATTTAGATACGACGAGGATAGATAGCCGGCACTACATGTCACCATGGGAGAAGGGAGACTATCTTCCAGCGGAGCACTTGTCATAATCAGGTAAACTGCCATTGCGTATCTGAGGTATGTAATAGTTATTTAGATACGACGAGGATAGATAGCCGGCACTACATGTCACTATGGGAGAAGGGAGACTATCTTCCAGCGGAGCACTTGTCATAATCAGATAAACTGCCATTGCGTATCTGAGGTATGTAGTAGTTATTTAGATACGACGAGGATAGATAGCCGGCACTACATGTCACCATGGGAGAAGGGAGACTATCTTCCAGCGGAGCACTTGTCATAATCAGGTAAACTGCCATTGCGTATCTGAGGTATGTAATAGTTATTTAGATACGACGAGGATAGATAGCCGGCACTACATGTCACTATGGGAGAAGGGAGACTATCTTCCAGCGGAGCACTTGTCATAATCAGGTAAACTGCCATTGCGTATCTGAGGTGTGTAATAGTTATTTAGATACGACGAGGATAGATAGCCGGCACTACATGTCACTATGGGAGAAGGGAGACTATCTTCCAGCGGAGCACTTGTCATAATCAGGTAAACTGCCATTGCGTATCTGAGGTATGTAATAGTTATTTAGATACGACGAGGATAGATAGCCGGCACTACATGTCACTATGGGAGAAGGGAGACTATCTTCCAGCGGAGCACTTGTCATAATCAGGTAAACTGCCATTGCGTATCTGAGGTATGTAGTAGTTATTTAGATACGACGAGGATAGATAGCCGGCACTACATGTCACTATGGGAGAAGGGAGACTATCTTCCAGCGGAGCACTTGTCATAATCAGGTAAACTGCCATTGCGTATCTGAGGTGTGTAATAGTTATTTAGATACGACGAGGATAGATAGCCGGCACTACATGTCACTATGGGAGAAGGGAGACTATCTTCCAGCGGAGCACTTGTCATAATCAGGTAAACTGCCATTGCGTATCTGAGGTATGTAGTAGTTATTTAGATACGACGAGGATAGATAGCCGGCACTACATGTCACCATGGGAGAAGGGAGACTATCTTCCAGCGGAGCACTTGTCATAATCAGGTAAACTGCCATTGCGTATCTGAGGTGTGTAATAGTTATTTAGATACGACGAGGATAGATAGCCGGCACTACATGTCACCATGGGAGAAGGGAGACTATCTTCCAGCGGAGCACTTGTCATAATCAGATAAACTGCCATTGCGTATCTGAGGTGTGTAATAGTTATTTAGATACGACGAATTTCTGCAGTATATATCATTTTAGGTTATAGAAAGATTTCACGCGAGCCATAATTAGGGCATCGTTTCGAAAAAGCAAAGACAGTGGAATATTTCTTAACATCAATCTAGCAAGTCGTGCATTGCTTGAAAACCTCTTTGTAAACCTCTTATCAGATTAATAATCACGTCTTGGTTCTCAAAAATCTGTTATAAGATAGCCTACCACTCTTCACCACCACCCTTCCAGTTGGAGAGAGGCGGTGGAGTTTCATTATAGGACATCAGGCGTTAGATCTTCGTTAGAGATAGCACAGGTTGAAGTCTAGTTTGTGACGAGTTCTCACTTTTTTATCAATAATACCGACAATAATAATAATAATAATCTCTTTGTAAGACAACTCAGTCAGGACTGGCTATGAGAGTAAGACTAAAAGGGGATTTTTATTTTAATTATGATTACAAAAATATAATACAGTAATATTAATGTGATGAAACGATGTGGTATTGATGTAAAAATCATTTAAGACACCATAATTGCTGTAATTCATGAAAATTATAGAACACTAATATTTTAATATTATTTGGCCGTACACGCTACATTTGACAGAGGCATGCCTTGAAACATTGAAGTTTTTTTTTCAAGAAAACACCATCTGTGTATTTTATTCCACATCGTTGCTCCATGCGTCTCAAACCAAATGTCTCACAATGGACTATTTTAAAAATTCCTAATATATTGTGGATACATATTCAAATACTAAAAATATAGATATTTATTATTAAGAAACACATGTAATATTCTCTTGGAATAACCGTCGCCATTTGTTAAATAAAAGCCATCTTCATAAATAATGAACTTTATACTTAGAGATGTTGCTGCTATATTGAGAACTTAATTACCACCTATCTTGCTTTGTTTCCTGGACAATTTTCCAAAGATCTTGTATTAAGCCTTGATAAATCCCTATTATAAACGGCCACATCTTATTTATGTCCTAATCCGATTGTTTAGTTCATTAATCTTTTACCAATTTGTTGCATCCAAATTGACGTGTTTTAGACAACAAATAACGAAAAACAATTGAATCTCATACAGAGATAAAAAAAACAAAACATTATTTTGGGTCTAAGTAATAAGAATCCCTTAAAAGCATACACTTTGATAATTAAAAACTCATTAGTTACCTAAACTAAAACTCCTTCAGTAATTACCAAGAAACAAAGGTAAAGCTAATCGAGCGAGTGTATTGTTAGTATTATTGGAGCCCCATTGTTAGAATAACAAACGACATCATTTACCTTTTACCTCACAAATCACCAGTTTAACTACCAGTATATAGATCGTGCGTTTTTTCTGAAAGACTAAACCATGCAGTACAATATATTTACACTGACTATTTAGTCTATTTGTAAAATAATGTGCCATATAATTAGAAAGCACTTTCGCATAGAAATATTTTACTGCACCATAATCTACAATTTATTATTTATAATATAAACAAATTTTAATTATAAGATTATCAGTTAAATGTAGTTGTTAATAAATGATAAAATTTATAAGATTAAATTATAATTTGCATTGATATTATTTATAATTTAGTTGATTTTGATTCGTAAAGATATTATTTAAATGGATGATTTAAATTTTGGCTTTTGATATTGGACATAAAATGGCAGGTATATAAAGTAGCTATGGTGGGAACGGTTACATCAATGTGAATGTTGAGTTTGGATCCAGGGGAGCTTCTGAAATCTGACGTTGTCACAAACTTGATTCCTGAAATCTGGAGTCATGTTCGTTTGAAGAGATTCTAACAATGTCGGTGAGAAAGAAACTCAATTTCTCGAATTTGTTTTAAATACATTTTTGATCCTTAATAAATATATGAAAAACACAATAAATCCTTGCTCTTTGGAAAATTGGATTGTAGCCATATATAATTAATTTCTCAAAATTATACAGAATATATCAATATGTGGATTCACAAACAATGAACATTGAAAGACGTTAACTAAGTGATTCTGATATTAGAACAATACATTTTAAAATAAAAGTGTTCTGTTATTTTTGTGTTACTAAAAATTTAAAGGTACGTGCAACAAACAATATTTGAGCGGCAACAGAAGATTTCCCCGGAGGAGTCTCCGTCATACCTGAGGCCCTTGTGTCTCGCTCTGTGACTCAATATCTCGCTAACCCTATCTCTGCATTCCTACATTTGCTCTGGTAACTGTTTGTACAAGAACGCGGCAACAAGATATGATTTCCCCGGAGGAGTCTCCGTCATACCTGAGGCCCTTGTGTCTCGCTCTGTGACTCAATATCTCGCTAACCCTATCTCTGCATTCCTACATTTGCTCTGGTAACTATTTGTAAAGGGATAAAATAAAGTACAAATGTTTCCATTTTTCTCCGGACTTTTTGAAACTATAACTAAAGACTTTCGGTTAACATTCTCACATTGATTGTGTGGCCTCCAAACTATAATGATATTGTTTTAAAGGTTCTATAACAGAAAGACAAAATCCTACTTCAGTATTACTTTTAAAATACAATTTAAATTCCTTTTTAATGAGTGGAAGGAATGTTTTTAGTCATTAGTCCTTTCACTGCTCCTCTAGCGAAGAGCTACTGGAATCTGGATCCAACAACCAATTCGCCAAACCTCAGAACGCAACCTCAAAATTTTATAGTACGACTGGCCACAGTACAATTTAAATACTATTTTATGCTTTGACAATTGTCTCTTGCCAGTTTCTTAATCGAACTAAAAAGTTAGTATACTTTACTATTTAGTTATTTACACCTTGTATTATATTTACATTGCATAATTTTTATTTATTAATTTATTTTATGTGTCAGACACCCAGCGAATTTAAACAATAAATATGGTAAAAACTAAAAAATATTCTCACATAACACCCAAACAGTGTTCAACTTAACTTACGTTTTATACCTATACATTCAGCACGGATGAAAATGTAAAAGTGTTGGAATATAAAAAATTGTCAACTACTCTATTTATTTAATATACGAGTTTATATTAATTACACCGAAGAAAATTAAATGATTATAACATTGTAATTTATAGCAGTTATAATATTAACTGAACATGAATAAGTGAATCTAAAGGAAAATCTAAAGCAAGTATGAGTTAAGCGGCAAATCCTTATAAACATATATATGAAAAATGGCTTGTAAAACTCTGGTGTATCCTAACATACCACCTCGTAAAATAGGTTAAAAAAATACAAACCAATTCATTTAGTTTGGAATAAGAAGAGCATTCTCGAAATGGTAAACTCCCTTTTAGATTATAATATATATTATTGAGAAAACACGTAGTTGGTGCTATGCTTCGATCTATGCGCAGTTACCATTGTGTTATTTACAAAAAAAAAAAAAATACTTTTTTATTAAATAAAGTTCATGCTGATAAGGTCATATAATATTTAAAAATAACACTATAAGCTTAAAAATTGATTTTCAAACTGAAAATATACTTGGTGTAGATTTTCAAAATATTTAAAACTTGTAAACACTTAAACTATGAGATATTCTAAGATTTAAAATTTGGTGTAACAACAGGTTTCGTAAAAAATAAACAAACTGAAAGGCCTAAAGTTAAATTGAAGCTTTACTCACAATAATGAATTTTATAACTTTTGTAATAGGAACCTACAACTTGAATTATCTTCCAAACAATATGATAATTAAAAAATAATCTACACCCAACGTCAATTGTTAGAGATTTTTTAAACATCATTGCAGTCAAAGTAGGCAAGGGGTGGCACCCTTGTTTAGGCTAGTAAGAACCTCTGAGGTTAGGGAACACACCCCACCAGCACAAACAGTCATCTCCCACAGTAGACTAGACCTATCGAATTGCCCATGAACTCCAGAATGTCGACATTTGCGGTTAGTGATCTGCCGCTCCTGGACATCCATAAGGTTGCCCAGATTTAAGTGACATAACGGATTTTGCTGTGCCCAGTGGTGGGTTCAACTGGAAGGTATAAACCAGCCAGAAGTGATCCCTGCTGGGTACAAAAATATGTTATAAACATCAAAGTAAAAAAGCAATTTTTATTTATTTACTACTCTCGTATTCGAAACCATGTAACACGCCCATATGTGACGTTGTCCCTTGATTGTAAATGTAAATATATATATATATATATATATATATAATTATATATCATAATTATAATAATATATTTATTATGATAATTAAACTAAAGTGCATTTCTTTTTAATTTAAATTACATTTACGTGCACAGTACTTACCGGAAAGTGAATAAACAATAGATTACTAGTAATATTGAATATTGAATTGAAGTTTGTGGAGTTTCCATTGTAGTGAAAATGGCCGAGTAGTCTAAAAATTTGGATCTTAGTTAGAGATAACGCAGGTTCTAGTCCTGTCTGTTTTTATCCTGCCGTTTACCTTATACTGTATCATCTCTTCTGTTTGATAAGATCCTTACACAGGACAGCGACTACGAGGAACAAGGACTAAGAGGGGGTTAGCCTCTCCTTAACAAAACCACATCAGTAAGTTATGTTAATAAACACTACATTTAAAGTTAGGATTACGATGTACGTTGTATTTGATATATAGTGGTACCAACTGACACCACTTGCACAAATCTCAATCTAGTAATATCTTATATATTACACGATACTACATTGTTAACATTAATTGGAAGATGATTTATTAAATTTGTAACTGCAGAGATTTTGTGCAGCAATAACCACAGCAGCAACTATCACAGTGACATTGAATGTTGTGGCGCTGGTAACGTCTGACCACAGTGACATGAATGCGGTCAGACCGCTCAGTTACGACTATCCCGAATTAATACCCGGCTATGAGATAGCCCGATTACAGTACTACACCGCAAGTACTCGCGTTTGTGTGAATTTTAAAACAACTACTTCCTACTTTCGAAATTCTGTAAATTGATTTATTGCAAAACATCGTACATTCAATAATACATTTGGATAAGTTCAATAATACATTTGAAGTTACATTAAATACAATTTTTATTGCGGCGTCAGTATTTACATTCAATGGAAAAAGTCATGGGTTTTTTTAAATTGTGACATTCATACAACAATACACACTCACACATACAATTTTATAGTTATGCCTCTTTCATTCATCGACAATGCAACCCACTTTGTACAAACGGAGTCCTTCTCTTCTAATTGGGCGGTCTCCCAGTCGAATGCCAAATCTCTCCTACAAAATATGAATGCTTATGACACCAATAAGCATTTAACACCTTAGTTTTGGAGCATCATTATTTGAATTGGGCAGTTCTGTTTAGGAAATGAACACCCGCCTGCGAGAGCAATGAACAACAATGAACTGTATGGCATTAAAACTATTTTTATAAAAAACCTGCAAAATGATTTATTACGTAAATAACAAAAAATAATACGATGAAAAATCCAAGATACGGTTTGAGATGAGGCTATGTTTGTCTCACTAAACAAAACTTGAGTTTCTGATTTTGACATTCCTCCGCACAATTCATTTATTCAAACATATCTTATTCTGTTTTTTTTTTTTTGTTATTAGATCTTATAAAATCAGTTTTCACACTATCCCTTACAGAAATACCATTTAACACCAAGTGTTAGAATCCAACTACTCAATGTGGAACAAAAAATCAAAATATCCTCTAATGGCCATCACTTATACCAGGACTGCTATGTCTATGATTAAAGAATTATAAGTTGCGTTCAAGACGGTGGGTAATAGGGAGATAAGACAAAGTAATTGTATGGTAAAATTTTATATTTATAC
Organism: Homalodisca vitripennis; assembly: GCF_021130785.1. NCBI lineage: Eukaryota > Metazoa > Arthropoda > Insecta > Hemiptera > Cicadellidae > Homalodisca > Homalodisca vitripennis. The sequence continues at coordinate 7,604,432 of NC_060211.1, read as the reverse complement.
TTGCGCTCCCCCTAAGTCACACATTATCACCAATTGAGATAACCGAAATAAAACCGAAAATTAAAATATTCTAAACATTTGATTATCAATATGTTTTGTACCTGTCCTAACAGTCATAAATGCTTTACACTGTACATGCCTTCTATCCAACGCTGCTCCTCAATCCAAACACATTTTCAAACCAGATCGCAAATATCAAGCTAAAAAATTTAATCATTAATCAAGTATCTGTGTGTCTGTTTGTAGGTTGTGAAAGGACCTGCGATGACAAACACTGCCTGCCTAGAGACTCCTTGTGTCCAATCATTAATTACAACAGTCAAAGTAGGTGTTCAACAAGCTGTTGCCAAGCCAAACACGTTTCACAAGAACACTCACCATTTTACATGAGTTAATCATTGAGATCATGATCTGTATGTCTGTTTGTAGGTATGGAAGGGACTGTGCTGACAAACAAAGCCTGTGAAGAGACTCTTTGTAAATTCACTCATTAGGTGTATTCAACAAGCTGTTGTCACGCCAAACACGTTCACAAAGACACTTCACCATGTTACAAGAGTCCAATCATTGACCGTGTATCTGTATGTCTGTTTGTAGGTTGTGGAAGGGACTGTGATGACAAAAAAAAAAAAAACACATCCGCCTGTCTAGAGACTCCTTGTGTTCCACTCCTTAGGCGTCCGTCAAGCCAAACACATTCACAATACAATTGCTAGTACCATGTTAAAGGGGGGGGGGGGGGGGGGGGGGGGGGGGGGGGGGGGGGCAACAGTCAATGTAGGTGTTTCAACAAGCTGTTGTCACGCCAAACACGTTCACATGACACTTACCATGTTACATGAGTTAATCATTGATCATGATCTGTAAATGTCATGGTGTTTGTAGGTTTTTGTGGAAGGGACTGTGCTGACAAACACCGCCTGTCTAGAGACTCCTTGTGTCCACTCATTAGGCGTCCGTCAAGCCAAACACATTCAACATCATACAATTGCTAGTACCATGTTTACAAACAGTCAATGTAGGTTGTTCAACAAGCTGTTGTCACGCGAAAATAAAAACAAACAAAAATAACAAATGAGAAGCAAACACGTTCACATGACACTTACAACCATGTTACATTGAAGTTAATCATTGATCATGATCTGTATGTCTGTTTGTAGGTTGTGGAAGGACTGTGCTGACAAACACCGCCTGTCTAGAGAACTCCTTGTGTCCACTCAATGTAGGCGTCCCGTCAAGCCAAACACATTCACAATACAATTGCTAGTACCACATGTTAACAACAGTCAATGTAGGTGTTCAACAAGCTGTTGTCACGCGCCAAACACGTTCACATGACACCTAACCATGTTACATGAGTTAATCATTGATCATGCTCTGTGTGTCTGTTTGTAGGTGATGGAAGGGACAGTGATGACAAACACAGCCTGTGAAGAGACTCTTTGTATTCACTCATTAGGTGGGGGGGGGGGGTGTCAACAAGCTGTTGCCAAGCCAAACACGTTCACATGACACTCACCATTTTACATGAGTTAATCATTGATCATGATCTGTATGTCTGTTTTGTAGGGTGAAGGGACTGTGGCTGACAAACACCGCCTGTCTAGAGACTCCTTGTGTCCACTCATTAGGCGTCCGTCAAGCCAAACACATTCACAATACAATTGCTAGTACCATGTTACAACAGTCCAATGTAAGGTGTTCAACAAGCTGTTGTCACGCCAAACACGTTCACATGACACTTACCATGTTACATGAGTTAATCATTGATCATGCTCTGTGTGTCCTGTTTGTAGGTGTGGAAAGGGACTGTGATGACAAACACAGCCTGTGAAGAGACTCTTTGTATTCACACTCATTAGTGTTCAACAAGCTGTTTGCCAAGCCAAACACGTTCACATGACACTTACCATGTTACATGAGTTAATCATTGATCATGATGTGATGTCTGTTTGTAGGTTGTGGAAGGGACTGTGCTGACAAACACCGCCTGTCTAGAGACTCCCTTGTGTCCACTCATTAGGCGTCCGTCAAGCCAAACACATTCACAATACAATTGCTAGTACCATGTTACAACAGTCAATGTAGGGTGTTCAACAAGCTGTTTGTCACGCCAAACACGTTCACCTGACACGTTACCATGTTACATGAGTTTTAATCATTGATCATGATCTGTGTGTCTGTTTGTAGTGTGGAAGGGACTGTGATGACAACAAAGCCTGTGAAGAGACTCTTTGTAATTCACTCATTAGGTGATAAACAAGCTGTTGGTCAAGCCTAACACATTCAATAGACGATCTTAACATTTTAGATGTAGCTCTCTTTATTCTTGGGATATCCTAGCCGATATATAAATAGGTGAAAAGTCATACATGAAATAAATGTTACGTCTCCCAGATCAAACTAAATGAAATCGTGTCAGCCTACTGTGTGATAATATTAAGTGATGCTAAGCTAAATTCCTTAATTGGATATGAACAATCATGGAATTTATTCTTGGCTATGTAAAAATAAATATTTTGTACAAAATGTAACGCCTAAGCATGAAATAATTCTCCAGATATATTGTCTCAATGATTTATTCATATTTTATTCGTTAACTTAGAATACATATAAGCCTTTAAATATTGAAAGTCTGCATAGTTGTATTTTTACTCTATACTACTTACCAATATTTTTATTTCAAACTTTTAGATCAGTACCATTGGTAAAATATATAGAAATAAAGCAAAATGCAAAATTTTAAGTCATGAAATACGTCTATTCTTACACAGACAAATAGTCATGTTACATCTATTCTAGTGCACATACAAATAGTCATGTTATATCTATTCTAGTGCACAGACAAATAGTCATGTTATATCTATTCTAGTGCATCTATTCTAGTGCACAGACAAATGGAAATGGCATTTTTCTAGTCTCTAGAACTGTAGGCTTCAATGACACTCAGCAAATTCTGTTCTGTAATCCAATGTCACAGTTAATATTTCTATACAAGCCAACAAACTTGCCTTGTAAGATTGTTTCATGACTGCCTAACGAGCATGTAACTAGACATGATATCCTCCGGGGGACTTTACAAACTCTCTTATGCCCAACATGTACAACACGTATACTCCCTGTTACACAATGTAATATAGTATGCTCTTACCGTGTAGTTTGTTATAAACCAGTTTAACTGAATGAAATGAGATAGGTGTATTACATTCAATAGTTAGTTAATTTGGAATTCATTTAATTCGTATAATAAACATTTTACATTTTAAAATTTAGTAACCTTGCGTTCTTTGAAACGTTCTAAAGGTTCAAAATATAACGATTTATTTATTTTAGATTAATGAAAAAATTTTCTTCAACAAATATTATTAATCTCGTATTAAATGTTTTGTAATATTTGTATTAAACATTTTGAAGTGAGATATCAACTTTTACGAGCACATTACAGTATGTAATAAAGTTTTAAATTACACTATTTAAAAGATAATCTGTAAAGGAAATTAGTTCATAATTTATTATCAATGTTTATTCATTTTAATGGAATAAAGATGTCCTCTATAAACATAAATATTACAAACATATTGTCACTGTTGTTTTAGGCAAATTATTTTCTCTTCTTAGATTTGGAATGGGTTTTAAAATATTCTGGTTTCACAGGTGGTATAGTAATTGATCCTGCATTCTAAAATGTTATATGGAAACTTAAAAAGCATTTGAAAATTAAACTATTATTGTGTTTGGTTATAAAAAATTTGTCATAGTGAGTAGTTGGTCAACTACAATAGTAACATCTTGAAACACTAGTCTTGACAAGGTTTAGAAGAATCCTTTTTTAAACTCTGATTAAGCACAAGTCAACACGGCTTCAATGCTGAGCTTTCAATGGTTACCAACTTCATGTTCTTCCAGGAGTGTCGATACTGTGTGCTGGAGTTTTGAAATGCTTCAGCTAAACTCTGAGTGCTTGGAGTTGGATAAGATACTATTTTGTGTTCCACTGCGTGAGAAGATTCCCGAATTTTTCTCTATCGAATTTCTGCGAACGTCTGGTGTTCTCTAAAGTTCAATTCTGGACAAGTTTCTCTTTATAATAATAATCAGTGATTTTGGGCAGCTTATTTTGGTGAAGAATCCCATTTTTGCTAATGAGTTGAATAATGTCTTCCTAAAGTCTTGAACTGAATTTGTAAATTTAGGAATGTCTTGGCTTAGTTCTTGAGTGGTGCATGGTCAATGAATCGAGTCTTAAAGCATGTAAGTAAACTATAATTGTATTTATTTGGAGTAGGAATCCTCTCCTTATGATGATGATAAGGCTCCTTTTGAGATTGACGTTAAAAATGGTCTTTCCCAGCAATCTATAATTTCATGGCAATGTAGTCAAACCGTGCAGGAGGGCTGACGAGCTCCTCGAATTCAATATACTGACGACACGTGAAGTGATTGGCGTATTTGTACTTCTACCTCGGCAATGTTCTCTCGTTCACCAAAAATCTTAGAATATGCGACTCCTGTTTGGTCTCCATATCAAATTGGACATATGATAGATTGGAAACTATCCTGAGGACATTTTTAATACTAGTTGGTGTGATGCGGAGGTTTAAATGCAGATAGGTTCCTGGTTTCGACTTACAGGCCGAGCTTCCGGAGCTGAAGACCAGCCCCTGTGCTGGTTATGTTATCCTCCTCTATAGAAATTTAAGGGGCCTTGTAAATTTCCCTGATCTTCTTGCTATGATATACGGGCCTCGTCCAGTACTCGCTCCATTAATATGTTTGGCTCGCTACCAGCTATGATTATTATATATGTTTTTGTTTTTTGCTACCAAAAAATGTCATACCAAATAATAGCATCTATAACGCTTCTGTTATCCTTAGATAATAATATTTATTACAAGTAGAAATATTATCTTGAATGTGAATGGGGATTTAAAATAACAATAATGATATTGGAATGATAACTTAACGATGAACTTTAACATTTAATCATATAAACTTATAATAACACTTAATAAATGTATAAAACCGAATTGCGAGTGTTAATGCCGAGTCCAGGTGTTCAGTAAGGGGGAGCCGAACCTCGAGATGAGCGGTTTACTCCGAATTGCGAGTGTTAATGCCGAGTCCAGGTGTTCAGTAAGGAGGAGCCGAACCTCGAGATGAGCGGTTTACTCCGAATTGCGAGTGTTAATGCCGAGTCCAGGTGATCAGTAAGGGGGAGCCGAACCTCGAGATGAGCGGTTTACTCCGAATTGCGAGTGTTAATGCCGAGTCCAGGTGTTCAGTAAGGGGGAGCCGAACCTCGAGATGAGCGGTTTACTCCGAATTGCGAGTGTTAATGACGAGTCCAGGTGTTCAGTAAGGGGGGGGGGCCGAACCTCGAGATGAGCGGTTTACTAATGCTATTATCTCAGTGCATACGCCCTAATCAGGTTTTGTGTTGAACATTCCACCTCTTTTACATTTGCTGCAGATAAATAAAATAAACCTTTTAAACATTTACAAAGGAAATAGTATTATGTTTAGAAAAGTAGTTATATTATGTAGTCCAAAGTAAAACCAGAAGTCGATCTGTGGAGTTTCTAGTAATTATGAAATTAACGTAGTGCCGTAGAAATTGTTGGTTTAAATATTATTTCAGAGGAATATATCAGTCCTGCACGAATGTTAAACTACCTAGTAATATGTATCTCTTACCATTTATATTTTGAAACCTTTTATTTTTATTTTGAGGCTCTGCTTCTTTTTAAATCAATTTAGAACTTTATTTGTAACTTGTAAATGAAATTATTCCGTTCCATATACTAATCATTATTTCTTACTTATTAATTTTACGTACTTTTTAAATTCTCTAAAACTAAATACGTAACGTTTAAAACTTTTTAATATAACCATAGTAACATCCACCCAAGGCCTTGCACGAAATTGAGTAGGTTTTGCACGTGTGTGGACACTTATGTTTCGAGCGAATTGTACGTCAACGTTCAGTTTGCCTTGTTGCCGCCACCCACCAAGAAATTATGTCAACATTTTCATATTTACGGTTTTTGCAATTTATATTACATAGATTATTTATCATTATATATACATATATATATATATATATATATATATATATATATATATATATATATATATGTATATATATACAGGGTGTATATTATGTCTGGAAACACCCAAATATATCCTTTAATAATTTAAATATAAATTTGAAACCTCTTACAATCGTGATAGAGATTGGGCATCTACTTTTTGGAACAATGTTTTGTTATGTCACACCAACGGGGGACGTCCTGCCGAGGGTATCGTGAATATTCTTAATGGAAGCCTATACCTTGTGATACATAATTTTAAAGGTAATAGCTTACTGAATTGAATGCCACAAACCGCATCTCAAAGGAATTATTCTATCAGAAAATAGAGCATTTTTAGTATTGAAAATTTACTGATGTTCAACAATGTAATTTTAACATGGTTCTTGCCATAAAATGTGTTACACTAATTTTTTAGCATTTTTTAAATGTTCAATTAAAATAAAATAAACAATTTATTTTTAAGCTGGTTTCATTAGTACAAATTTACCAGTTTTTATTACAATGAATAAAACTTATGAGTCACTTTCTCTGATTACTTATGAATCTGTACTTGGTGTTTTCCAGTCAGCAGGAAGGTTTAAAGAGACAAAGGTCACTAGCCTATGAGAAACATTATTGTGTTATTAATCATCTGGTCTACAGGTTTCAGTTTGTTGAGCATGGAGCTTTCACTAGACAGGTCTAAGCTTGGGAATTACAAATGGACAAAGGTCATATCATTCCTGTCGAGTTAATCAGTGTCTCTGAAGCATTGCTGTCAACAAGTTATCTAATTACAGTAGTTCAGTTTTTATTTGGCATTTTAATGGAATTGTCTGAAAGAGAACGAATTACTCTGTTGATGATGCGAGAATATGGCGATCGTCAAAGATCTTATCGGGAAGTTTGTAATTTGTTTAATGACACTTTCCCAGAAAGGAATCCCATAAGTGTTTCAACAATATCAAAAACTATTGAGCGTTTTGAAATGACAGGGAGTGTACGTAATCGGCCAAAGTCGGGTAGGATACAATCTGCAACAGATGAAGAACATGCACTAGATGTTTTGCAAACATTTATTGAAGACCCACATACATCGCTCAGAAAAGCTGCACAGCAACATGATATGCACCCTATGTCTGTGAGTAAGATTTTGAAAATTAATAAATACAAACCATTTAAAGTTCATTTAGTCCAACAGTTAAGTGAGGATGATTACGACAGAAGAGTTGAGTTTTGTGAACTTGTGATGCGCAAATGTGATGACAATAGAGATTTTCTGACCAACATACTATTTTCTGATGAGGCAACTTTTTTCCTAAATGGCAATGTTAACAGGCACAATTGCCGTTACTGGGCTAGTGAAAAACCACATTGGATTACTGAGTCCCATTCACAGCAACCACAAAAACTGAACGTATGGTGTGGAATTTTAGGTAACAAAATTGTTGGACCCTTTTTCATCAATGGAAATTTAAATGCCGAACTTTACTACAATATGCTCCAAAATGAAATAATCCCAGCTATTCAAATTGCATCAGGAGAATACTTTGATAATGTATGGTTTCAGCAGGATGGTGCTCCACCCCATTATGGGAGACAGGTAAGAGAGTATTTGGATTTAAGGTTTCCTCATAAATGGATTGGCCGAAGAGGAGAAATCGAATGGCCTCCAAGATCTCCGGATTTGTCACCAATCGATTATTTCCTATGGGGTCATTTAAAATCCAATGTTTATAGAAGAAAGCCTCATAATTTGGAAGACCTAAGAAACAGGATTATAGAGGAGATTGCTTTGATAACTGAAGAAATGTTATGCAACTCTGTCGAATCATTTTACACAAGATTGGCTCATTGTCAAACCGTAGAAGGAACACAGTTCGAACAATTGCTTTGACACCAAATGCAAGTAAAACGTTTGTTGTAAGACTTTTCTAACAGCATACTTTATTTTTTATTTGTAATAAGAAATCAATAACATAAGTATTTCCATAATTGTACTGTAATAAAAACTGGCAAATTTGTGCTAATAGAACCAGCTTAAAATGAAATTTTTGTTTTATTTAATTGAACATTTAAAAAAATGCTAAAAAATTAGTGTAACACATTTTGTGGCAAGAACCATGTTAAAATTACATTGTTGAACATCAGTAAATTTTCAATACTAAAAATGCTCTATTTTCTGATAGAATAATTCCCTTGAGATGCGGTTTTTGGCATTCAATTCAGTAAGCTATTACCTTTAAAATTATGTATCACAAGGTATAGGCTTCCATTAAGAATATTCACGATACCCTCGGCAGGACGTCCCCCGTTGGTGTGACATAACAAAACATTGTTCCAAAAAGTAGATGCCCAATCTCTATCACGATTGTAAGAGGTTTCAAATTTATATTTAAATTATTAAAGGATATATTTGGGTGTTTCCAGACATAATATACACCCTGTATATATATATATATATATATATATATATATATATATATATATATATTATGTAATATTTCTCAAAAAGATTTTCATATCATAGGTATATGTTTTATTACGCATATGGATGCTAATGCCGTTGGTCAAACCTGCTCAGACTTTTAAACCTTTAAACTTGATTCAGTTAGAATGAAGATCATTAAATGTTATATGTTTTAGGAAAAGTCAACTTAATGTCTCTTTCTAGCTCTTATTGGTTTATGCACGTTAATGCGTAACGCAATAAAATGTCCTCAGTTAATTTACAATATGTACGTTAGAGAGTTACTAGATTAAATTTATTATATAGGTAATTGGTGTGGTTACTCAACCTCTATAAAATTACGAAGTAGAAACTGAATTACTGCGACAACGGTCTATCAGTTATTACAAAATGTCGGCACGCATCAGCGGCCAGGCGAGAGTTTGTCACATTTACATTGATAACCGGCGCCTCGGGCTGACAATCGAGTCATCGACTTCGCGCTTAACACCGATATCTCCTCTCCAATATTGGATCGATTGATGTTTAACCTCGTTAAGTTATATTAGTATTCTATAGCCCAACAAATATTTCGCCATTGAATTTATCTAAATTTTGAACTCAACCACATGTTTTACTATCGAAAGTCAACTTCTAATTTGAATTAATCGAAACATGAATATCGTCTAAATGAAAAACAGAACTCTCAAATAACTGTAGGAATTCCGTTAGCGATGATTTGGATTAGCATGAAATACTAAAACATCTAATACCGTTATTGTTATTGGTATTTAATGTTTTGTTGGTGTCAGATTGGGTTTGGTCACAATAACAAACACCAAATGACCTGATGACAAACACGTCACAACACGTCAACCATGGCTGAACGTACTCGCCCTTACGTTTGTTGATATTTACGAATGTATTCAGCTACATTTCACCCTTCTCACTTCGTTATGTGTTGATATTTGATCGATCCGTAAGTTATTCCACTTAGCTGATAGGTTTGGATAGGGAGTTAAATACATTCTGTGATCCATAATGATTCAGTCAAATTCCATAATTAGTTTTATTGGATCAGCATCAGTCTGTCTGTCCGTCTATCCACTCGATATCTCAAGCAAATTTGACATATACACTTTAAATGTTAAAGCTTTATTTATATATACCCAACATGGTGTTTGATGATAGTTAATGCCACTCTATAGTATTTGTTTGAGCATTAGTAAACATTTAAGAATTGTTCTTCTGGGCAAACAAGAAGGCAACGAACAAATTACAGAATAGATACATTTCCAAAAAGACGAGTACAATAAAAAAACGAATTTAACATAAGATATAATTATACTTGTAATCAAGTAAAATGAGCTATGGACTTGAAATTTTACATGCCTCCTCAGCGAAGCCTGTTTCACGACATGTGGTGTGGCGCACTCCCACCTACAGTTCATATGTGAATTTTATATTATAGTAAAATATGTTCTTTTATATTTATAAACAAATAACATCAGAGCCAAACAGTGTAATGAATTGTAACGTACAAGATTAAGCATGCATTACAGTTAATAAGAAGCTGGTGTGACAGTATGTTTGTCTTGGTTCCTTGTACCTTGTTCTAAACTTCGTGCACTAAACTCACACAATAGGATGCGTAAGTGGAAAATATATATTTATATTGATAGCTGATTGAGATATAAAATAGATTAAGAAAGATAGGTAAAGAAGGTTAATAGATTAAGAAGTAAGCCACAAGAGCCGATAAACATACCTAACAGACCACCTGTATTTCGTTAATTTAAAAATATTTCTTTGCAAATTAACTCAAGATATGATTTTCCCATCAGGTCATTCATATTATTATGCCGCCTACAAGATATAAATTCATAAATAATCCTAAAAATCATCAAACAATATTAAAAATATTACTTAAATGTTAAGTATAACCCGTATCCTTAAGTGATAAGTATAAACAGTCATTTTCAGTAACATGAACTTCGATTATTATGGGAAGAAAGTCTGCTTCGTAATAAACAAAATATCAGGACACAAATATCACGGCCTCATTACTTACAGAGTCCCAGTCTGCAGCAGACAGAAGCATCACGGAATTATCGCTGATCTGGGCAATTTATTTACATTAATCAACACATGGGCTGTGTGTGGGTATTATACTGTACAATTGACACTTTTACTGTTACATCGCTCTAGGTTGGAACCATACAGCAATTGTTTGGTATTGGATTAACTGTCCAAGAAACACAAATATAATCTGTTTAACTTAACAAATTCTCCAAGTTATTACAAGAATTTAAATCTCTTAAATAAGCGAATATTTTATACCCGTTACATCGACACCATCTGCTTTCTCCATTAAGTCTACAACATGATTAATAAAACTATTAAAATGTTTACACCTTTGACAGTTGTGATGTATACATTAATTATTTGCGATTATTATATGGATTTTGTTTCGAAATAGCCGAATGTAGTAACTGGACACTTTTGGCTGAGGGTTAGTGTTTACTTTTGTCTAATAGCTAATCATGATGCCTACAGTAGAGTATTATGGGATATTTTAGTTAGTTGCAAAGTAAAACGCTGAGGCTATCTACCATATACCCGGTATACACAACAAGTAATGTACCGTTTTCCTGCCTTTTTACTAATTTTATATTAAAATTTTACGATTATTGTTCATTAACTCCTTACACCTGTAACTCGTATATACGTTATAAAACATACTAATTTTATGAAAATATTACAGTAATTTTAACTGTACAAAATAGGTCCTCTTAGTATTATATATAGTATGGTAGGCTTTATATGTACATTCATTTGATAATTAATTTTTTTCAATTCAGATATTCCAACAAATATTGACAAATGATTTGAACCTTAAATCGTTTAACATACATAAACAGGTTTAAATCAATGTTCGAAGTGGACTGCAAACATATTATCTTCTCTGATGTTTACTCAACTGTCTGACCAGTTTCCGCTATTGCTGTTTCCCAGCCACTGAACTCTACTGATATACTGATTGTCTGCATAATGCACCTATTAAAATTTATTGGATGATTTTTAAGGGTAATTCTTGGAACGACTAATGGCTTAAATGTTAGATTATTTTAGTATTAAATGTTTAAATTATTCGGTGTTTAAATGCACTAAAACTAAGCATTTAGTTGATGGTTTTTTCTAACAGAGTTGGCAATAACTGTATATTGTGCTGTCTACCGATTGTTTTTTAAATATGGCTAAAAGGTGAACTGATTGTTGCCGGGTAAATCATTCCTATAGTTTTATTATACTTTCTATAATACCATTCAGTAGAATTAGATATGAACAAAAGCGAAATTAACGAGTAAAATTTAGGAGGATTAAATATATGAAAACGTCTTATTATTTAAAAATGAATTCAAAATGTACAACGATAAAATATGTTTCACCAGAGATGACACATTATACAAGTAGTTAACCGTAATGTATTTACATTTTTGACGTAACTGAACTTTTGCAAATTATAAAGTATATGGCAGACAAATAAATAACAAACACAGAATTGAAAAAGAAAAAGCAATCGCTTTTATAAATACACAGACAATGCTAACGATAATACTCGTATTTGGCGGCAGAATATTTAGTTTTACAATCACGTATTTTCATGTTATGCTTCAGCACGATTGTCGGTCATTTTGATTAATCGGTTGGTTTCGCTTAAGGATCGATTTTATTTTGTTGTATTAACTTTTAACTTTTCTGTTAACGTTTAGATACATTTGGGTCCATTTATATGTGTACGGTATAATTTCATAAAACATTTATTAAAATACCTGTCCGATATGCCTTTTACTTGGTCATAATATAGTCTATTATTAATGTAGCTAATTATATAAAACAGTATAACGCGGTGTGTGCTGCAGATTAATAGTCAATTACGGAGTAATAAATTGTATAGTAACTAATACTTAAGGTTAGTCCTTGGAAGTAGAGAGGATATTTCCGTATTCATGTCAAAAATACCTATTACAAGATTTAGTACACAACACAAATTTATAGGTCTCAAGTTCTCGCCTTGGTTTCCTTCTTGCCTTCAGACCTATTTATTGGTTTCAATTGCCAGGTAATTATATTAATAAGAATATTTAATTAATTGCTAAAGCTCAACATTTACAGAAAATTACTGTTACAGTATATCTTATAAAAACTTAAGTTTTAAACCATGCTAAAAACACATTCAGATTAAATGAGTAGCAATTCACCCAAATAAAGGTAAAGGGCGAATTATTATATTAAAATAAATTACTGTAGTTATTAGTAAAATTTTATATATGTATAGTGTTCACAAAAGAGATTCGTAAAAATGATTCTGTTGGTGATGATATTCATTATTCCAAATTCTAAATGTCATACACACTTAGGTTAAGAAATGTCTCGTTTACCAAATATCCGCTATTTTGAGTTCTTAATACAAAAAAATATTACCTTTTAAACTAGTTAAGATAAATAAACATAATTTTACACATGGGTTCGAAGAAATAAGAGGAGAAATATTGTAATATTTTCTTAATATTAACGAGATATCGTAAGTTGACAATTTTTAAAGTCAAATAACGAAACAAAAAGTATAGTTATAAATATGTATTATATACCAAAAATTAAAATCTTTTATTAAAATTCCAATGGTACATATTTCCAAGAAATCCGTCAATTAGTAAGGGAGTACTACCACACGAAAGGTAGCCTTGCACAATTAAGGAGCAGCAACAACTTGTCTTTGATAAGCATCAGCTGTTTTAGATAAGGTTTTAAGATACCAAACATTTTCAAATATTTCTAAAAATTCAAACGATACTCTTACCATCGAAATCCGTGACCGCATAATCGAACACGACTAATTAAAAGATACGCTTGCACAAGCCGTGAGCAACAAACAACTTATACATCTCAGCAGTGAGTTATAAGTGTAATCTTTACACAAAACTTACATATGTATCGCGCGGACACCTAGATATACAGCCAGCCAGACTGACGTAAGACGGTCCAACAGAAAATAATTTATTCCAGCCTCCTTCGCTAACGCTCAGACAATTAATAACTATTATTTCTAATTGAAATGATTTCTTTTCGTCAGAGTATGGAAAAAATCGAAAAGCATTGAAATGTGGCTAATCATACTCTAATATTATGATCATTACCAATTAGGCAGCCGCCGTGAATACTGACGTTTAGTTGTAACAAAAGTATAACAGTGATGGATGAACGCTGGTATTATTCTTATTCTTTTTACGATGGTGAGTATCCATGGGCAAGCAAAGCAAACAAGATTGCATTATGCGTTAAATGATTATTCATCACCATTGATATATGCTTTAAGTATACATAGTTTATATATAAAGTTTAATCATGCAAAAATAATTACTTGTTAAAGAAGATGTTATTACTCTCTTACGGCTGTACAAACAAAAGAACCTAAAGTATGCAGTAGTAAACCGCTTAGACACAATGGATTTTATTGTACGCTCGCTTATTCCAAACACTGAGTTGTTTAATACACATATGTGGTAATAAAAGTATTCCTATAAAACATTCAATATTGTTAACAAAAATGCTTTTATAATATATTATCTTATAAATGTTTACGTAAGTAGCTAGTATTGTTTTAAATAATTTTTAAAGGCGGTAGTTTCCAATGTTATTTTATTTTATTTTCAAAATTACAATCTATTACTGTATGCTTATCTATTGTTTCAATTTATTGTAAAAAAAGAAAGAAAGTTTTAAATACTTTTATCTTTGATAAATCCCCAACATTTATTAAAAAGAACGATATTAATGGTATTCTATAATAAATATTCATCCAAATAAGCAAAAGTCTTTTTATTTGTGTAGTTCTTATAGTACTAAAAGGCGCAAGCTTTAGTCCAGGTCACAATACATGCTCAGAAATGTACTGTCGATTGTGCATACGTGTTTATTTCTCTCCTAAACACTGATTACATTTAAATATGAGCAAATATTAAATATCCAGCCATTGTAATTCAAGGATGGCATTTTAGTGCCCTATTTAATAATTGACAGGAGAAAATTATTTTGTTTTGGCATGCCTCTAGAAACTAAGATAAGCACAATGATTTAAGTAATATTATAGATCTAAAAATACGAGATCGCTGGTTTAAATTAATTATTACACTTTTTTAGGACTTTCCCACCCCTTTTAAATCTTTAAAAACGCCATTAATCTTAAAAAAGTTTGAGAAATATATTATGGGAACTAAAACTCAAATTAAAATAGTTTTTCATCCATAAAATTTTAATTGAGCCGATATTTTAAGCCATTTACTACCAAGAAAGTTTCTACAGGCATTGAAGGGAAAAGCATTTAGTTTGCATTAAGTGATAAATTGTCTAGATTTAGTTCGAAATCATGGGCGCCTGACCGTTCCTCTGCCCATACGATTGATCCAAATCTTATTTCTCTATATTCTTTGGAAATCCAGAGAGATCCATGCAACCTGCAAACTATGCAATAATTAAAAATTGAAAAATAATCTAATTTGAGAGGCCTCAATAATATTACACTCTTTTTAAATTTCGTTTAATTTACGTACAATTACATTCAGTATCATTTGATAGCTAAGGAAAGGAAGATATTTAATGTCTGTAGGAAATGTCATGGTTATGTTACCCTGTAGGATAGGATGAAATAGCACATGTTTTTCTGTAGTATGTGAGTATGGAAGGTTGTCCTCAGGGATACGTGGTGACATAAATTAAGACATTGTATTGCATTAGTGAAATATAATGTAAACTTAAAAATGTCTATTGTTTGCACACATTCCAGGGAAAAATTTCGCGTTCATTTATTGATACAGAAAATTGTATTCTGGAAAAATGGGGAATCTGTTCTAGAACAGTGGAATAAATACACACAAGGGGTTTTGTACCGATATCTATCACTTATGGCAAAATGGATAGTTATGGATAGTTTCAATGTTGATTTTGTAAGGAGAAATTCCATGATATTCTTATGGTTAGAGGAAAACGGGAAGCTACACTAGACCATGAACATTAAAGTGTAATCAATCAAATAGCAAACCCGTTTGAATGTTTATGATTTCGGTAAAAATAAAAAAAATATGTTTACACAATACATATTTAATAAAGTCAAAAAAGTTTAAAATATTTAAGGGTAAAAGCAAAACTTTCTCTATTAGTATCCAAACCTATAGAATCATTTGTTCAGAATTGTTACACTTTATTAGCACTAAGGATTATTGAAGATTATTCATGGGAGAATATTATGAAAACTCCATATTACTAACGGGTGAGTTGTTTGTGTCGCTATGTGGCAACCAACCCCCGAAGGATAACATGTGGACTGATTGTGGCAACTATAATGTGTTTACAGAAATGTTTAGCTACCTGAATTTTGAATTCAACAAGTTGTATGTGCCGTAATAGGCACAATTCTAGGATTAATTCTACTATTAAAAATAGAATTTTATGATTATGAACTACACACATAGTTTCGACGTATTTATATTTTAAACGTTTAATGATATTTAGTAGAATATTAAGGTTAAGTTCTGTCAAGCTTAAATATTGTTATAGGAAACCTAAGCTCCATTTACAAAACACAATAACACATGTAAACCTTGTAAGTGGTATTAAACATCTATTTAAAAATGTAAGCGACACAAAGTAGAAATTTAAATTCAACGTTGAAACGTTTACCAGATTATATCAGCTTTAAATCTGTGTTCAAAAGCAATCTTAAAATAAAAATTGTATTTAAATTATTGTTACACTTATAATAACAATATTAGCAAATGTATGTATCGGCATTGGTAAGAAACATTGCAGTTACCGAGGTCTGACAAAAGCTGACATAATTGAAAGTACTGTCCAGAAGTCGCGATGTATCCAGGAACCAATATATTGAGGAAGCCGTAAAATCTTGGACCGATGTCCTATTCAGCAAGTCTGACTGCTTGTTCAGCTATTCAGCAAGTCTGACTGCTTGTTCAGCTATTCAGCAAGTCTGACTGCTTGTTCAGCTATTCAGCAAGTCTGACTGCTTGTTCAGCTATTCAGCAAGTCTGACTGCTTGTTCAGCTATTCAGCAAGTCTGACTTCTTGTTCAGCTATTCAGCAAGTCTGACTGCTTGTTCAGCTATTCAGCAAGTCTGACTGCTTGTTCAGCTATTCAGCAAGTCTGACTTCTTGTTCAGCTATTCAGCAAGTCTGACTGCTTGTTCCAAACATTGCTGAGTAGCTTGAGACTGCATGAAAGTTTCTGTTATAACAATACTATACAGTTTTATCAGCAACATGAACAAATACAACAGTAAATGGGCATGGCCATAAGAACAAGACGTACACCACACATTACCTGTTGCGTAACGGGCTGAGCTGAGGTTGCATGCAAAATTTAATACTTATGGCTCATGGAACAGTGATACTATATTCCATGTTTAAGTGTAATATATTTGAAAATTCTAATCTGTTCCTGATATATAAATGCCACTTTTTTCAATTTAATTTAAATTCAATCAATTATATTTTTAATCACAAAATACTTAAATAAAACATTTATATAAACACATAAAAAACCGACAGCCACTATGTGGTTTATTCCAAAGTGGAACAATAACACAGTCTGTACATTGTTAATTGTACAGGCTAATCCCTAGACACATCACACACTGATTACCGCAAATAAATTGCTCAGATCCGCGATTCTAGAGACTGGCACTCTGCTAAGTAATTAAGCCACGGTATTTGTGTTCTGGTATTTTTTATTTTAGATGTAAATTTTCGATGTAAGTTGATATACTTATCCTGAACTAAAGGATTTCTCGGGACATTTTCCATCGTTTCGAGATCAGAAATCTGATCACTTCTTCAGGTGACAAATACAATACATAATATATCATTCATCTAACACATCGTTACAATATAAGTGGCCTAGTCTCGACTGGTCGTTGTTCATTAAATTTAATGTATGAAGCTTTTTTTTATTTATTTATTTTTTTTTGTAACAGAGGGCCAGGTTTCCTAGGCCTGGTAGTTGCCTCTCAGCCATCCGGCTTATTGTGCACCCCCTCCCAGGTTTAAGCTGTATCAAATCCCAGGCCTTTACAAAACCATGAGATCTTCTGAACAATGCTTTCCTGTTCCAACCCCTCTTCCGCATGCATAAGAACACCTAGGGATCTTGAGCGTTTGCTCTGCAATGCCGGACATTCAAATATGACATGCTTGGCTGTTTCGTCAGCCTCGCCACATTTCCTGCACAGTGTTTCCTGAACTGAAATACCTATTCTGTTCAGGTGACTTTCGAATATCCAATGACCTGTAATAAAACCAGTCACCTTTCGGATCTCCCTTCTACTCATTCTAAGGGCATCTGCTGCAATGATCCTTGATGGTCCCTTGAGCATCCGCTTTGCTTGTACAGTATGAAGCCTTGATTGATATCGTTTAAAGAAATGAAAATGACGTTCCCGATTTATTATGTTGGCCTCATCCATTTGGACTTTTCTGTTACCCTCTTTCTCGTGTTTTCGTTGTGTTCTTTATCCTTAAGTTTAATGTTTTCTTCTCGTATTTGTATTCCCTATTTTAACTAAAATTGTTATAGGGACTTTACATAAAGGTACATTTATCGTTATCCCGAATAACTATCTCAGGAATATTTCTTCTGGTAAGTTTTCACTTACTGATCACTGACTAGGGTATGTGATCTTAAAACTTCCTGTTACAGTTATTTTGAATCATTGAACGATGGCAAATTACCGAAAAAATCCTGACACCTTCATATTTATTCCATTTTCAAAAATAAACTTCAAAGAACTGATCTACAATTCATAATATAGTTTTTTTTAACAGTTTTATCGCCTTAAGGGTTATATATAAATTAATATTTGTAATGCATACTAAAGATTGTAGGATCAACCTAATGTGAATGACCTGAGGAGAAAACGTAAAAAAATATGTTTAGAATAATGAAACATAAATAGTGTGTTGCGAACATTTTTACGCAATTCCATTATTTTTTTAAATAATATTAAAGTTTTCGCACTGTAAACTGTAAAGATAAAAACATATTTTCTCTATCATGCTATTCTTATTCTACATGGTATCAACAAATTTTGTACTTCTCAGTCAATGAAGTAAATGAACAGGTGTCTCTTATTATACTTGGCTCAACTCACATGCAAAATATCATCTCTGTAGTTGACTTCATTACAGTACATGTCTACTGGGGTTGACAATGTTAATGAACGGATCCCCTGAAGAGTAAGCCGATTGAGGGTTTTGTGTAGCCAACAGTTTAATGACTACGATATGGGCTTACTCTAGCAGTTACTGGCAATAATACCGTTCATAATATGGATGAACAGAGAAGAGTTTACACTTTTTAAAGGATCTCCTAAAGAGTAAGCCGATTAAGGGTTTTGTGGACACAACAGGTCAATGACTAGGAGAGAGATTATTCTAGCAGTTACTGGCAATAATACCGTTAATCATTCACCTGATCAGAGAGAAGTTAAAAATTTTTTAACGGATTTCCTAAAGAGTAAGCCAATTGAGGGTTTTGTGTAGCCAAATATCGAAGTGTAGGAGATGGGCTTGCTGTAGTAGTTACTGGCAATAATAAAGACAATCATGTGGCTGATCAGACTAGAAATGACAATATAACCGAACGCCATAGTCATAGTGCATATAAAAAATCGTCTGAACAAATAATATATTCATCATCTAGTCTGGAACTTCGGAACATTTAAATTCACCCTATGTCACAATGGATCATAATATTTATTGGTTCACACTAGCCGTACGAGGAGAGTAACAGTGGTATCAGATCACACAAGACACATCCTCTTAATTTAACCAGAATAAGGTTGAGTGCAAAGTACTACTTTACATTCCATGGTTTCTCTAATGAATTGTAACTGATTTGCTAAAAATATTTTCTCCTAATATAAAAAATTATACAATATACGGTTTATTTTAAACAAGATCCAGCGTTGTTAAAAAAACGGTATATAAAAATCTTATATTAACATAGGATACTATATGAAAACGAGTTTAAATAATAAAATATATATTTTAATAGCATTACAATTATAGTACATAAAAGCATGGAACCTACACAACAAATCAATATTGAACAATAACAATGTTTTTAGTCCTCTTACAGAGGCGTCAACCAGAGGACACGGACCGGTAAACCGCTTAGACGACATTGATTCTGACATCATTGCAATGTCACCGCTATTATTTTACACTGATTATCAATAAACGTTCTAGCTGCTGAGAACAAAACCACTCTTAAGCTATAATTTTAAAATCCAGCTTTGTGTGATATATTTTACAATTTCGGGTCGTATTGTATTTTATCATCAATTAATAATAATAACATCAACATAGTTTATTGTAAGTTTTAGTATTTTATGCTGATATTGATGTATTTTAAATTTATCTTACTGAATAATAAGATTAGCTACTGAAGGTAACAGAAAAAAGTACTAATAAAAGAGGATTGTTCTAATTGCACCTTGAAAATTATTTGATGAGATCATTATTTTTTAATATTGCAGGTGCGCTTTAATTTAATTTATTTGAACTAGAAACAAAATATCCTCTAGAATGGTATTCAAAATAATTGTGTTTTGACGATGTCTGTGGAATGTCGTTTAGAGACTTTGATAATGTATATTACAGCTGAATGAAACTGGACATAAATACTTTAAACGCAAAGAACGTGAGTATAATACTAATACTTACATGAATCTAAAAAGTTTCTTTTAAAATGCGGACGGCAGTGTTCATAAGCTTTGCTTGTATTTATATTTTAATCAAATATAAAGTTAAACCTATCAATACTAGGTACTAAATAAAAATCTCAAGTAAGAAATATGGGATGAACATATTTTGTTAACTATTACATTTTATATTTAGTATTTGTTATTTGATTACAGAACCTAAAAAGATAAAACAAGATTACAGATAAATTAGGCAAAGCAACATCCAATCCAAATAAAGTGTATAAATAGTGTAGAAACTTGAAATATAAACTAACTATAGTCAGACTAGGTGATGGACTTGATGAAATTTCACAGTTACTGCTGGTAACTGTCTCACATATTTCAGCTCTGAAGATACTAGTAGATTATTTGGTCAAGTTCTAATCATGTTAGCCACATAACCAATCACGACAGTAAAGACACTGTTAACGAATGGATCCTGTGGCAAGTAAGCCGATTATGAGCTATGAAGGTACACATCAGTCAGATTATGTGAAGGGCTAACTCTCTCTGTTGCTGCTTATAATTGTCTCACGAACTTTACAACTAATGATACTAGTAGGTTGTCTAGTCAAGTTCTAATCCTGTTATATTAACCTATTTAGTTAACCTATTTAGTTAACCTATTTAATATATATGTAATATATTAAATAAGTTAAGCTGAAAGTATGATGTGCCTGGTATGTTAACTTTAGTAGAAATGTTCAGTGTAATAGTTGTATGTTTTATTGTCTAAACACACTCTAGTCGATGTTTACTCACATGAAGTAAATTATATTACTCAACCCTGCACAACAAAATCACTGTAGTATGCTGATTCTGTTTCTTGCAGACGTTTTTAAATGACAAAGGTTTCATTTAACACGATTAAATCTTTTATATGATGAAATATGTTCATTCTAATATCATCAATATTGGTTTCTGTGCAAGTCAGGTAAATAATTAGATGAAGGTAATACATTTTTTAAGTTGAAATAGAGGGCTACTTCCTGAAATCTACAAGTTGAAGTTTATAAACTATTGCAATTATATTACGTATACTATTGAAGTTAGCTATTTAAATATTCACCTACAGAAACACAGTAACAAAGAGACCAGTTTATCAACTTTAATTAAACTCACGTTGGAAAAGATTGCCGACCCGAAATTAAAGGCTTGTAATAACGTAGGACTCAAACCAAAACTAATTACGCAATCCTTTTTATTGCGTTGCGATTTAATTTAAGAATTTAGACGTATTTAGTTAAATATATCTTAAATTGAAAAACCACTTTTGCTTGGACAAGATCTATAGATCAATTTGGCGTTTATTTTAAGATTTCAGAGAAGTTTGTTACAGGAATAAATAGAGGACCAGTGCAACAAAATACATGTAAGCACTTTCTTCCAATATCCATCACTAAGGTCAGGGGGTCTAACGTACAGTTTGTCGCACAAGAATGAGATGGCATTGTACAATTCTTTGTTAGAGAAAATGGGGAATCCATATTTAGACCAGGGATATTAAAATGCATAAACACATATAAGATAGCAATCTGTAGGAAAAAAATGTTAAATAAACTTAATTTAAATATGGCCAATATGAAGATCTCAATGCTTAAATAAATAATTTACAATATTTTACTACAAATAATTCTTTTTAGTGCCAAAATGTAACGAATTAATTATTCAGCGAGACTTTATTAGCCCTACGGATGAATATCAGTCGTAGAAACAAAATATATTACTATGCACGAAATAAAAAACGCAAAACTAGGTTTATAATAATTAAAAACCAATTACAGTACGCTGTGTTTTATCTCTAAAGAAACATTTGAATAAATTGGTCAGAATTGAATTCGTAAGTTTAATATATATATATATAATATATATATGTAAATATATATAATAAATAAATAAATATATATATATATATATTTACATCAAGTAATTTGTAGAAGAGACAACTATTGCAGTATACATATAATTTATTTTAAAAAGTTTTATAATTAAATTCTAATAAATAATGTTAAATAAAGATTTTGTAAGATTGTTAAAGGAGGGGTGCTTTCATTATCGACTAAGAAAATTAAGATATACTGTACTCTGATCAGGCGCTCTGGGCTAAACGATTGTTTACAGTGAACAAACTTTGCCGAGCTCCGACTACGCGCTTTGGTGCTCACAGTTGGGAGCATGTTTACCGACAAGTGAGGGGCACACTGTAATTTTCAAGATTCTTCTATTTCATAAAATTAATTAAATTTTCTTTACTCCTCAGTATAAATAAAGATAAGAATTTTCATATCATATCAGTTTAATTAATTAATTTATGCTCTTGCTGCTTAAAATGTTTAAGCGAATTTGCACAGTTGGAATTTCAAACCATTCTTAGCTGAGAACATACATCTACCATTACTAGAAAAATTAAAAATCTAAGGCAGATACAGTAAAAGGCATTTTTATCTTTGCCGCCATATGGATTATACAACACCATGTGTCACATAAAAGACTACATGTAATATTTGAACATTTAATTTAGTCTATAGATACACGTGGTACTATTCACATGTAAGAAATGTCATATGACTGTGCTCAGATTGTATAAATCTTTTTTATCCAGCCATTGCTATGTTGCCATCATGATAACCCATAAACCAATGTTAACATTTTCACATCCTCAAATCCCCTATAATCTTATGCACCATAATAGAAGTGTTTGTGGCTCATTTAGAAATAAAGCTTCACGGAAAACTTAATCTTTACCGATTAATTAATTTTCGAGATATGTAAGGATAGACAGACGGATATGAAAATTTTCCATATTTTTGCTGTTGCTCAGCCCACATTCATAGTTTAAGAACGTATTTACTGTTGAGTGGTAACAATGCATGTATGTTAGGATAGAGACACTATCCATGATATCAACTGGCCTTTATGAAAGGTCTATGTAAATTTTAAAAACATATGTGAAGTATATAACATAACATGACATTCTAAATAAATACATGATTTTAAAATACGACTATGTATCTGGGAGAGACTTTAAAGTGTTAGATTTTTATGTCCGTATTTCAATTGGAAATTAATGTTGCTACTTGATATGCCTGGTCACTGAGCTTCTTTAACATTACATCATGCAGTACACATGCAGTATGGCCGTATTTATAAATGGCCGAACAAAGAATATTGCAGAAGGTAAGGGAATATAGACACAGTTTTTGAAATTCATAAAATATTTCCTGTATTAATTCCTAGGAATATTTAATATAGATAATGGATGATAATTAGATATTTAATTTTTTAATTAAATATTGTTATATTACATATATGAAATTATGTAAATTTAATGAAATACTTGTTTCTCGTTTCGCTTACGAATTCTAAGAACTAAATAACTCATAATTCTGTAACAGCCTAAGACTATACTAAGAGAATGAATCCAACAGGACCTAGTATATTTTGTCAAACGATCAACGCTTAGTTAAATTACACAACGTTAAATACATAGCAACTAATTTAAGAAAATGTTCTGGTTCTGAATTACATTGTTCATAGTCTGATTTCTATTAATACTTTAATACCAAATAAAATATTATACAATTGTGTAACTTTTGTATGAGTATCTGTATGTAAATATTCTCAAGCACATAATTCGCATTTTATGTAACTTGGTTCAAACCCTAATCTCGATTTATCTCGGATAAAATTATTTACTTATCTAATCCAACCTAAAAATTTGCTTAGGAATGTACTTGCAGATATTGCACTTTAGATAATGTTTGATCATTTTAGAAAAAGATCACATTTTGTGATGAATTCATTCAAAATTATCCATTCTGTGCGCCTTGCTCTCTCTAGTTTTGATAGTTGTGAAAATATGTGTAAGATAATGTAATATTTGTATGCTATTAGCATTGCTAGTATTGTACTCAACACTTATTTAACTAAAGATTCATATATTACTGATTAAAATTTATAAAATAATTGTATTTAAATTTTACCAAAAACTCCAATTATACAATCCAACAACATGCGGTCAACTTAAATTTTGGGCCAAATCTTGTTACCGTTTCCAAAGGGTTGAAATTTAAAATGTTCCTAAAAGTACATTAATGTTGCAGTTGCTTCTAAATTTCCTCATGATTATTGCGGAATGACAGTAAAGTAACAGGCGAACAGTAGTGTGGACTCATTTACTTATGGATTTATTAGAATTGCGTCCCTACGCGTCTATATAATATAAAAACAGGTACCTGACACCAATTACCAACGCGAGCTCTCAGCGTACTCAGGTCTCTCAGAGGAAACTTGATGAACGTTAAACTGAGAGTTATCTGAGAGCGAAGTTATGTCAGCGTCATTATGTCTCTTTGTAACCATAGAATGTTGGTATTCAAGTGATCAATATATGTCTTCTGTTATCATTCAAAAGTAACATAGTCTAAAAGAGACATCTAAAACCTGGCCTACAAGTGTGCAGATTACAAGATAATACATCGTAAGTTTTGTTGAATATAGTTAGTTTGATGAATGTTCAAATATTTTATTTACTGTCATTTGATAGGAAATACATAAAGTTTCAATTCCATCATCATGAATATATAAGAGGGAATCTTAAAACATGTAAATGTTTACAGTTTGTGTGAAATTTCATTTCTCCCTGAAGACTATTTGTTGACGAGCTGTAGCTGTAACCAGATCTTGTCAGTGTCATTGTATATGGAGATTTGTGCATCTGTCAGTTCCAATACAGCATTTATAAATACAGCTTTTTTGTTTGTAAAATTGCTCTTTATTTGAAAATAATTCAAAAGAAATAGATGTCTTATAGACTTTATTCTTATCGCACTGCCAATATAACCTTTATTTCATCACAGTTAATCTATGAAGATTGACATTTCAAGTTCAATACTATTGCTGTTTGTTCAACCCTATCCGATGTTTTATTTTATTATTTATCTTTTATATCTATTTGAAACCCTGCGTACCTGGTATACGATGAATACAGTAACGCATCTGCTACACATAATTACAATAAATAGTCACAACCACAATAATTTATTTTGAGTTTTATTTTAAAGATATAATTTTCAGTATCAAAGATAATATTCATTTTTCACGTAACTAGTTAATCTGAGATCTGATAGGCACTAAGCCATCTGAACCCATCTAAGGGGAATGAAAACATGACAATTACAATAAGATATTTACAAAATCTTTATATGTGTCTACATATTTTATTGTGAAAATGGACGTATGACATTAATAATTTATATAGTTACTTTTACATTTATAAACACATCCTCAGTAGTAGAAGTGTTCAATAATATAAATAATTTAAAATATAAATAAAAAAGACTATAAAAAGGTTTTATAATCTTTATTTATGATAGGCCTACTATCAAAATATTATATTGATGTGTGAATTTGTGTACTTATATTTGATCATAATAATGGGATGTACAAATACCTGAAATACTGAAATACGGTATGGAAAATATTTATTTATTATTATTTATCAGATTTCAAACGCTGCACTATGAAGAAGGTGAAAATAGTAGTATTACCTGACTGTTACTACATATCACAACTGTGGGGAACTAGTGTATTATGGTAATTTTTTACTAGTTTCTTTCACATTTAAGGATACCATATTTACAGAAGCTGAAGTAACAAAATCGGTAGGACGGGGCACTTATATGACATAAAGAATAATTCTTTTTATGATTAAAATATAAGGAAACTACGAGCGCTGTGATAAAAGAGACATCTGTTTCATACATGATTATTTCCGTTTCAAAATCGTCATAGGAGTCCAACATATTACACCAAAAACTTCCACTAAATGGCCTGCAGACCTCAACTTTATTATTACTTCTCACAGGCCCGAATTATTCGAAGTATCAATAAAATAATCTAAATATTACATCAAATATCATAGGAAGTTAAAGAGACATTTGATTTATTTCGTTGGTATCAAATCTGTTTCAGCTTCCAACTTGAGACCCTGACGATATTTGAATATCTTCCAGTGACTACCACGCCTTACATGAGGGCTTGGTATGTCATTACAAAAAATGCCTATCCTAATTGTTCAACAGGCATTAGCGTGTAAAACCGGGGGTACCGCTAAATAGGTTACAAATTTTCCTGACATACACAACAAATATATTACTTCTGTATTTCTAACTTCTCTTATCTACTAATGAAGGGACTCGCTAAGTAAACAAAGTTTCATTAATGTAGGTTTGATTGCAAGCTTCATTCAATATTGGCGGTTGGTCTAGTATTAGCTCATACGACTCCTCAGATTCTCCAGTAGTTCCGCTCTCTGACCTATTTCCCCGATCTTATTGTCTTGGTGAAACTGTAAATCTAGCTCTTGTGTACTTAGTGACGAATTCTATTTCTTATTAAAATCACTTCTCCTGACATTTAACAGTTTTAAAGAATCCTATAACAACTTTAATACTCTACAATTTTATTTGCAGTACCATTTTAACTCTTAGAGCGCTAGATATATGTTTCTATATTTAATCCAAGCTTGAAACTAGTTAAAAAATAAATTTAATTTGTTTAAAGTCCTATTTGAAGTGGAATATATCTGAAGGTAATATAAGAATTAAACATTAAAGTTAGTTTTTGAAGTGAAAACTTCTTTAGGCGCGTTGAGCGTTATGGTAGAGGGTAAAATCCTCGGTTCGCGTCACCGACATGCTAATGATACTAACCTGCATGAAAAAGTCAGTCTCGCTGTGTTTTTTAACCGTAGACTTGGCCGCGGACTACTAACCTGCATGAAAAAGTCAGTCTCGCTGTGTTAAAACTGTCCGGGCGGAGTATGAAAACAGACTGCGAAAATCAGTGACCTTTACGGCTTCCTCTTGCGATTTAAAAGTGAAGCCAATGTCGTACAATTCTGTAAGATGCGTCAAATTAAAGCTCTTAATATTGGCAATCTATTGGTTACATTTTTAAATATTAAAAAAATTTAGAAATAATTTTGATTATTGTTTACATTTTACATAGCGTTTACAATGACAAGAAAAAAGTAGTAAGCGAGGATTGTTTTTATTTTTTGGTCAGACAAAATTTGTCAGCGAGAAAGTTGTGTGAAAATAGATGAATATTTTTTTTTGTAATTTATCATTTTTTTATTGGAAGTTTAGTTTAGCCTGTAGTAGCGTATGAAGTGATGAGTGAACGTTTCTGCCGGAACTGTAGTTGGCGCATTGGCTCACTGATACCGTATTAACTCAATAAATTAGTTTATTGTGCAATAAAAATACCTTTACGAAAGAACCAAGTTAATTTAACTAATTTATTAGTTTTAAAAATATTGTGGGTTTAATTGTTATTGCAATTATATACTTTATCCGTAGCAATAACTGTATTATTTACAACGGTGTTTAACTCACTATTGTTCACTCGGTGTTTACTCACTTGTATTCTATGTTTAACTAACTATTAATTATACAGATAAATGAATAATGAAAACAACGAATATATTTTTAAACATTTTTAATATTTGTACGAATATTTGTATTTAAAATTTAGCATTATTAATTTTAATTATGTTTTTAATATTTAACCTCTTCATCATGAAATGAGTATTATTACGGTATAAGATTTATCTTACTAGCGTGATAAAATAGATTTCTAGTTATTTGATAATATTTTTTCGTGGATTTTAAAATTGGAAAATTAAAAAAATGTTATAATAATTTTAGATTTTATGAAATATGTTCATTTATTGTTTTTATTAAGATATTGTTAAGATAATTGTATATTAATTATTTTTTCAACCACTTTGTATTTATATTTTGTTCATGATTTGTTTAACCCATCATATGTAACTAATAAATAAAACATAAAAAATTTCATATAATTTTTGCATATAGTTTTAATTACTCTCAACTTAATAGTTCCGTTTTCACTTCTATCGGCAGTCCCACGACTGCTACTGTTTTTTTTATTATTTTAAGTTTATATAATGCACCTTTTACAAATTATAAGAAAAGAAAAAATAGAATTAGCCTAATTAACCGAAAACGAAAAGTACTATTACAGAAAATAATTAAATTGAAGCCTTCAAGTTATCTGATAACTTTATTCATAGTCACTGATAACAATATTCAGATATAACAAACGACACTCAATAAGATATACGAATATAGCATGTAAAAACCGCCGAACACACCAGCCTGCAACGCAAAATAGCTTTCGGTGGCTGCGACAACCAGTTTCGATGGTGAGCACGAGGCCGAGAACAACTTACGGAGCGCACCTCTTGTCTGGTGTTCAGTTAAGGTTTTGACGCTTTTTATTATAAGTATTGTCTACGAACTGCAGTTTGTGATCGAAGACAAAAAGTTTAATAAAGAGACTAGTTGTCATACGCATGAGGGGTCATATTTGCCATCATATGTGTGGGAAGGGAAACTAAAATGTTTTTAATGTTACGTTCAGTAAGGAAGTTGCGTAGCATTATACTTAAAAATACTTGAAACAGGCGAATTATGTAGCTATATCACAGCCAAATATGAAACCTGGTCTTTAGAAAGATACTGTAAAATAACATTGTCCGCAGTTTTATGAATCTTATTTCTTGCATCAACACGAGCAGGCTATAATACAATAAGTTTGTGTTATCATGTGAGTTAATTAAGAAAGAAATTACATTAAACACGGTCCTGTTGAACTTATTCTGTATTTTTTTTTAATTTTTAACGCTCAAATCTTAAGCTCCAGAGTTCTTAATATACAGCACTGAAATTCATAGATTAGTCCAATTTAGTGCCCTACAATTGCCTGGTCTATTCCTGAAATATACCTCTTCATCTTTTGCTGTGTATAAGGAAATCTTGAAACTAAACTATTTAAATTTGAAAAATTCATTTACATTTTCAAGTAAATGCAGCCCCTTGTAAATAATATTTATAAAAGTATGGTTGCAGGGATTCAGTTTATCTTTTAAATCCACACCTTTTCTTAGACAATTATTTTCTTTACGCCCATTTCTATGCAGATATAGGACAAGAGTACTTTTCAATCAATCGTCAGAATGTTATATGCAAAAATAATGAAGATTATCGAAGAAAGTGTGCTATTAATACAAATTAAACCTTAATAAATGGTTTCATAACATTTCATAAAGGAATTTCACTTAAAATATTCTAGCTCTATATCACTTATTTACTGATAGCCTGCGGTCACTAAATATGTAGGTACCTTTTGGGATTATGTAGCTTTTGAAATTTAAAGAATTAAATATTACTATGGTGAATTTTCAATATACGCACACACGAACATTCTACTTGAAATATCCACAGGCCGAAACGAAATACTGAACTTGCAAGAACTGGTCAAAAATGTATGTAATTAGGTAATTATGTATGGAATATATTACGTATGTGCTTCTAACAATTTAAAGCCTGAAAAATTTTAAGATTATGGAGTTTATAAAATTAAAGAAATATAATGTTAGCTGGTTATCATATATCGAGTAGCATTTTTATCAGCATGTACAAAACAAATAATGGTTCTTTACTAGAGTTCTTAGATGGCCAGCCGTATTTACGATTCTTCTGGCTGCATCAGAACAATTACTATACATACAGACTCACATATACATATACATACATACATACATATATATACTGTATGTATATACATATATATATACAGGGTGTATATTATGTCTGGAAACACCCAAATATATCCTTTAATAATTTAAATATAAATTTGAAACCTCTTACAATCGTGATAGAGATTGGGCATCTACTTTTTGGAACAATGTTTTGTTATGTCACACCAACGGGGGACGTCCTGCCGAGGGTATCGTGAATATTCTTAATGGAAGCCTATACCTTGTGATACATAATTTTAAAGGTAATAGCTTACTGAATTGAATGCCACAAACCGCATCTCAAAGGAATTATTCTATCAGAAAATAGAGCATTTTTAGTATTGAAAATTTACTGATGTTCAACAATGTAATTTTAACATGGTTCTTGCCACAAAATGTGTTACACTAATTTTTTAGCATTTTTTAAATGTTCAATTAAAATAAAATAAACAATTTATTTTTAAGCTGGTTTCATTAGTACAAATTTACCAGTTTTTATTACAATGAATAAAACTTATGAGTCACTTTCTCTGATTACTTATGAATCTGTACTTGGTGTTTTCCAGTCAGCAGGAAGGTTTAAAGAGACAAAGGTCACTAGCCTATGAGAAACATTATTGTGTTATTAATCATCTGGTCTACAGGTTTCAGTTTGTTGAGCATGGAGCTTTCACTAGACAGGTCTAAGCTTGGGAATTACAAATGGACAAAGGTCATATCATTCCTGTCGAGTTAATCAGTGTCTCTGAAGCATTGTTGTCAACAAGTTATCTAATTACAGTAGTTCAGTTTTTATTTGGCATTTTAATGGAATTGTCTGAAAGAGAACGAATTACTCTGTTGATGATGCGAGGATATGGCGATCGTCAAAGATCTTATCGGGAAGTTTGTAATTTGTTTAATGACACTTTCCCAGAAAGGAATCCCATAAGTGTTTCAACAATATCAAAAACTATTGAGCGTTTTGAAATGACAGGGAGTGTACGTAATCGGCCAAAGTCGGGTAGGATACAATCTGCAACAGATGAAGAACATGCACTAGATGTTTTGCAAACATTTATTGAAGACCCACATACATCGCTCAGAAAAGCTGCACAGCAACATGATATGCACCCTATGTCTGTGAGTAAGATTTTGAAAATTAATAAATACAAACCATTTAAAGTTCATTTAGTCCAACAGTTAAGTGAGGATGATTACGACAGAAGAGTTGAGTTTTGTGAACTTGTGATGCGCAAATGTGATGACAATAGAGATTTTCTGACCAACATACTATTTTCTGATGAGGCAACTTTGTTCCTAAATGACAATGTTAACAGGCACAATTGCCGTTACTGGGCTAGTGAAAACCCACATTGGATTACTGAGTCCCATTCACAGCAACCACAAAAACTGAACGTATGGTGTGGAATTTTAGGTAACAAAATTGTTGGACCCTTTTTCATCAATGGAAATTTAAATGCCGAACTTTACTACAATATGCTCCAAAATGAAATAATCCCAGCTATTCAAATTGCATCAGGAGAATACTTTGATAATGTATGGTTTCAGCAGGATGGTGCTCCACCCCATTATGGGAGACAGGTAAGAGAGTATTTGGATTTAAGGTTTCCTCATAAATGGATTGGCCGAAGAGGAGAAATCGAATGGCCTCCAAAATCTCCGGATTTGTCACCAATCGATTATTTCCTATGGGGTCATTTAAAATCCAATGTTTATAGAAGAAAGCCTCATAATTTGGAAGACCTAAGAAACAGGATTATAGAGGAGATTGCTTTGATAACTGAAGAAATGTTAGGCAACTCTGTCGAATCATTTTACACAAGATTGGCTCATTGTCAAACCGTAGAAGGAACACAGTTCGAACAATTGCTTTGACACCAAATGCAGGTAAAACGTTTGTTGTAAGACTTTTCTAACAGCATACATTATTTTTTATTTGTAATAAGAAATCAATAACATAAGTATTTCCATAATTGTACTGTAATAAAAACTGGCAAATTTGTGCTAATAGAACCAGCTTAAAATGAAATTTTTGTTTTATTTAATTGAACATTTAAAAAAATGCTAAAAAATTAGTGTAACACATTTTGTGGCAAGAACCATGTTAAAATTACATTGTTGAACATCAGTAAATTTTCAATACTAAAAATGCTCTATTTTCTGATAGAATAATTCCCTTGAGATGCGGTTTGTGGCATTCAATTCAGTAAGCTATTACCTTTAAAAATTATGTATCACAAAGTATAGGCTTCCATTAAGAATATTCACGATACCCTCGGCAGGACGTCCCCCGTTGGTGTGACATAACAAAACATTGTTCCAAAAAGTAGATGCCCAATCTCTATCACGATTGTAAGAGGTTTCAAATTTATATTTAAATTATTAAAGGATATATTTGGGTGTTTCCAGACATAATATACACCCTGTATATATATATATATATATATATATATATATATATATATATATATATATATATATATATATATCTGAAATAGTGTCACTTTCATTTAGGTCAAAAGACTAAATAAAATGAGCAACTATGTTAAGAGGAAGTGAAGGATGCATTTTTATGATTCCATAAATAGAAAATGTTAACCCATAATTTCTTGTAGTGAAAAGGTTTTAATTTACTGGTTCCAGAGAAATAACCTAATTCCATTTCCATTCAGACTGCATTCGCAATAAGTTTACTTCAACTAACTTTTATATTTAATTTTAAATTAAACTGTACTTAAATTTCAAACAAAGTTCTTGGTAACTTTATACAATAATTCAAAATTTATATATTTATAAAGTTTAAATTTACCTCAATATACATGCAAATTACGACTTAAATTAATTATGATTTAAATCTACTAAACATGAGAGTTAAAATTTTCGATATCAAGTGTTAGGCATGATATTCTCGTACCTCTCTTTTCGTTGCCATACTCCCAAACTTCCTGTCTCCTCCTGCAACGTAAAAGAAAGCTGGTTATAAAATCATCCTATTTTAACCTATACTATAAAATTACCAATGACTGCTAAAAGACAATTTGATTAAATCCTTAAAGGAATATGCAAACTAAAAAGTATGTTTTAACCGGTTCGAATCTTTGACAAAAACGGCTTTAAAGCCGTAATAAATTAATTACAATAATGTCACTGAGTAGAATCTCATACTGATATAGCTTTCTGGCAAACACTACAATATACAGTTTCACCTTTGAACACATTTGTTTGTCATCCACTTCACAATATTTGGAGGCGAGTTGCTGTCCTCACAGTCACGTGATTTGTAAAGTAGCAACAACGTCAAACCTTGTATTATGATGCTTTAACCTTGGCTTAAGGAAAATAGATATTAATTTGGCTTAAACGAACTTTTCTAAATTAAACTTGAGTGCGTGTAAAATATTAATTTTGTTCATATTGAATAAATCAATAGCTTCCATATCTTTACAGAGTTTGTTTGACTGTTATCTAAAAACACATATATCTATTAACTATTGATTAAAACATTATACTATTGAAGAAGCATAATATAAACTTACAATTTAATGAGGTGCTTGACTCTGAATTTTGTTGGAATGTTTTGCTTTTTATTTCATATAAATTGAGTAGAAGGATAAACAAAGAAAAGGCAAAGACTATCTAAATAAAAACATTTTTATAATGTTTAAACTAAATGTACCCAAAAATATAAATACGGTATCATAAAATATCAAAAGGATAACTGAATTTACGTTTTCACTACGATGGTATTTTAACGCATTCCATTCACAAATTTTGATTCAATCATGTTGAAAACATTAACATACTTAAATTTACAGGCAACTGAAATATTTTCAAAAAGTGTGGGACTACATTTTTGTGGTAATTTATTTGTGTATAATATGAAAGTAGTCAAACATATTTGTAATAATTGATTGTATAAAACGAAAAAGTTGACCATGATATTACCTCAAATTTAATGTAGATTTCATTTTATAAAAAATAAAAAAGGTTTAAAATATAAATAAATTGTAAAAATATCTTCTATCTAGAAAACATTAATTAAGTCGTTATATTTAGAAATACGAGGTATGGCTATTAAATAACAGGACTGATATCGTAAAAAAATTTATTTTCATTTTAAACATAATTACTTATTATCACCTTCAATATACACTCCTTCTATATCCCTGCAACGCTCCATGCGAATTTTCCATTGTTGGAAACAATGCTGAAAGTCATCTTCTGTCAACTCTTTCAGGAGTCTTGCCGCTTTTTCTTGAACAGCTTCTACGGATTCAAATCTCGTACCTTTCAATGCAGATTTCACCTTAGGGAAAAGATAAAAGTCGCATAGTGCTAGGTCTGGCGAGTAAGGTGGATGTTCTAACACTGGGATGCTGTACTTGGTCAGGAACCGCTTGACAGATAACGCGGAATGAGCTGGCGCATTGTCTTGGTGCAAAATCCATGATTTGTCCTTCCACATTTCGGGTAGTTTTTTTCTTACTTTTCACGTAATTTCTTAAGTACCTCAAGATATTAATGTTGATTAATTGTTTGACCTTCAGGAACCCAGTGAAGGTACACAATCCCACGAATGTCGAAAAAACAATCATCATTGCTTTAAATTTTGACTTGCTCATTCTTGCTTTTTTGGCTCTCGGTGAAGTTGAGGTCTTCCAATGCATGGATTGGCGCTTCGTTTCCGGATCATAAGTAAAAAACCACGATTCATCAAATGTTATTATTCTTTCCAATAAATTTGGGTCATTTTCAATGGCATTCAAAGTGTCAGTACAAACATTTTTACGAGCTGCTTGTTGATCAATCGTAAGAATTTTTGGTACCATTTTTGCACACACTTTTCGCATGTTCAATTGTTATGTAAAACTTTCCGTACACATTCTTTATCAATGCCTACAGATTCAGCAACTGCACGAATGCTTAATCGTCGGTCAGACCGAATCAAACTAGCAACTTTTTCGACATTGTCTTCCGTTTTTGATGTTAAAGGACGACCTGGCCGCGAATCATCTTCCACGTCTTGTCGACAATCAAAACGCTTAAAACCATTCAAAAACACGAGTCCGCGATAAAAATTCACTGACATACACTTCTTTTAGTAATTTATAGGTTTCGGTAGAGGTTTTTTCCAAGTTTAACGTGAAATTTAATAACAATTCGTTGCTCTATTATTACGCTAACCATTTTTCCGGAAAAACAAAATAACAACACTCACATAAATGAAGGTTATAACACAACGATGTTGTTTACAGAAACGAGACTAACTGCATTGTGAAGAGGAAGTCTCAAACTACACAGCTGTTGGTCATTGTAGGTTGGCGCATGCGCACTCGTTCCACTGCAGCGTCAGTCCCGTTATTTAATAGCCATACCTCGTAAGTAATGTGTGGGTTGACAGTTCAATAGAAGCTGACGCGTAAAATATGTAGCTCAATGAGAGTTTTCACTGTCCATTCCCAATTCTGCGGGTCAATACAGAACTCATTTCGCTTTACTATGACAATCAATTATCAGCTTCGTCAAATTTACATATAACAATTCTATTACATTCAAGCATAAAATAAACCTTATAACTATTCTATTGAATTAAACATGAAAAAAATAATGTTATTGCCATTTAGCGACACATATGCGATGTACATACCAATAAAACTAATGTCTGGTTTACCTCTAATGTAACAAAATACATATAAAAATAAAAAGGGTTGCTTAAATCTACCAAAGTAAAATTTAAATATAATCTGGGTTAACGGTAGTGTGGAACATTGTTAACGTTTTTCCTCAGAAAATACATAAACACTTAAAACATATAAAATTATATAGGTGGAAAGTTTCTTAATGAACAAAGTGTGTCAATCAGTATGTGTCCGAAATAAAAAATAAAATTAATATTTAAAGTTTGGTGCAGATAACATTGCTGGCAACCTTACACATACTGAACATTGTTAATGTAAAAAATGTCAAGTCATGTCACGGTACAACACACAATATCGTGTCAACTCGCCCCACGTGTGTCAATGATTGCGAGGCTGTAATCAATCTCGTGTCGGTCAGCTCACATCAGCTGATTGGCTGTGTGATGTGGAGTTGTCGGCTGATCATGCGGAATTACAGCCCCAAAGGCAGTTTGTCCTTAACAAAGTATTACTACAGTACGCGGAAACCTTTATTACTGACAACAGGTGTTACAAACAAATCTGTTTTCGACTGAATGCCTGTTTGTGAAGTTACTTGATTTGGATAGAGTTATTAAATTTGGGATCGTAAATCGTGAATATTGATAAGTGAAGTAACAGAGAATTAAAAAAAAAAAAAAAACAGTCGTACATAACAGTTTAATTTTATTAAGAACAGGTTATGCGTGTTTACATAACTCCACCTATTTAACACACACATAACTCGAACGTTTCTTTATTCATTTGGAACATTTTTGCGAGATATCTTGCCGTAAAAGGATTCTCTGTCGTCCTTGATGGAGGATGCAATATCCTTCACACCGTTTCATATCGGAGCAAGTGGTTTGCTATGTGAGGTCAGATAAATTATAATCACCGATCTATTGATATGATATATCAATATCAATATTCTACATAGCAAATATGAAAATGATGCTTAAAGAAAAGTTTCACGTCTATAGCTTAGTTCGATCTCGAGATAACACGGGGACAGAAAGGTACCAATAAAACTTTGGCAGCCCCCGGAGTCACTTGTCAACCAACAACCCAGTTCGTTTGCAAGTGAGTAAGTCCATAGCTTAATTTAAGAGAAATAAAAAAAATTAATGTTAGTTCAAAATAAAACACATGGGTCCTATCTGTTTATAATTTATATTTATTATATTTTTGAATTGTCATTAAAAAGAAAAATGAAAGATCCGTGCCATTTTGAAAATTTGTTTTAGTAACAGTTTCTATTTTAATTATAAATTCGTATTCCAAACATATTTACATGTAATATTTTATATTTTCTTTTTGCGTAAGAAGGACAAACCGTTGACGCTCTACTCTCTTGTTCGTGTACTTTGTTTCTCACACCATCAAACTAACATGTACATTAATGATAACTTTATTAAGTTGTATATTTTTTAGGAAAAGTAACTTAATTTTTATTACATAGATTTATTAATGTATGTATGGTAATAATTACTGTAACAGCAAATTCCCTACTCACTTATAACGATGCACACTATACAGTAACGTTGTTAAATGATTAAAATAATACTTATTATTATGATTAATATACAACTATAATATTTAGGAGGAGAAAACCAAGTATTGCGCCATTCGTGTATCAGTTTTTACAAAATGTTGACACACATCAGCGGCCAAGCTAGAGTTTGTCACATTTGCATCGATAACCGGCGCCGCGGGCTGACAATCGAGTCATCGACTTCACGCCAAACACTGATATCTCCACTCCAGTTGGGGATCGTGTGACGTTTTAAATCGTCAATATATAATTGGATTCTATCATTCAACAAAATACCGCAATGGAATTAATCTGAAGTTCAAACTATAACAGGTAAAAAACATTGAATTAGTCATGTACCTGTATTGTACGTTTAGTATCGAAAATCTTTGTGTTTTTTTAATTAGTCTGAAGGAGAGCTATTTCAATGTAAGGCGTCACTTTATACTATTAAATGAGCTCAAATATGATTTTGGTTTTAATGACATATAAAAAGTTCGTATTACCGTTACTTTATCAGGTATTTATTATATTATATATTGTGAAAATATAACCACAATTTACAACAGATGTTATTATTATCTTACGGCTGTAAATAAAACAAGAACCTAGAGTATGTAGTAGTAAACCGCTTAGCTACAGTGGATTTCATTGTATGCTTACTTATTTCAGCAAAGAAGTATCTTAATACACATAAAAGGTAATGACATATATTACTATAAAATATTCACTAGTGTTGAACATCAAAGCTATTCCTAACATATTATCTGATAAACCTGGGCATAAGCTTCGTACAGTAATCCGACCAGCAGGTAGTATGGTTTGTAATAATGTTAAGTGATAATTTACGAATATCTTAAAAAATAACAGTTTGGATCAGAAAAGAATTTTTTTCTGATCTTGTATCTAAGATCTATTATCTAAGACTTTGTATCTAAGAAATCTAAGATTTCAAAGAAAGAACGGCTATCGTAAAGTAGTTTTTTTAACAAGAATTAACGATCGTTGTATTGTATAATAAATATTCATCTAAATAAAAATCAAATATTTTTAAATTATTGTTCTTTTCATGATACTGAAAAGTAAATCGAAGACCCTACTTTGGAAATAAAACTCAATTTATGAGAGTTGTCATCTAATACAAAATATGATAATGGATTGCAGTTAAGTTACTATCGAGGATTGGGGACTGTATGGCACTGAAAGGAAAATAATTTATACTTTATTTAATAATACCTCGTTTGGATTAAGTTTAAAGTGCAAAAAGTCATATGTCATAAAAGTTAAAATAAATGTTCATTATTTTGGAAAATATCAAAAATATATTTAATGGTAATAAGTTTATTATCAAAATCTCAAAACTTTCACCAAATGTATTATGTTTTTAGTTAATATACAGTATTTATTTGTTAGTATCGAAACCTAAAAGCTATTTAACCCTGTATTAAACTTTATTAGCATTAAGTTTTATAGAAGATCAGTCACAGTGGATTATTATGAAACTTCATTATTACTAACGAGTTCCCAAAGGCAAATGAGTTGTTTGGACTGATTGTTGCATCTAGAATGTATTTACAGAGGTCTGTAAGATAAGTTTTTTTTTTTTTTAACAATTCGCCTTTTTTAACGGAATGTAACCAGTTTTTATGTACCTTAATTAGTGAAATTGAATGGTAGTTGATCAAAATGTGGATTAAGTGGAGAAAGACCAAATCTCGCCTGTACAGAAAGGAAATAAACTTCACCCCATCTAAAAGAAGGATATTATGAACTAATAACAAAGCAGGCCCCGTTGGAATGGAATTAAGGGAATGATAAGAGTATAATTGCAGCCATCTAAGCCTCAAACAAGGAATGTTTCGTCCAGAGAGGGAATATCCAATCCACTCACTGTACTGGAAAAAGCCTACAGGAAAACTGCTGAGTGAGCGTACCGATCTCTACAACTGTTCCAACATTATTCTACCAAACAGAAAACTTAGCAATATTGAAGTTTCAAAAGTAGTTTCCATTCAAGATCCTCTACTCATCCTCTTCAGTTACGTCATAAACTATGCCGATCATTGCATTTTCGCAAAAGCTCAAATGTGAAAAATAATGCGCCCAATCGTATGATGAATACAAGAGACATAAGAAACTTTTTTAGTAACTATATTTTTGAATTTGATGATGTAGCCTGCAATGTTTAAACATGGTTCATGGTGCGTATTAAGTAGAAGATGATTAAATACAAACAAGTAGTAATATATACTACTGCAGTATTTAAATTAATTTTCAGAGTTGTAGAGTCGTATATTTGACGTGAAATATATTTTAAACAAGACAGAGCAAAGTTTAGATAATTAGTGTGGGTCACTTCTTACGTAGTACTAACAGTTTTATGGCAATTTTAAGTAAACAAGCTCCCTTTATAAAGGAATTATAAGCTTTTTATTAAACTGAATCCGAATTTAATTCACCAACATAATTAGTGGTAGTAACGTCTATCATGTGGCTGATCAGTATCAGTGGTTGACACTGTTACAAACGGATCCCCTGATGAGTAAGCCGATTGAGGGTTTTGTGGAGACAACAGTTCGATGGCTGAGAGACAGGCTTACTGTAGCAGTTACTGGTTATACACACTAACGTCCACATCACGAATCTATTATTACCAACATAATTAGTGGTAGTAACGTCTATCATGTGGCTGATCAGTATCAGCGGTTGACACTGTTACAAACGGATCCCCTGATGAGTAAGCCGATTGAGGGTTTTGTGGAGACAACAGTTCGATGGCTGAGAGACAGGCTTACTGTAGCAGTTACTGGTTATACACACTAACGTCTACATAACGGATCCTTTATTATTGTTGTTATTATTCTTGAAGTTTCTATTTTAAAACATTTATTTTGTTTAGCGTTTCCGTTTTTGTTTTTGTCTTCATATTTGTTATATTATTGTATTACTCTAGACCTTAATACCATTCTATTTCAACATTATTGCATTTTGGATAACTCTGTATTTAAAGCCATACTGGATAGAGGATACAAATACAACAATGTGAACATCTAATCTCATCATCATTTAACCCAGAAGTTTGGAGTATTCAATACATTAAATCATTAAATTTTTTAACTATTCAAAAAAGTATGCTGTTTAGATAAATTTTTTGAAGGATTGAAGTTTTAATTCATATTATTTTATTACGTATTATTAAATTAGTAAAAACTTTAGTATTTATTACAATAGATATGTGCCAAAACTTACAACATAATCAAAATAAAGAACACCCAACACGGTCCTATCATTCTTACACCGAAGGAATGACCGATGAAGCAGGAGGATGATTAGAAGACCTGGTATGGAGACTATTACTATGCAATGCACCTCAAAAACTAAAGGAGTGTTTCTGACCAGCGAAGAACAAAACTCCCCTGTATATACCTGAAGTCTACGTGATTCTGTTTAGTTGTAGCTTAGTCTGCATTGAAGAAACAAAGTGTGTAATATATACTCGAGTTAGCAAGCATAAGTGATACACGAAACTTCAGAGCACGGAAATTTATAACGGAAAACAGTTAAGAGGCCAAACATGCAAATTCTATAAAACAAAAGTGCATGTCAAAAATTTCCTAGTATTATTAAAAGTGTAATAAGGGAAACCTTCCAAAAATTCAAGAACAATGTAACTTAAACAAAGAAGGCAGCGTTAAATTGTCAAAAAGTAGGGAAAATGTTGATGTATAAGGTATATACAGATCACTATAACTGGTGATACCGGTCGTTATTTGGCTGTGTATCAGCCAAGCATAGTGAAGCATCGCCTCCGTCAACTCACCTGTACAGACAGACGTCAATTATTGACAATTTTGTTTAAGCATCTGTTGACTGACTGAAGATGGCTCTCAACTGTGAGGCCTAAGGCGGGGACCAAAATACCGTATATGTTAATGTTAATTAAATAAAAATAACTTCTTATTAAAATAATGTTACAAATCAAACTATTTATACTCTCCCTTTGTATAAGGATGCAAGCCGTTTCAGATATGTCGAGGGAAATTGGTATCAGAGCAAACAACAACACACCCGATTAAGATAACTTGAATGAAGTTGGATGAATACCTGAACTGCCTTACATTTCAGGTATTCAATAATGAAATTGTAATAGTTTTTGGAAGGACTTTACCTTTAAAAATATGAAATGATAAAATAAAAGTTTTACAGACGGTTTATTTTACAGTCTAGGAAGCATTATCGATTTAATTTAAATTATAATGAGAGCGGTAATAAAGAGGAAACTAGATGACAAAACTTTTTTGTATAGACACGATATTATCACGTAAAAGCATTGAACCTACACGACAAACATTGTTATTGAATAGTAACAATGTTAGTAGTCCTCTTACAGAGGACAGTCAACCAGAGGACACGGACCGGTAAACCGCTTAGACAACATTGATTCTGACAGCATTGTAATGTCAACGGTATTGTTTTACACTGATTATCAATGAACTGTTTAGCTGTTTAGCTTAAAACACGCAATAAGTTTCTAATTTTAAATTACAACTTGTTTTGTGTATATCTACATTGTTCTACCCATTTTGTTTTAGCATGAACTAATTAATAATTTAACACTACGTATTTATTATATAAAATATATTATTTTGAAACTTATTTATTTAAAATGTTTTCTCGTTGAGTTTTTATGATTAAATCGAATTGACAGAAAACAGTGTTTAAGAGTAATACAAACCTGTTGTTTGATTGTTTTTAATTTGAAAAGTATTCCCCAAATGACACGAAAATAAGATTTTGATTTTCAGTTACGGTGATGTATAATATTTAATTAGTTGTAAAAGTGCATTAGATTATGTCAGTCACTTTCACAATATTAAAAACGGGTAACGTTCTGTTAGTACTTCGTACTGTTCTTCTACATTTTAATATTATTGATTTACGAAGAATAATAGTAAAACTGCAGAGGTAAATCTGTAGCAAACACAGTGAAATACAAACTTATACGTTCTTGATGACTAAAACGTTAGCAACAAATGTGAGCGTTTGTATATAACCTTAATTATGTTCAAAGAAACTTAATATTAAATCATTTTATCGGAAAAAAACTGTTTGAACATCAGCTGGCGAGATATATTTTAAATTGAATCATGATTATTTCTGACCCAACGATTTTAGTAAGATCGTAAACTTGTATTGTTATTACACATTTTTTTAAATAAGCTATTAGTAGTTCAGTCATGGCCATTGTGCAATCTTCCGAGAATCATCCACTGATTTGGAGGAGTTTAAACACTTCAGAATATACTACCTTTATTAAGTAAAAGTATCAATAGTAGTATGTACCTAATAGCTGAGTGGACTGGAATCATATATACTTTAAAAATAAGCTATTAGTAGTTCAGTCATGGCCATTGTGCAATCATCCGAGAATCATCCACTGATTTGGCGGAGTTTAAACACTTCAGAATATACTACCTTTATTAAGTAAAAGTATCAATAGTAGTATGTACCTAATAGCTGAGTGGACTGGAATCATATATACTTTAAAAATAAGCTATTAGTAGTTCAGTCATGGCCATTGTGCGATCTTCAGAGAATCATCCACTGATTTGGCGGAGTTTAAACACTTCAGAATATACTACCTTTATTAAGTAAAAGTATCAATAGTAGTATGTACCTAATAGCTGAGTGGACTGGAATCATATATACTTTAAAAATAAGCTATTAGTAGTTCAGTCATGGCCATTGTGCGATCTTCAGAGAATCATCCACTGATTTGGAGGAGTTTAAACACTTCAGAATATACTACCTTTATTAAGTAAAAGTATCAATAGTAGTATGTACCTAATAGCTGAGTGGACTGGAATCATATATACTTTAAAAATAAGCTATTAGTAGTTCAGTCATGGCCATTGTGCAATCATCCGAGAATCATCCACTGATTTGGCGGAGTTTAAACACTTCAGAATATACTACCTTTATTAAGTAAAAGTATCAATAGTAGTATGTACCTAATAGCTGAGTGGACTGGAATCATATATACTTTAAAAATAAGCTATTAGTAGTTCAGTCATGGCCATTGTGCAATCTTCCGAGAATCATCCACTGATTTGGCGGAGTTTAAACACTTCAGAATATACTACCTTTATTAAGTAAAAGTATCAATAGTAGTATGTACCTAATAACTGAGTGGACTGGAATCATATATACTTTAAAAATAAGCTATTAGTAGTTCAGTCATGGCCATTGTGCAATCATCCGAGAATCATCCACTGATTTGGCGGAGTTTAAACACTTCAGAATATACTACCTTTATTAAGTAAAAGTATCAATAGTAGTATGTACCTAATAGCTGAATGGACTGGAATCATATATACTTTAAAAATAAGCTATTAGTAGTTCAGTCATGGCCATTGTGCAATCTTCCGAGAATCATCCACTGATTTGGCGGAGTTTAAACACTTCAGAATATACTACCTTTATTAAGTAAAAGTATCAATAGTAGTATGTACCTAATAGCTGAATGGACTGGAATCATATATACTTTAAAATTCAAAAACTATGAGAATGGCTCTGAATCTAGCTTCATTGTGAACAATACTTTATTATTTAACTACGGTTGGCAGTATCAGTAAAACTAGTGTATTTTCGTATTTTAACTAATTAAAAAAGTAACGCATCTCAGTTAGAAACTTTAGTTTAATTTGTATGCCTACTCTGAGTGAGTTTTATTTCAAACATTTTAAATATGATACATCAGCAGCGAAAAGATTCTTAATTACTTTACTATTATTAAAAAAGAAGTTGTTTTGGTTAACTCAGGAGGGGTTAGAGATACAAAGGTGCAAGGTTAGCAGGAAATCGTATCAAAGAATGGTAAATCCTACCAATCCCTAGATACAGCTACGTGTAGACTACTTTGTTTATTCATAGCAGTCATTTCATGTACTTGACAATACTCAATTATTGGCGAATCCCAAATTGCTGTTTTTTTTTTTTTTTTTTTTTTTTTTTTTAAGAGTAAAAAAGACTCTCAAATGTGAGGATAATTTATCTCAGCCCCAACAGTTGTATTTGTAAATAAAAATATTTTTAGGGTCGAGATAATACCTAACACCTTATCCATCACTTACCTAATGAATGGTGCTTATCATCACCAAACATCATGTATTTCAATTAAGCATGCTCTGTAGGAAAAATCTTAGGGCAGACGCACGCAACTCGAAAATGCTGGTTTCTCACGACGTCATAGTAGTCCTCAGTCGTATAGGATTTAACTTTTCAAACAAAAAAAAAAAATAGAAAGTAAATTAATAATGCGTGATTGTCAAAACGGCTTACACTCACAGTTACTGATAATAACATATAACCTACTTCGCTGCTTACACTGAAGATATAACAGTAGATTGAGTAGTCAAGTTGCAATTTCTTTATAAACATAAACAATCACAAA
Source organism: Homalodisca vitripennis (assembly GCF_021130785.1). Lineage (NCBI taxonomy): Eukaryota > Metazoa > Arthropoda > Insecta > Hemiptera > Cicadellidae > Homalodisca > Homalodisca vitripennis. The sequence goes on along the minus strand of NC_060211.1, from coordinate 7,559,839 downwards.
AGTAAATTAACTTTTATTGCATGGATCTAAGTAAGTCAATGATGAGCCATCAAGCCACACAGCAGTCAGACTAGGTGATGGACTTACTCTATCAGTAACTGCTGGTAATTGTCTCACAAACTTCAGCACTGAAATTATACTGGTAGATTGTGGAGTCAAGTTGCTACCCCCGTTAATTATATAACCAAACAAAACAGTAAATACATTGTTATCGAATGGATCTTGTGACAAGTAAGCCTATTATAATCTTTGAAGTTACACATCAGTCGGGCTATGTTATGGATTTATACTCTTTTAGTAACTGCTGGTAATTGTCTCCAAAACTTCAACACTGACGATACCGGTAGATTGTGTAGTCACATGTTAGCCACGTAAAACATGTAACCACTCAGTGTTTAAATCATTGCTTACAAGATCTTTCTTACTTCATTACAAATGTATCTAAAATCGTACTTTGATATACTTATTTATTGATAATATTTTATAAATAATCAATAATATTTATATTACTTAAATATTAATTCTGAACTTGGCCTGCCCTGATTGTAAAATAATTAGTTTTTCCCCTGTTGCGTACTGGACGAGGCTATTATAATAATGATCGATAATCTGGACAGTGAAATTATTACAAATTATACTTGAAATTAATAGTGACAGCTTGGCTTTTTAACAGTCAGTTTAGAGGGGTTTCTAAATTTGACATTTAAAAATTGGTATTCTAAAGAAATTTAATCTAGTAAAATCCTGTCACCTTCATGATGAAACCATAATAATGGCAATAGTTAAAAATGGACGTTTTAATGTCGTAAAATACCAGAATACCAGAAATACATCAGAGGTATAATTATCATCTGAAACTACAACCAGTGCTATCCAACAACTGGTTCACTTCAGCCTTCGATCTATCTCCGCGCACCTTCTAAGTATCCTTGCCCGCTTAATTTTAACAACTGTTTGAGCATAAACGGTGAAGAGCTATAATATTACTTATGCGTAGTAGATTATATTGAAACAATACCGTTATCATAGAACTTTAGTTACAAATACTATAAGACAATTTAAATCCATGGAAGTATGTCAGTTACAATTTAACTTGTCGTAAGTCATGAAAGAAAGATATTTACTGATAAACTGTGTGACAAAATTATGTTGAAGCTTGTTGAAAATAACTTTTATCTTCTTTTAACTATTTACAATAGACAATGCTGGCAATTTAAACTGGACAAAGTGAACAATATAAGACTAATTTGTATATATGAAACAGTTTCAAGTCTTATTTGCAGCGTTGTGTTCTCCTGATTGGGATATATTCAATTTAATATAATTATGACTTGAAGTTTGCTTTCATTTAAAATTTTCTATTAATTTTAAACAGCCCCGTATGGTAAAATATAAGATATTTGTATAAAAATATAAATATTTATGTCTAGTATAATGGATGTGTAAAACTATAATACTTCATCAGCAATATTTAAAAATATAAAGACATCCTAATAAACCTGATTTGTTTGGTATTGTGATATTTTATAGTATTGTATCTCTATACTTTTGATGGCAATGTATTAATCGTAATACGTTTTAATTACTAACCTTGAACAAAATAATAAGAGTCCAACTAACAATAACGTTATACGTTTTTTATTAAGTCTTGAAGCTACTTACACAGTTTAATCATTCTTAATCATTTCAAAACATACAATCTTATTAAATTTTAATAGACTGTAGCCATTAAATGAGTTAAATAAAAATGTAATTGCAAAGAAACGTTTAGAAATTTTCTTTTTGATACACAATAGCAAGAAATATTTTCATAAAGATATTGAAATTTGTTCACTATATTGGAAAATTGTGACAACATATTTTAATTAAAAATGAAAAATATTATTTGCCTATAAAAGGTAGACGAAGTCCAGCACGCAACCAGAGGTAAATTTGTTTTTTGTGACCTCAAGAGCCTCAGTTCTGAATATAAAAAATAAAATTATGAATATACTTTTTTTTAAATATAATAAATAAGTAGTATATATAAACACATTCATAATTCTATAAATTCAACCATTTAAAACTTCTGTAAATTAAATATTTTTTGAAAGAAACAATTTAGGCAAGGTCGCGACTCTCTTACCTGATACTGTAGTACAGTAATAAGTTTGTGCTTGTCACACAATATTAGCTAAGATGTTTGGCGTGTTTTACTAGATGTCTTTGTTCAAAATAAGGTCCTGGAAGGTTTTTTTTTTCAAAACATACTTTAGTTCATTTATAACTGAGAATAATGTCTGATATATGCATAACGTCTTGTAGTAGATATAAAACACACTTACTATGGTATCTGAATATTTTTCTTTTAAAAGTTCTCAAAGGCCAAAACATCATCTAATACAAGCATGGATTTCTAAAACTACACCTTTTGATTTTTGGGTAAGTTCAAACATGATTACTAATTTCACAATGGCAAAGAAAAAGTCAAGTTGTTAAACACGGCTACTTGTTGAAGTCCCCGAGTTTGCAGTGTTTAATTATCTCCTGTACAATATTGAAGTCCCTATTTAAATATTCAACTAACAAACCCACTAACAAAGAGACCAGTTTGGAAACATTAATTAAATTCCTTTTCGGTAAGACTGCTGACCCAAAATTAAAAGCTTGCAATAACGTAGGTTTTAAGCCAAAACTAATTACACATTATTTTAATTGTATCACAATTTAATTTACTGTTTCCGTTTAGTCACATAACGTTAAATATGTCTTAAATTGAAAACCCGGTTTTGTTTTCATAGAATTGCTAGATAACATAGTTTCTGTACAACTTTTATACAGTAAGAAATGGTTAGTATATTCTGGAACAGTGAAATAACATTGCACGTAAGGACTTTTTATCCAATATCAATTACTTACGTTAGGAATACTACGGAACATTTTAATATTGATTTTATGGTTCAGGGAGGAAATTTAATGTTATATGTCATCGTGTTAGAGGAATTTTAGAACCTACAAAAAATGGAACATTTATGATTGCTTGTTAAATTTAAGTCTCTAGATAACTGTAATACAGGAAGAAATGGTTGGTATTTTCTGGAACAGTGGAATAAAATGCATGTAAGGACTTTCCATCCAATATCAATTATTTAATTCAATGATACTAAGAAATATTTCAATATTAATACTATGGGGAGCATTTTGAATAAAACTCTTCACTGGTATATTTAGAAATGTCCTCAAGAAAAGTTTTGTTGTGCCAATATTTAAATCAGGTAACCCTAAGGCGATTACGAACTATAGGCTAATAACTACGCAGAACACTAGCTAAACCTGGCTTGGACAATGTCTCCTTGTACTTTAAAAATATCCTGAAAACCAACATGGTTTTTGTACCGGACGATCATCAGCTACTACCTGTTAGTTTACCACGATTATATCACATCTTCTTTTTCCAGAAAAAGTCAGATCGAAAGTGTTTATTTGGATTCCTATAAAGCCTTCGACAGGGACAGCCATACTCACCTCATAGCCAGACTAAAATTTTATGGAATCCCTGGATCTTCTTTTTAGGTGTAAGAGTTATCTTTCAAACTGACAAACTCGCTGCATCTACTTCTTTGGCTCTCATCTACCTCAGGTGTACCTCAAGGCTCACATTAAGAACCCCTCCTCTTAAAATTTGTATTAATTATTCTGTGGCCAAAGTCAGTATGGGGGTATTGCTGTTTGCTGATGATAGTAGGCTTTTCAACAAGATCTCTCATGATAAGGATTGAAGTCATCTTCATCTTAAGATCGATAGAGTTAATAAGTGGTGTGAGGAAAACTCTATGACCTTGAACAGAAATAATTGTTGCTTTATGTCTGTCTATCGTTGTAGAGAGCCTATTCTTCACGACTATTCCTTGGAAGGTGACCTCATTTTTCGATGCTCTGAAGTTTGTGGTCTAGGTATTATCTTTGATATCCCTCTCTGACCAAAGAGGATGTGTATTCCAGAGCCAGCAGGAAGCTCAGCTTCCTCTACAAACCTGCAAATGCATTCAGTATTACAGACTCTAACAATGTTGTATGCCACCTTAATTCGAAAAACCCCTAGAATACTGTTGTGTGGTCTGGTCTCCTCACTGTAATGAACACATTTTGCTTTAGAAGGTACAAAGGGGATTTTTACGTTTTATTGTAATCAAAATTGGTTTCTCTATCTTGTAGTGCCATTTGAAGATCTATCTAATAAACTTGGTCTCATATCCTTATACAATAAAAGACGAGTTCAGGACACCACATTTCTGTTTAAACTTATTAACCATTTAATCGATTGTCCTCATCTCCTCAGTCGGATCGATTTCCGCATCTCTACTGGAACTCGCTATAGAGACATCTTTGGTCGCAAGTAACACGATAGGAACTGTGAGTTCTTTGCTCCTTTGCCTCAACTCTAACGCATTGACAATTAACTTTCCCTTAAATTGGACTAAAAAAGTGTCATCACTTTTAAAAGAAGGGTTTCCAGTTTTTTTATCGTTCGTAGATGAATACTCCTCCCTCATTGTGATTGATTCTTTTTGTTAGAACTGTGGTAATGTCTGTCCCTTGAGCTTATTGTGCTTATTCTTGCTGTATTTAATATGGTTGTTTGTTATATATTTTTGCGAAATGATTGCACCGTTGATAAATAAATAAATTTATTGTTATTTAAAAAGTATAAGGTTTATTTAATATTCATATTTGATATATGACAATCTAAAATTTTTTTAGATTGTTATGAGTTTTTTATAAATATATTTCTTTGCTACTATCCAAACCTGAAGAATAAATAATTCAGCCTTTATTACACTTTATTAGCCCAAAGGATTATTGAAGATAAGTCATGGTAGAATATTATGGAAACTCCATTATTACTAACGTATTTCCACAGGTGAATGCGTTATTTGTATCGGCTTTAACAGCAAATCCCCAGTGGATAAAATTCGGATCAAATTTTGCACCTAAAACGTGTTTACAGAGTTATTTTAGCTCTTTGTATTTAAATGTAAAAAAGTCGCTTTTTCAATCCAATTTCTGTGCAAAATGTTATGTAAACTGGAAGTTGATTGGGAAAGTACAGTTATTAAAGATGGGTTTCATTTACAGAAACTATACTGTTTAGACTTATTTATCATATGAATACTGACATTTACAAAAATTTATAAACTGTAATAATAATTTTTGTGAGGTTTTTCTAGCTTAATTGGCTATCAAGGAATCCTAATCTTCACTTACACATTTCCAGTAAGGCCTTTAAACATTCACACTTTTGAAGTAAATAATTGTTAACCTTTTTATTGCTACCAAATCGATAATTATTACTGGACTTGACATTATCAACCAACAATTGTAAATGAGTGACGCTATTATGATTTAATTTTTACAGGTTTTAAATCAAGTAACTGGTGATTAATACCACAGCCAATGTGAGTGACGAATAAATTACTTCAATTAGGTCAAACTGTTTATTTGCAGAAATCTCAGAAACTAATAACCAAATACCAACAATCCATATTTCTTGTTTAACATTGATCCTGACTGTTCTACCTGTATGTGAGGAGTGGATCCCTGAATATATTATACAGGGATTCGTGGATATATTATACTATATTATATGTATTATAATATATTCTTGATAAAGTACGTTCAGGGACCCACACTTCATGTATGTAATACTGGAATATGCTAAAATTTTAAATACAACTAATTATATTTCTTGAAATGTTTAAAAATAGAGGGAAGCTAAGAAATTATATTAGTAACTAAATAACTTTGTGTGGTTTATACCTCACAGTAAGTATAATAATTAACGTTTCAGTAACAATTACTAAACAATTGTCGTTAAAATTTACTTAGAAAGTCATACTATCTATAAATACTTAGTAGATACTCTTTTGCTTACCGATTTAGAGAATACATGCTTGCGACCTTGAACGTTCCTTTCGTCGCACACAGCCTATATTTTATCACTCACGTCATGTTTTTGAATAGTATAATAGTAAATACGTCTCCTTTCCCATTTGTAATGACAAAGATGTTAAGAATCAAGGACTCACACGAAACATGTCTCAAAAACAGGTCTAGTAAAATATTTAAGCCATGGAGTTTTTTATTGCGCTAAAAAGATTAAGATATACTGTACTCTGATCAGGCGCTCTGGGCTAAACGGTTGTTTACAGTGAACAAACTTTGCCGAGCTCCGACTACGCGCTTTGGTGCTCACAGTTCGGGCATGTTTACCGACAAGTGAGGGGCACACTGTGATTTACAACGTTCTTTTATTATAACTAATCAATTAAATTAATGAATTTCTTGGAACAAATAAAGATTATGATTTAAGAATATTTTTTTATGATTTACGATAAACGTGTCATAGTTGCTCCTCTTATCGCATGGAATGATGACCACAAGATCTGTCTTTGTCGATGAGCTTTTTTTTAACAGTAAAGTGTGCTGGTGGGTAGAATGACGTCATATGATTTCCTTGTTACCTGGGATAAATTTTTAAAAGTTGTATCAATCACAGTTTCCCGGCGTTAATGTGTTTTATTGTTATTTTGGCGAAATTTTTAGCATGTTTCTTAATCTCAGAACGCTCTTGCTTATAACGATGGAGACCAAGCTACACTCGTAAAGTATCTGCTGGAAAAGTGGTGCCCAGAGGACTTTACAATCGTCGAGTTTCAGGTTTCGGACGAATTCTTCAATACCATAATCCAACAACAGGTGGACAGCTAACCTTTGGCATGTTACACTGATGTGACACCACTCATGCCAAAATCGTGTTAATTTTTCCAAAAATTTAGTGTTATGTTATTTATTATAAGCGAGTAAGTCTTTGAACTAAAACTAACATGATCTAGTTTTACAAACTGAAGTGAAAGTAACATGGTATAAAAGGGATAGTTTAGACATTCCATGTTAAATCAATGTGGATTATAATACAAAATAGCTTAAAGGGTACATCTACACCCCGGCCTACAAGTCTGTAATATCTGTGTATCTTGTAATAATACAGCAAGTCAGTTTTGTTTAGGACTGTTAATTTGAATGTTAATGTTCACAAGTTATTTCGTTATTGTCACATGGATGTAAATACATCGTTTCAACTCCATCACTGTGATTATCTAAGGGTGAATCTCTAAACATTTTTAAGTAGGTGACAACAGTCATGTACACAAAGTTGCATTTCTCGGGGAATATTTGTTGACGAGTTGTCGCTGTAAACAAATTATCTCGTCAGCTTTACGGTATAGATCTTGGTATCTGTCAGTTTCAATACATCATGGATGTAAATAAATTTATTGATTTTCGAAGTTTACTGTATATTTAAATGCTTCTATATAAATATATATCCTGAAGACATTACTTGTATTGGATTGTAAATAGATTGTACACTTCTAGTATCGTAGTAGAGTTTGCTAATCATTGACAAAATATACAGGGTGATTCAAAAAGAATACCACAACTTTAGAAATATATAACACCGCAGGGAATAAAAGGAGAGCTAAGCACTATATGTCTGCGAATTAAGGAAGCTCTAAAGTTGAATTTAGTTGCTCATTTGTTAACTTGAGGTGCTTTTGACAAGGCGTCTGCCTCAGTTGATGCTAAGATGGCGACTGTTAAACAGAAAGCTTTTTGTGTTATTGAGTACGGCAGAAGTGAATCGACGACAGTTGTTCAGCGTGCATTTCGAACGAAGTATGGTGTTCAACCTCCTGATGGTGGTGTATCAAACGTTGGTATAAACAGTTTATAGATAATGGGTGTTTCTGCAAAGGGAAAAGTTCTGGACGGCCGCGCATGAGTGATGGAAATTTAGCACACATACAGCAAGCATTTGTTAGCAGCCCAGGTAAATCAACTCGAAGAGTTAGCAGAGAGCTGCAACCTCCACAAACAACTGTATGGAGAATCCTACGAAAAAGGTTAGTAATGAAACCTTATTGTCTGAAATTGGTTCAAGCCCTTTCTTCAACTGATAAGATAAAAGGAATCGATTTCTGTGAGTTTATTCTCGTTCAAATGGAAACAGATGAATCTTTTGTTTCGAATATTGTGTTTAGTGATGAGGCTACTTTCCACACTAACGGGAAAGTCAACCGGCACAATGTCCGTATCTGGGGCACTGATAATCCGCGGGAAAGTAATTGAGCATGAATGCGACTCGCCTAAGGTGAACGTTTTCTGTGCAATTTCAGCCAATAACGAAGGTGCTACTGTAACTGGACTACAGTATCTTGATAATTGGCTGTTTCCTCAGCTCGAACAAGAAGCACAACAATTAATATTTCAGCAGTATGGAGCGCCAATACATTGGCACTTATCTGTCCGTGACTACCTGAACGTCAACTACCCGAGGCGACGGATCGGCCGCCAGGCGACCCGCGACAGAGCACTTCATCACTGGCCTCCAAGAAGCCCTGACTTCACCACTTGTGATTTTTTCTTATAGGGGTATGTTATAAATATGGTGTTTTAGCCACCATTGATTATTTTAAACAATAAATAACAACAGCTATCCAAACTTTTACGCTTGAAATGCTACTGAGAGTGTGGAATGAGTTTAAGTATCGGGTTTTTACTCGAGTATCTGGAGGGGGTCATATTGAACTTGTCTGAACTTGTTTTTGAATAAAAAAAATATTATTTTTAATACTCTTTGGGATGATGTATAAGAGAAAGTTCTATTATTTTTCTTCCATTAAATACAAAATTTTAAAGTTGTGGTATTCTTTTTGAAATTATGTTGGTCGGAAAAGTCTACTTCGGTCAGAAAATGAGTACTTCTGTACACGAAAATGCACTTACAGTGCTTTAATAGAGTTTTAATTTTTGCACCGATTAAGATAGTATATAATACGTTGTGTATGAAAGTCTAATTTCCCCACAAAGCGCTACTGTATGACGCCTACGAGTAGAGTAGAGGAAGGAATGCGCTCTCCGCCTGTCAGGGCTCCCTGTCAGTCACTTTTCATGCATTTCTAAAAACATTGCGCACGCTTGACTACTTAGTTTTTTTTTTAATAAAATAGCAATAATATTTTTAGTTTTTAATTAAAATAAAGTATTATAATTTGACTCTCTATTTTCTAAACCATGATTTTCAGGCATTGTTCTTGTTTAATTTTGCCTATGGGAATATTTTCATTGCTCAGTAATTCTAATGCAGATAATTATTTAAAATGATTATAATCTTGTTTAATAGTTCATTATTAATGTATTGCTAATTTTGTAGTTATGAATTTACTTCATTCGTTTAAAACTACAGGTATTAAACCGGTATCGATGGCACAATAAAAAAAAGGCTGCCGTCTTGTAATTTTTAGTTGCTACTAAAAAACTATTATGTAGAAGTATGAATTTAGGACTTAATACTGATCACAGTTATAAAGTTTTATATAAAAGTTCATATGGCAAAATGAAGTTGTACTATTGTGAAAGAAATAAGAAAAAACTTTGCTGTAAATTAAGCACGTTACAATTCAGGGAACTGTTAGGAAATAATCCTTTTTGATTTAATATAAAATAGAAAGAACTAATACGGACACAAGCATATTTCTTGTATTGTGTATACAGTTTAAGCGGATTCTCAATACTTATTATTAAGGACAAGTCCTTCAAAAACCACGTCGTTGCATGCCCTGGTGCACCTATTCGTCTATACGTCTTGAAACTTCAAACATAGATTTCTCTTGGTAGAAGGAACAATTCTGTGATTGTAATCGAAAATGACAAGAACAATAGTAAAATGGTCACATTTTCAAATCGCCCTTATTGACAGCCATTATTAGAGAGTAGCCAAGAGTTGTAAGGAAGAATCTAAGTTTTAATATGTATTAATGTTTAGTGAGACGACGATTATATTCTAAATATCCAAGGGATCCTACGTAAAAACTTTAGTTGAATACCTACACATAGTTGTGTAGTGAGAAGGTGATTATATTCTAAGTATCAAACCAATATTGGTTAATCATTCGCTCCAGGACCTTAATCACAATTTGATTACAAAATGATCCTCTAACTGAACGGAGACAAATTTTCTTGCAAATAAAGTAAATTAGACAAGCGTGTGTTATTCAGGCGTAACAAATACTTGTTGTTGAATCGCGAAATTATTCGGCATTGTGTTGTGTATAACGTTAGGTCCAGATTAATTTTTAATGGCTTTAAATAATGCAGAATGTGTCAAGGAAAACGTTAAATAGGCTTTGTTTATCTTTTCGAAGATAACCATATATTGTGGATGATGTGATGGGTGATGGGTGATATAATGATAATGATGGATTAGGCTATAAGTGGTAAGCAATGTGCACATGGTTAGTGATTGTACCACTGTTGGTCTTTAAATCTACTGCGGATGGTGACAGTGGTCTACCACAAACTGACCGCAGCTGGACCGTTATACTAACTCCGCAAATATTCTGTTTAACAATATCATATCCAATAGCTAAAGTACGCCTGTAATGAGTTTTTACTTCAGTTCCAATCACCAGACCTGCCATTCCTAGTAGGTTGTAGGGTGTTAACTGAACTTGCTGAAAGAACACCTTCGGTCTTGCAGAACATTTTAGCATTCATCGTTCCACCATCGTACGTTACTTCTTCATGTCTGTCAGGTGTTGCATGATCATCTCACGAGATACTGCAACTATTGAATTAGTTAATCTCAATAATTAAAAAAAAACATATACAATTAAAAACTGTTATAAAGTTTTAAATTTGTTATAATATTTTTACCAATCAGCTTTAAGAAGAACACAACACGATCTTCTTAGTGAAGTTTTTGTGCGTATTTGAATTTAATAGTAACTAGCCCATGATTGCTGCCACATACATTGTTCAGACACTTTCAGTCTAAAAGGACCGACAGTTAGTAGTACCAGAGTTTAAGTAGATGAAATCAGAAGAAAAACATTAAAACAGGAATAAAAGATACATTCTAGTATGATAAGTTATTCTTAGCTATTTTTGGTTTCTTTTTATACTGCTTCAGGGTAAGAATATTTTCAAACTTAAGAATCTACTTTTATTCTAAATATGTTTTGCAGTTGCTTGAAGTCATTTATGCTGAATTACACGAGGGTTTATGTAATATTCCTCATTGATGTTATAATCCTCATCATGTTGTCGTCTTTAGTCCACGGTGGCCACATAGCTTCTGATTTTATATTTAAAATAATGATCTTGACACTTAAACCCCTCCTAGAAATTACATAGTATAACAGGGTAGAGAGAGAGAGAGCAATAAATTATATTCTGCACTTGGATTCTCCTGTAATTCTTCATGACTTTGCTAACAATGAAGATAATGGGACCTTGCCATTGTTGGGGGTTATGCCTTTATTTTACCCACATAAGTGAATAAGTAACGATGAAAATATTACTCCTCAATACGATTCCTAGTTAATGTTAACTGGTATCACGTTTAAAAACTATTGGTTTCAAATATGTTACTTGCATGTCATTTACTATTTAGATCAATATTGATCCGCTAAAAACTCTTTAACTTTATACATTGGCTCAGTCCAACGTTATGCTTTATAAAGGACTCTCCTAACTAAGTGGTTAACTGTTTCTTCTTATGTCTTATTAATAAAAATCCAAGTTTAGGTTTGTATGCAACCTTCTTATCTTTTTTAACAATGAAATTAAAATACATAATCATTAAGCCAAATTTTGATCTTAGAAATGGATTATTCTTAAATATACACTCAAAATTCAAATCAACTCAAATTAATTGTGCATTTGGTATTATAAAATATAAAGGCATAAACAATAATGAACTTCTAAGTTTATAAATAATTTCTTATCGACTGCAAACCTCATGCTAGCCACTTTTCGAATGATAAAAATAAAATATGACACGTTTATGGAAGTATATACAAAAAGTAATTAATGTTCCAAAAATAATCGTAAAAGGATACACACATACACGCACGCATACACACCACTGCAGATCACGATTGCCGGCACATATATTGTGCCTTAGGAACGGTAACGGTTCAAGTAAATAATTATCCGGCGAGATCTTAAAACTTGAACAGCTGTCTATTTTGATATCATTGAGGGATTTCTAGGTTTGAAAATCAGTAAAAGCGGTAAAATATTTGTTCAAGACCGTCGTTCTGTGGTGAGGAACTTGCAGGGCAAGTGAGCCAGAGCGAGTATTCCTTGAGCTTGAGCTTCTCTCAGTTATACATCCAAAGTCGTGTGTAAAGGTATCCAGAGGTAAACCACTCTGTAGTAATCATTGCTACCTTCATATGCTTGCTTCAGCGTCTATATACGAATACAATAATATAATTTCCCTTTAAACAGTCATTGTATCTCTATTTATAAATCATTTTCACCCAGCGTTGATAAAGGATAAGTGGGGAGTTGTGCAGGGTTATTGACAGCGAATGAATCCGTAATACATTATAAACAAAAATATTTATAAATTATGGACGATTTTAAATTTTCTCATAATGATTTTTAAGAACATTTTTACCTTTAATTTTCGAGAAAAATATTTATTACAACGCACTTTAAACAAATTAACTAGTTAATTTAAAATATATAATGCAACTCGTGTTCCTCAAAGACTTACCTAAATTGTTATTATTAAGAAATTTTATTAGTATTTGATACTGACTATATTGCTAATGAAGCTCAGACATATTTTAATATGACTGATTCTAACCTTAATAATAAAAGTTGCAGGCATATGAAATTTTACTGCATTAATTTTGATATTTTCTATAAAATAAATATATTTTTAGAATTCACTTTTATACATCCGTTACTAAAATGTGATTTTCACAACAAAAATTATTTTCAATTAACAAAAAACCATGATTTAAACCATCTAACAAGGCGGCCATTGAATCAAACTTGTTTAAATATTTACTAAAAGCGAGGCGAAGGGAGAACAATTTGCTGACTTTGATTAAAGTTCATTGTGCCTCAAGCAATAGGTTTGAAATTTTCAAATAAAAAGTTATTACTTCAGTCGAGTTGTGTTTATGTCAGCCTATATTTCATACATTTATATTTAGTTTCAAGTAAAGGCGATTCTAACATGATTTCATTTGTATTGTATCGATTTAATACAAATATGGGACCCCTTGTAACCGAGGGCACCAGAGAATAACAGAAAATATCGGTCTATAAGTATGGTATAAGTTACCCTATTTATTGATAGTACATTATTTAATTCTTAAGCCTTACAAATATGTGTTGATTATAACATCGAATTTAGACAATGTGGATAGCCTTTTATAATTGACGTATTTACTTACTACTATTTATTAACAGAATTGAACTAAAGTATATGAGCCCTAAATAAAAATGAAGGAATTATAATAATATAAACAAAACACCTGTCGAACCTACTAAAAACAATATTAGAAAATTTATTAAAAGCATTTTTTAATACCATATAAATTATGATAAAGCATAGATAAATGTACATTTGTAACAATATGTAATTGTTCAATGAGTATAAATACTGTTTCTGAAAGCTTATACAAGAAATATTATATTCTTCGAAATTAAATCAAATACTTATATAAATTATAACACCATTCTCACTTTAGGAAAACTAATATGTGTTGATTTTAAAAAGATAATCAATAATCATAAATAAAGAAGCATCTGTTTAATTCTGAATAATGGGCTTTTGAACACCAAATAGCTGTACAAAGAATGGAATTTGCACATCTCAAATGTTTTGCAACAAACTGAAAAATTTCTACTAATTTCAAAATTTTAATATCACTGCAGTCATCACAGGAAGAATTTCAAGCATAAACGTGTGTTTTGCAATATTGAATAGCAATTATATTATAACGCACAAAGTAAAATAAAGTAAACAAAACATTAACGCATTAATTTATTTCCCAAATTTTATTCTAGGGCTAAAAGATAAATAAATGTTCTTTACAATATAAATACAATACAGATATAACTGTATTTTTTTAGTTGGCACCATAAACTAACTTACGTTTAATCTATTTATTTTTATTGATTATACTTACGTAAATGTTGTTTGAAAATATTCACTAACTTTCTCTTCTGAAACTGTATGCTTCTCGTTCCTAAATAAAGCAAAACAAATAACTAACTAAACACCACGTAAATATTTTATTAAAACAAGATAGACATTTTCTAACTGGCTTCAAACTAATTTATCTCGTTAATTTTCTTTTGCCTCATATGTCAGAAAGAAGGAATTTTAAGATTTAAATCTTGTCTGGCAAAAAAATGGTAATGAAAGAGAAATAAACATATTAAAATCATACTTTACGCTGCGTAAGTAAAAAATATAAATTAAAATCAAAGCATGCAATACAAATGTCCCCTACGAGGAAAACATAAATATATTACTTCCGTACTTCTAACTTCTCTTATCTACTAATGAAGGGACTCGCTAAGTAAACAAAGTTACGTTAATTCAAGTTCGATTGCAAGCTTCATTCAATATTGGCGGTTGGTCCAGTATTAGCTCATACGAATCCTCAGATTCTCCAGTAGTTCCGCTCTCTGACCTATTTCCCCGATCTTATTGTCTTGGAGGATCTGTAAATCTAGCTCTTCTATACTTAGTGCTGGCTTCTATAAACTAGTTTTCTCAGAAATGATCATCAGTTCAAATCAATTCTATAACTATGTTTCATATGTGATGCAGGTTAGTGGGCATGGGTGCAGAGGTGGGACTCTACACAGCCACAGATAACCCCCACCTCAGGCTTCCGGTGCTGGGCAAGCGGAGGCCAGGCCACAGGGAAATCGGGTAGAGGCCCTGTCCCCGAGGGTACCCCCGCTCCTGGCTATTCCAGGCCGTCTCTTGCCGCAGGATGAGCTGGTTTTTTTAATATTAATGAACGTAAAATGAGTTGTATATATGTAGTCCAAAATTTCAAAATATTTATTTTCATTTGACAGTTAATGACATTCCTGTAGACATTTTTCAGAAAACAAAGTAGATAAATATTAGTGTACAAATAAACTTGAAAAATGATTTATTACGTAAATAGTAGAATATTCCGACTAAAGCTTCACATACGGCTTTTTCCTGAGGCTTAATTCAAATACACAGCATGTGAAGTTAAGAAGGTCTATTATAAATCTTATAGTGGTTTTAATTTGTAGACCACCTGATTTGAATTATTTATGCCTTGCTATAGGTAAGAGCTCCATCATTTAGACCATAAGTAGTCTCACTAAAAAAACTCGAAATTCCGATTTTGGCATTCCTCCCCACCATTAATTTATTCGGTTATATCGTATTCTGCTTTTTATACAAATTACACATAAGTTATTAGATATTACAGAATCAGTTTCACACTTACAAGAGTCAATCATTGACCGTGTATCTGTATGTCTGTTTGTAGGTTGTGGAAGGGACTGTGCTGACAAACACCGCCTGTCTAGAGACTCCTTGTGTCCACTCATTAGGCGTCTGTCAAGCCAAACACATTCACAATACAATTGCTAGTACCATGTTACAACAGTCAATGTAGGTGTTCAACAAGCTGTTGTCACGCCAAACACGTTCACAAGACACTTACCATGTTACAAGAGTCAATCATTGACCGTGTATCTGTATGTCTGTTTGTAGGTTGTGGAAGGGACTGTGATGACAAACACAGCCTGTGAAGAGACTTCTTGTACTCACTCATTAGGTGTTAAACAAGCTGTTGTCAAGCAAACACATTCACTAGACGATCTTAAAATTTTAGCTATAGCTCTCTTTATTCTTGAGATATCCTGCCGAGATATAAATAGGTGAAAAATCATACATGAAAAAGATTTTACGTCTCCCCGATCAAACTAAATGAAATCGTGTCATCCTACTGTGTGATAATATTAAGTGATGCTAAGCCAAATTCCTTAGTTGGATATGAAAAATCATGGAATTTATTCTTTGCTATGTAGAAATGAATATTTTCTACAGAATTTAACGCCTAGGCGTGAAATAATTCTCGAGATATCTTGTATAAATGATTTATTCTTATTTATTCGTTAAGTTAGGATTCATGTAAGCGTTTAAATATTGAGAGTCTGCGTAGTTGTATTTTTACTCCATACTACTTACCAAGTCAGTAATCACCAAAACTTGTTTGTGTTGGGACTTTAATGCATGTTTATATATGTCACATGTTTCATATATTAAAGTTGTTTACAATATTTTTATTTCAAACTTTTAGATCGTTACCATTAGTCACATATATAGGAATGAAGCAACATGCAAAGTTTAAGTCAATAGATCTATTCTAGTGTACAGACAAACAGAAATTGCATTTTTGTAGTCTCTAGAACCGTAGCTTCAATGACACTCAGAAAATGTCAAATTTTGTTGCAATCAATTAGAAATTCTGTTCTGTAATCCAATGTCACAGTCAATATTTCTATACAAGCCAACAAACTTGCCTTATAAGATTGTTTCATGACTGCCTAACGAGCATGTAACTAGACATGATATCCTCCGGGGGACTTTACAAACTCTCTTATGCCCAGCATGTACAACACGTATACTCCCTGTTACACAATGTAATATAGTATGCTCTTACCGTGTAGTTTGTTATAAACCAGTTTAACTGAATGAAATGAGATAGATGTATTACATTCAATAGTTAGTTAATTTGGAATACATTTAATTCGTATAATAAACATTTTACATTTTAGAATTTAGTAATCTTGCGTTCCTTGAAACGTTCTTAAGTTTCAAAACATAACGATTTATTTATTTTAGATTAATGAAAAAAATTTCTTCAACATATATTATTAATCTCGTATTATCTGTTTTGTAATATTTTTGTTAAACATTTTTAAGTGATATAACAAAGTATTAAATAAAGGTATGAGCATTATGTATTCAGTTTTTAATTACACTATTTAAAAGACAATCTGAAAAGAAAAGTAGTTCATAATTTATTATCAATATTTATTCATTTTAATGAAATAAAAATATGTCCACTATAAACATAAATATTACAAACATATTGCCCGTGTTGTTTTAGGCTAATTATATTCTCTTCTTCGTTTCGGAATGGGTTTTAAAATATTCTAGTTTCGCAGGTATAGTAATTGATCCTGCATTCTACAATTTTATTTGGAAACTTAGAAAGCATTTGAAAATTAAACCATTATTGTGTTTGGTTATAAAAAAGTGTCATAGTGCCAGGAGTGTCGATACTGTGTGCTGGAGTTTTGAAAGGCCTTAGCTAAACTCATACATGTGCTTGGAGTTGGATAAGATACTATTTTGTGTTCCACTGCGTGCGAAGATACCCGAATTTTTCTCTATCGAATTTCTGCGAACGTCTGGTGTTCTCTAAAGTTCAATTCTGGACAAGTTTCTCTTTATAATAATAATCAGTGATTTTGCGCAGCTTAGTTTGGTGAAGAATCCCATTTTTGATAATGAGTTGAAGAATGTCTTCCTAATGTCTTGAAGTGAATTTGTTAAGGCTTCAGGAATGTCTTGGCTCAGTTATTGGGTGGTGCATGGTCAATGAATCGAGTCTTAAAATATGTAAGTCAACTATAATTGTATTTAATTGGAGTAGGAATCCTCTCCTTATGATGATGATAAGGCTCCTTTTGAGATTGAAATTAAAAATGGTCTTTCCCAGCAATCTATAATTTCATGGCAATGTAGTCAAACCGTGCAGGAGGGCTGACGAGCTCCTCGAATTCAATATACTGACGACACGTGATCTGATTGGCGTATTTGTACTTCTACCTCGGCATTGTTCTCTCGTTCACCAAAAATCTTAGAATATGCGACTCCTGTTTGGTCTCCATATCAAATTGGACATAAGATAGATTGGAAACTATCCTGAGGACATTCTTAATACTAGTTGGTGTGATGCGGAGGTTTAAATGCAGATAGGTTCCTGGTTTCGACTTACAGGCCGAGCTTCCGGAGCTGAAGACAAGCCCCTGTGCTGGTTATGTTATCCTCCTCTATACACATTTAAGGTGCCTTGTAAATTTCCCTGACCTTCTTGCTATGGTATACGGGCCTCGTCCAGTACACACCCCATTAATTTGTTTGGCTCGCTACCAGCTATGATTATTATATATGTTTTTGTTTTTTGCTACCAAAAAATGTCATACCAAATATTAGCATCTGTAACGCTTCTGTTCTCCTTAGATAATAATATTTATTACAAGTAGAACTATTTATATTGAATGTGAATGGGGATTTCAAATAACAATAATGATATTGGAATGATAACTTGACGATGAACTTTAACATATAATCATATAAACTTATAATAACACCTAATAAATGTGTAACGATTGGGAGTATTAATGACGAGTCCAGGTGTTCAGTAAGGGGGAGCCGAACCTCGAGATGAGCGGTTTACTAATCCTATTATCTCAGTGCAGACGTCCTAATCAGGTTTTGTGTTGAACGTTCCACCTCTTTTACATTTGCTGCAGATACATAAAATAATCCTTTTAAACATATACAGAGGAAATAGTATTATGTTTTGAAAAGTAGTTGTATTACGTAGTCCAAATAAAACCGGAACTCGATCTGTGGAGTTTGTTATAATTGTGAAATTAATGTAGTGCCGTAGAAATTGTTTGATTAAATACTATTTCAGAGGAATGTATCAGTCCTGCACCAATGTTCAACTACCTGGTAATATATATCTCTTACCATTTATATTTCGAAATCTTTTATTTTTATTTTGAGGCTCTGCTTCTTTTTTAATCAATTTAGAACTTTATTTGTAACTTTTAAATGCAATTATCATTTTCCATATATTAAAGAATATTTCTTATTCATTTTACGGACTTGTAAAATTCTCTAAAACTTTAATACATGACGTTAAAAACCTTTGAATATAACCATAGTAACAGCCACCCAGGGCCTTGTACGTAATTAAGTAGGTTTTGCACGTGTGTGGGCACTTATGTTTCGAGCGAATTGTACGTCAATGTTCAGTTTGCCTTGTTGCCGCCACCAAGGAATTATGTCAAAACTTTCATATTTACGGTTATTGCAATTTATGTATATTATATATATATATATAATATATGTATTATTTATCAACCAAATTTTCATGTCATAGGTATATGTTTTATTATGTATATGGATGCTAATGCCGTTGGTCAAACCTGCTCAGATTTTTAAGACTTTAAACTTTATTTAGTTAGAATGAAGATCATTAAATGTTATATTTTTCAGAAAAAATCAACTAAATGTCTTTCCCTAGCTCTTAATGGTATGTGCACGTTAATGCGTAACGCAATAAAATTAAAATGTCCTCAGTTAATTTACAATATTTACGTTAGAAAGTTACTAGATTAAAATTATTATATTTTTAATTGGTGTGGTTACTCGACCTCTATAAAATTACGAAGTAGAAACTGAATTACTGCGACAACGGTGTATCAGTTATTACAAAATGTCGACACGCATCAGCGGCCAGGCGAGAGTTTGTCACATTTACATCGATAACCGGCGCCTCGGGCTGACAATCGAGTCATCGACTTCGCGCCAAACACCGATATCTCCTCTCCAATAGTGGATCAATATTGATGTTGAACCTCGTTAAGTTATATTTGTATTCTATAGCCCAACAAAATATTTCGCCATTGAATTTATCTAAATTTTGAACTCAACTACATGTTTTACTATCGAAAGTCAACTTCTAAATTTAATTAATCGAAATATGAATATCGTCTCAATGAAAAGCATCACTCTCAAATAACTGTAGGAATTCCGTTAGCGATGATTTGGATTATCATGAAATACTAAAGACGTCTAATACCGTTATTGTTATTGGTATTTGTTGTTTTGTTGGTGTCAAATTGGCTTTGGTAACAACAACAATTTCTCCACTCACCTTTGACCTGATGACAAACACGTCACAACACGTCAACCATGGCTGAACGTACTCGCCCTTAGGTTTGTTGATATTTACGAATGTATTCAGCTACATTTCACCCTTCTCACTTCGTTATGTGTTGATATTTGATCGATCCGTAAGTTATTCCACTTAGCTGACAGGTTTGGTAGGGAATTAAATACATTCTGTGATCCATAATGATTCAGTCAAATTCCATAATTAGTTTTATTGGATCAGCATCAGTCTGTCTGTCCGTCTATCCAGTCGATATCTCAATCAAATTTGACATATACACTTTCAATGTTTCATAAAGCTTCATTTCTATATATCCAACATGGTGTTTGATGATAGTTCATGCCACTCTATGGTATTTGTTTGAGCATTAGTAAACATTTAAGAATTGTTCTTCTGGGCAAACAAGAAGGCAACGAAGAAATTGCAGAATAAGTATATTTTCAAAAAGACGAGTAAAATAAAACAAAAATTTAACATAAGATATAATAACACTTGTAATGAAGTAAAATGAGCTATGGACTTGAAATTTTACATGCCTCCTCAGCGAAGCCTGTTTCACGACATGTGGTGTGGCGCACTCCCACCTACAGTTCATATCTGAATTGTATTATACAGTAAAATATGGTCCATTTATATTTATAACCAAATACCATCAGAGCCAAACAGTGTAATGAATTGTAACGTACAAGATTAAGCATGCATTACAGTTAATAAGTGAAGAATAAGGAAGCTGGTGTAACAGTTTGTTTGTCTTGGTTCATTGTAACTTGTTCTAAACTTCATGCACTAAACTCACACAATAATATACCTAAGTGGAAAATGTATGTTTATATTGATAGCTGATTGAGATATAAAATAGATTAAGAAAGATGAGGTAAAGAAGGTTAATAGATTAAGAAGTAAGCCACAAGCCAATAAACATACCTAACAGACCACCTGTATTTCGTTATTTTAAAAATATTTGTTTCCCAATTAACTCAAGATATGATTTTCCTATCAGGTCATTCATATTAGTATGCACCTACAACATATAAATTCATAAATAAACTTAAACATCATTGACAACGGTTAATAATATTATACTTGTGGTAAAAAGTTGTGTTCAGTATACAATCGTAAACTCCGATTTGTATGGGGAAAAATTCTGCTTAGTAAAAACAAAATATCAGGACGTAAATATCACGGCCTCATTACTTACAGAGTCCCAGTCTGCAGCAGACAGAAGCATCACTGAATTATCGCTGATCTGGGTGATTTATTTACATTAATCAACACATGGGCTGTGTGTGGGGGTTATACTGTACAATTGACACTTTTACTGTTACATCGCTCTAGCTTGGAACAGAACAATACAGTGAATGTTTAGATTTGGTTTGACTGTTCACAAAATACAAGTATAATCTATTTAACTTAACATAAACTCAAAGATAATACAAAAGTTAAATCTATTAAGTAAACGAATATTTTAGACCTGTTACATCGACACCATCTGCTTTCTACATTAAGTCTATTATTAATAACACTATTTTGTATTAAAATTTCTACACCTTTAAAAGTATTGAGTAACTATTCGCAATTATTCGATGGATTTTGTGTTGAAATAACCGTATGTGGTTACTGGAGAGTTTTGGCTGAGCGTTAGTAAATACATTTGTCTATTGATGATGACTACTGACGAATTAATTTATTTGTAAAATAAATAGTAGTACAGTATAGTATAGTTATTGGATATTTTAGCAAGTGGCAAAGTAAAACGCTGAGCCTATCTATCAGAATGAAATGGACTATACAGTTGAAAAAATACCATACAGTCTCGGTATAGTCTGTTACGCGACAAGTGGTGTACCGTTTTCCTACCTTTTTATTAATATTTATTACTCTTTTACGATTATTGCACATTAAATCCTAACACCAGTAAAATATATACACTATAAGATATGCTAATTTTATAAAAATATTATATTAATTTTAAGTGGAAAAAATAAGAGAGCCTGTCTGTGTTATAGTAAAGTAGGCTTTATTATGTGCAATAATTTGATAATGACTTTTCGTAATTCGTATATTCATCAAATTATTTGAACCTTAAATCGTTTAACATACATAAACAAGTTTAAATCAATGTTCGAAGTGGACTGCAAACATATTATCTTCTCTGATGTTTACTCAACTGTCTGACCAGTTTCCACTATTGCTGTTTCCCAGCCTCTGAACTCTACTGATATATAGACATACTGATTATCTGCATAATGCACCTATTACAATGGATTGTGTGCCATTTTAATAACTGATTTGAAAGGGTAATTCTCAGAACGACTAATGGCTTGGATGTTATACTATTTCAGTACTTGTTTAAATTTATTAGAACTAAGCATTAGTTTCTGTAATGGAATTGGCAATCACTTTATATTGTATAGTCTATTGATTGTTTTGAAAGATGGCTAAAATTTGAACTGATTATTTCCGAGTAAATCATTACTATAGTTTTATTATACTTTCTATAATACTATACAGTAGCATTAGATATGAAGTAAAATGACGAGTAAAATTTGGAAGATTCAATATATTGAAATGTCTCATTATTTACAAAAGAATTCAAAATGTGAAACGATAAATGGCTTTTCACCCCAAATTATACATTATACGAGCAGTTAATCTTTACCGTAATCTGTTTACATTTTTAATTGCATGGTTGCTTATAAATTATAAGCCTAACCTAATATAATATAAACAGTAATTATAAAACCTAATTATAAAGTATATAGCAGGCTAATAAATAACAAGACAGTTTTTTTCTTCAGCACGATTGTCGTTCATTTTGATTAATCGTTTGGATTCGCTTAAGGCTCGATTTCATTTTGTTAGATCTAATGTTAACTTTTCTATTACGGTTTAGGTACTTTTGGGTCTATTTATATGTATATAATTTCATAAAACATTTATTACAATATCTGTCCGATATGCGTTTTACTTGGTGCTCTATTATGAATGTAGCCAATTAACAGTATAACGCGTTGTGTGTAACAGATTAATAGTAAATTACAGTGTAATAAATTGTATAGTAACTAATGTTTAAGGTTAATCCTTGGAACTAGTTTGAATATTTCAGTATTTATGTCAGAAACCCCTATTACAAGATTTAGTATACAACACAAATTTAAATGTCTCAGGTTTTCGCCTTGGTTTCCTTCTTGCCTTCCATATTATTTAACATTTTCAATCTCCAGGTAATTTATACTAATAAAAATATATTATTAATTTCTAGAACTCGAAATTTACATAAAATTACTGTTGCAGCATGTATTATAAAAATTACACATGCAGATTAAATGAATAGCAATTCACCTAAATAAAACAGGACAGGGCGAATTATCAAAATAAATCATTAGTGTACTAAATATATACAGAGTAAGTCTAACAATAACATTTATTTCGATCTAATAATAAAGTCTTAATATTTTTTTTAATTATTATGTTTAAGAAAATATTTCCTTTTTTCTTATTCAGATGATACAATTGTTATTCATTATGTATATTTTGAATGATAGTATTCGTTATTTCACATAAAAAATATCAGATAGAAATAGGTTTAGAAATGCCTTGATTAGCCACTATCAACCATTTTGAACTTTGAATAAAAAAGTATTACCTTTAAAACCAGTCATGCAAAACAAACCACATGTGTTCGAAGAGATAAGAGTAAAAATATTGTCATATATTCTTTAATATAAACAAAATGGCGTATGTTTAAGAATTTTTAAGTTAAATTACAAAACAACCGTTATAGTTATAAATATTTATTAGATGTCAAATATTTTAAAATTTTTATTGAAAAATTGTTATTTCTACGAAATCCGTCAACTAATTAGCGAGTACTACCACTTTAAAGGCAGGCTTGCACAAGGCAGGAACAGCAAAGATTTGTCTTTTGATAAGCACCAGCTGTTTTATATAAGTTTCTAAGATAAAAAATACTTTACAATATTTATATAAATTACAACGATACTTTTTCGAACGAAATCCGTTACTGTATTAGCGAACACGACTACTTTAAAGATAGGCATGCACAAGCCGGGAGCAGCAAACAACTGATACCTTTTAACTATTCGTCCTAGGTCTAGAAATGAAGTTTTATGCAAAATTTGAATTCTATAGATCAGTTTTACAGAGGTATCGCATGGGCAGGTAGAATAACGTATAAACGGTCGAACAGAAAATAATTTATCCCAGCCCCTCGAATAATAGGTGTCGCTAACGCTCAGCCAATTAATAACTATTATTGATTATTGAAATGACTTCTTTTCTTCGCAGCCTAGATCAAATTGAAGTGATTAAAATGTGGCTAATTATAATCTAATATTATGATCATAACTCATTAGGAAGGTGTCGTGAATATAGACGTATAGTCGTAACAGTAGATATGAATGTAAGGGTTCTAGCTCACTTTTGGGACAGTCAGAAAATCAACGTAAAATACTGTTTAAAGGACAATAAACTAATCTGTAACTCACGAATGTAAAAATAACCGAATCTATAGCTGTTTTACTGTTCATTGTAGGCTTCTAATTTCTAAGCTGTTTTAATGAAAAAATCCAGAAATCTTCGAAATCTTTATTCCACGAAGTTAATTGTAACACAGTCTTTATCTTTAATAGTCTTCTTTCCAGTAACAACCAAGTGTAATTTTTCATTTTTGTTCAATTCTTTAATCTTTTTTTCATCCAAAACAGTCAAAAATCTGTTTGGCAAGTGTACTTTACAATCTTCCAACTCGGCAATTATTGTAAACCCGAATTTATCTTTCATTTTCTCCAAATTCACAATTTTGTGTTTCTTATTTTCTTCTAATTCTATTAATTTCTTGTATTCTTTGAACTTTAAATCACCAACCTCATTTAATTCCTTTAGTAGCTCCATTTACATAAGAAAAAAATTATTGAAAAAATAGTATAAAGAATTTAAATTACCCCCTACAAACCAATATAGTACTTACTATTTTGTCCTATAACTATACTATACTATTTTTTCAATAATTTTAAGTCTTAGTTTACAGATTTTTCTATAATAAATAGAAGAATCTATCACTGTTTCACCAGAAATTGTGCTGATTTCTGTCAAATTCAAGTAAAAATCATTACTTTTTCAAATTCATAGTTAAGAAATTTTCCCTATTTAAATGGAGAGGAAAAAAGGTATCATGTCCATACTGCAAAAAAGATGTTTTTGAACATCATTTTACCCGACATTATAAGTCAAAGAATCATCTGAAAAATAAAGATATTTATGAAAAAGAATTAAATTATTTGAAGACTTGGGCTAAAGAAAATCAAATTGCCGATCACCAAAACATGTATAATATAGAAAAATTGCGTGAACTAAAGAAAAATTTTAAGGAAAGTAAAAAAGATCTCAATCTATTTAAAGATGAAAAAATTCAATCAATCGCTGAGAAATTGTCCATTGAAACAAACGATAAAACTAAGTCTGAAATGATCGAAGAAATTGACAAAACTCTTAATGAGAAACCTGAAAATATCATTGATGTAGAAGTTTTATCCTCAATACATGGTCTATTTAAGCAATACATTTTAACAAATTTGAACGACAATTTCATGTCAATTTACAAATATCTTTCTATTTTGCGCCCAGAAATTAAAAGTTTAATCGAAAAATTTCAAGAAACTGTGAAAAATAGTAAAGGATATCTCTCTTTAGAATGCGAATACGAACGAACTTTAGTGAACGGTGAAACACAAACGTGTCCAATGTACTTTACTATAAAAGCAGACGAGATCTTTGATGTAAACGACTTTATTACTAAGCAATTTAATAAATTAACACATCGAGAACAGACAAATCATCCAAATAAGGGTTCTGGATGGACATTTAAAAGCTGCAAACAACTAGTTTTGAGCCTTAATAAACACGAAATAATGAACGCAGGATCATATATCGATTTGCCAAAGAAAATCAAAGATAAGAAAGCTTGTGTAAATATCAAAAATAAAGATGATTTCTGTTTTGTTTATTCTATCCGATGCGCTATTGAAAAACCTGAAAAGAATGCTGACAGAGCAAAGCAATACGAGAAATTTGTAAATGACGAGATATTTTCAGGTTTCGAGTATCCAATGTCCTTAAAAGATATACAATTATTTGAAAAACGAAGCAGTAAAGCAAAGTATAATTATCCGAAAATGTCTGTAAATGTCTATAGTTTTGATGAAAAACTCAATATTGTTCCGTTACAAATTTCAGAAATTTATGATGCCGAGTTAGAAATCGATTTATTGTATGTTAAACAAGATGACAAATCTCATTATGTTTTGATAACAGATTTAAATAAGCTCGTTTTCTCTCAGTTATCTAAGTGTAAAAATAAAAAATTTCTATGCAGAAGATGTTTAAGCCATTTCTACAAATCTGGAGATTTAACAGACCATTTAGAAATTTGTAAAAATCACGAAGTTTGTAAGCCAATTATGCCGTTTCCAGGTCAAACAACAACATTTATTAATTATCAAAAGAAATTTTCTCATCCTTACGTTATTTATATGGATTTTGAAAGCATATTAGAGAAGATTCTCACATGCAAAAACAATCCGCAAAAGTCGACTACAACCAAGATTCAGAAGCACATTCCTTATGGTTTTACTCTATATTTAGTGTCAAATGTGACAAATCGCATGTACAAACCGATATGTTATCGAGCCAAAAATGAAGAAGATTTGCCGAATGTTCCAAAACAATTGTTTGAAGAGCTCAATAAATTATCGAAATACATAGCTAAAAAATATAATTCTAAGAACCAAAAACCCATGAAATTAACTGAAGAAGAAGAAATTTCGTATCAAAATTCCAGTCTTTGTCATATTTGTGAATGTGAGGGTTTTGATAATCAAACAAGAAAAAAAGTACGAGATCATTGTCATTTAACAGGTAAATTTCGAGGTGCTGCTCATTTATCTTGTAACTTGAATCTCAAATTTCCTCAAAATATTCCCGTTTTCTGCCACAATATGTCAAATTACGATGCTCATTTGTACATAAAAGAATTGGCTAAACAGTATGGTAATGTTGATTTGATTGCAAACACCGATGAAAAATACATAAATTATTCAGTAAATTCAGGATATGGGTATGAGTTTGAAGATGATAAACCAAGAAAGTTCATCAAGTTTTCTTTCGTAGATACGTTCAGATTCATGGCCTCGTCTATAGAAAAGTTAGCTAAAAATCTAAAGAGAGAAGACTTCAAACATACAAATCATTTTATACAAGATGGACTGAATGAGATAATAGAAAGACAGCCAAATGACGACGACGAGATTTTTAAAAATTCTATCTGGAAAAGGAATATTTCCCTATGAATTTATCGATAGTATTGAAAAAACTTGATTACACAGAAGAATTGAGAATTCAAGATTTCTATTCACTTTTGACAGACGAGAGCATATCTGAGAAAGATTTTCAACACTACTTAAATGTATGGAACAAATTAAAAGTAAAAAATCTAGGAAATTACTCCGATCTCTATAACATTCAAGATGTTCTATTGCTCGCTGATATCTTTGAAAATTTTAGGAATATTTGTTTGAATTGCTATAAACTTGATCCAGCACACTATCTAACAGCTCCCAGTCTTGCATGGGATGCTATGTTAAAATTAACGAAGATAGAATTACAATTAATTAGTGATTATAATATGTATTTGATGATCGAAAAAGGTATTCGCGGAGGCATTTCTCAGTGTATTAAACGATATGTGAAAGCAAATAACAAATATTTAAAAGATTTTGATAAGACAAAGCCCGAAAACTATTTGTTGTACGTCGATGCAAACAACCTTTATGGGTATGGACTTATGCAAAATTTACCATATAACGAAATCAAGTGGATGGATCCTAAAACGTATACAACAGCAGAATGGAAAGAAACAATTTTGGAACTCACTGGCGACGAAGATTATGGTTATATTCTCGAAGTCGATCTTGGATATCCAACAAATTTACACGAACATCACAAGGATTTACCTCTTGCTCCCGAACATTATAAAAACAAACTTTGCACAACTCTACTGGATAAAACTGAATACGTTGTTCATTCGAGAAATTTGAAATTCTATCTGGAACAAGGAATGGTGTTAAAACATGTGAATAGAGTTATCGCATTCGATCAGAAGCCTTTTATGAAAGAATACATTGATTTTAACACAAACATGAGAACCAAAGCTACAAGCGACTTTGAAAAGGACTTTTACAAGTTAATGAACAACTCTGTTTTTGGAAAAAGTATGGAAAATGTGCGAAATAGATGTGATATTAGACTAGGAAATGAAGAATTTTCAATGAAACAAGCTAAGAAAACAAATTTCAAATGCTTTAACATCTTTGACGACAACTGTATAGCGAGTCACATGTACAAACAAAAGGTTAAATTTAACAAACCGATTTACATAGGATTTTCAGTTCTCGACCTCTCAAAATTGCTAATGTACGAGTTTTATTACAACAAATTAAAGAAGTTTGATCCAGATTTGAATCTGTGTTACATGGATACAGACAGTTATTTCCTAGAATTGAAACGAGATCCTTTTAAAATTATTAAAGAAAATATAGATGATTTCGATACGAGCGACTATCCAAAAGATCATGAATGTTTCACTACTAAAAATAAGAAGGTAATAGGGAAATTCAAAGACGAATTGAACGGCGAGATATTAGAAGAATTTTGTGGTTTAAGATCAAAGATGTACTCGTACAAATATCTAGACAAAAATCCAGTTAGGTGTAAAGGAATTAAGAGAAGCGTTGTAAATAAAACAATAAATATCGAAAACTTAAAGAGATGTTTGTTCGAAGATAAAGAAGAATTTAGGGAGATGACTGTAATAAAAAGCTATAAACATGAATTGTACACCGTCACTATAAACAAGTTAGCACTGAACGCTAAAGATGATAAGAGAATCGTTCTAGAAAATAAGATCGATACAGTACCTTATGGCTATAAAAATGAAGCAAAATCTGATATATTAGACGAATTAAATAAACTTGGAAACTTTGAAAATTGAGAAATAACCGGAAGTGTTTACGAATATGAATTGAGAAAGTCAAAGCTATAATTTTTTCTATATAAATGGAGTCTCAAAAGAAATGTACAATATGTCAAGAATTTAGACTTTTTGAAGAATTTTCTAAAAATAAGAATACCAAAGATGGATTATACTATTATTGTAAAGATTGTAATAAGAAATATAGAAAAGAATTATATGATAAAATGGAAAAATTAACTTTAGAAGAGAAAGAATGCACACGCTGTAAAATAGTTAAGAATATTTCTGAATTTAACAATTGGCATTATAGTAAAGATAAAAAACAAGCATATTGTAAAGAATGTATTAAACAAATCTTTGCTAGACCAGTTCATTGCGTATGCGGAAGAGAAATTCAACATTTCTATAGTCTTAAAAGACATTTACAAACAAACTATCATAATTCGAATGTTTAACATTTTCATCGTGTAATTTAGATATTCTATAAATCAGTCGAGATTCTGTCATATTTGTAGTAAAATGATTTCCGTTGTATAAAATATTCAAAGATTCTTTCATTTGGTTATACAGATTGATAGAATTTGGTTCGTCATCAATGAACAAAATCTCTAATTCAGGATAATTTATTTTTAGATGTTTTAATCGGTTTGGTATTTCTCGTTTCTGAGCTCTGATAACGTAATAAGGCCATTCCCACATGTGATTCTTCTTAATTAACACAAAAACATGGTGTTTTTTCTTATCAAAATCTTTACATACCATATCTCTCTTCATTAATTCCATTCGCAATTCTTGATTCTCTATTTTCAAGGATTTCATTTGACCTGAAATTTGTAACTGTTTTATTTCATCTTTTAACTGCTTATTTTCGTTTTCAAGTTTGTACTCACCAAATTTACGAATGCTTGGTAAAACATCTCTCGTAACCCATTGTTGAAAGCTTTTTGCTTCTATTTTATGAGATCTTAAAATTAACGAATAAAGTCCTGATTCATTAATGAAAATAGTATCTTTGTGAATATTTGCGAGGTGGCCCTCGAGGGCTACCTTATCTTTTAGATAAAAGTATTGAGATTTGTCACCTTCATCGACATTATTTCTAATCGCTTTTTCTGTATTGTTATATTCCAATATTTCTGCAACATCTTTAGCCTTAAACCAAAATTCATTATTTTCGTCAACAATTGTTAAAATTTCTTTATTATTGAATTTTAGTTGATTATTTCTTAGATCTATGACTGACTCCATTTAGATAGAAAAAATTTAACAAGCAATTTTTTATTTTGAGAGACCTGGTTCATTAATAAAAACAGTACAGGGATGAAGTTTGAAGGTAAGCTATTTATAGCCCCCCTTATATTTAGATTAAAATAGAAGTTTTTATCATCTTCGTCAACGTTTATTCTGATCGTTTGCATAGTATTTTCATATTCTAGAATTTTTGCTACGTCTTTAGCCTTAAACCAGATCACATTGTTTTCGTCAACAATCGTAAAGATATGTTTGTTATTGAATTTTAGTTGATTATTGAGTAGGTCTACAACTGACTCCATTTAGATAGAAAAGAAATTTAACTAGTAATTTTTATTTCAGTATAAAGTCCAGATTCATTGATAAAAACAGGGTCAGGATGAAGATTGTTAAGGGGTCTATGGCATAGACTCTTGTAATTTATATATTTAAAGGCTATTTTCTCGTCATTATCAATATTATTTATGATAGCTTGTCTAGTATTTTCATATTGTAAAATTTCTGCAACATCTTTAGCCTTAAACCAGATCACATTGTTTTCGTCTACAATCGTTAAGATATTCGTGTTATCGAATGTAAGTTGATTATTTCTTAGATCTATGACTGACTCCATTTAGATAGAAAAAAAATTTAACAAGCTATTATTTGAGTGTAAAGGTCGAAAATAGTGTCTGGATGTAATTTTTGTAAGAGTCGCGATTCGATACCCTTGAAAATGTATATCTTCTAGTCTTTTCTTGAAAGTTTAAAGGTAAGAACGATTCGTTCCCCCTAGAAAGACGTGTTTAGAATTTTAAATGTTGTCTTAATCCACTACCATACTTAGAACTTCTAAATCTGTATTTATAGAGTCTTCCTCCAGAAATATTTTGTAAATCGTTAGAATCTACATCAATTTTGCTGTTAACAACTTTTTTAATAATCTCTAATATTTTATCTTCGTCTTCTGTATCTAATGTAAAAGAATCTGATTCTGTATTGTTTAAAATATTTACAGAGCTTTTACTATTTTTAAACTGTATTTCTACGAGTTCTGGCTTATATTTTTCATCTAGAAGATTGTATAAACTTGCTCTTAAATTCTTAAAATCTGTCTCGGCATTTTGTATTAATTCTAAAATTTTATTATTTCTTTCTTCTTCGATTTTATCTTTTTCGCTTTGTAATAATGTAAGTGCTCTATCCATTTATTAAGAAAAAAATTTGGAACGTGGAACGCGGAACGTGGAACGTGAACGTAGAAGTGAACGTAGAACGTGAACGTGGAACGTAGAACGTGGAACGTGGAACGTAGAACGTGGAACGCGGAACGTGGAACGCGGAACGTGGAACGTAGAACGTGGAACCTAAACCTTTACATGTAAAATCACGTTAAATTAAACGTAAAACACAAAATTTACGTTCATGTTACGTTCTACGTTCCACGTTCCGCGTTCCACGTTCCGCGTTCCACGTTCCGCGTTCCACGTTTTACATTAGATACAGAAGACGAAGATAAAATATTAGAGATTATTAAAAAAGTTGTTAACAGCAAAATTGATGTAGATTCTAACGATTTACAAAATATTTCTGGAGGAAGACTCTATAAATACAGATTTAGAAGTTCTAAGTATGGTAGTGGATTAAGACAACATTTAAAATTCTAAACACGTCTTTCTAGGGGGAACGAATCGTTCTTACCTTTAAACTTTCAAGAAAAGACTAGAAGATATACATTTTCAAGGGTATCGAATCGCGACTCTTACAAAAATTACATCCAGACACTATTTTCGACCTTTACACTCAAATAATAGCTTGTTAAATTTTTTTTCTATCTAAATGGAGTCAGTCATAGATCTAAGAAATAATCAACTTACATTCGATAACACGAATATCTTAACGATTGTAGACGAAAACAATGTGATCTGGTTTAAGGCTAAAGATGTTGCAGAAATTTTACAATATGAAAATACTAGACAAGCTATCATAAATAATATCGATAATGACGAGAAAATAGCCTTTAAATATATAAATTACAAGAGTCTATGCCATAGACCCCTTAAAACAATCTTCATCCTGACCCTGTTTTTATCAATGAATCTGGACTTTATACTGAAATAAAAATTACTAGTTAAATTTCTTTTCTATCTAAATGGAGTCAGTTGTAGACCTACTCAATAATCAACTAAAATTCAATAACAAACGTATCTTTACGATTGTTGACGAAAACAATGTGATCTGGTTTAAGGCTAAAGACGTAGCAAAAATTCTAGAATATGAAAATACTATGCAAACGATCAGAATAAACGTTGACGAAGATGATAAAAACTTCTATTTTAATCTAAATATAAGGGGGGCTATAAATAGCTTACCTTCAAACTTCATCCCTGTACTGTTTTTATTAATGAACCAGGTCTCTCAAAATAAAAATTGCTTGTTAAATTTTTTCTATCTAAATGGAGTCAGTCATAGATCTAAGAAATAATCAACTAAAATTCAATAATAAAGAAATTTTAACAATTGTTGACGAAAATAATGAATTTTGGTATAGCTGTTTTACTGTTCATTGTAGGCTTCTAATTTCTAAGCTGTTTTAATGAAAAAATCCAGAAATCTTCGAAATCTTTATTCCACGAAGTTAATTGTAACACAGTCTTTATCTTTAATAGTCTTCTTTCCAGTAACAACCAAGTGTAATTTTTCATTTTTGTTCAATTCTTTAATCTTTTTTTCATCCAAAACAGTCAAAAATCTGTTTGGCAAGTGTACTTTACAATCTTCCAACTCGGCAATTATTGTAAACCCGAATTTATCTTTCATTTTCTCCAAATTCACAATTTTGTGTTTCTTATTTTCTTCTAATTCTATTAATTTCTTGTATTCTTTGAACTTTAAATCACCAACCTCATTTAATTCCTTTAGTAGCTCCATTTACATAAGAAAAAAATTATTGAAAAAATAGTATAAAGAATTTAAATTACCCCCTACAAACCAATATAGTACTTACTATTTTGTCCTATAACTATACTATACTATTTTTTCAATAATTTTAAGTCTTAGTTTACAGATTTTTCTATAATAAATAGAAGAATCTATCACTGTTTCACCAGAAATTGTGCTGATTTCTGTCAAATTCAAGTAAAAATCATTACTTTTTCAAATTCATAGTTAAGAAATTTTCCCTATTTAAATGGAGAGGAAAAAGGTATCATGTCCATACTGCAAAAAAGATGTTTTTGAACATCATTTTACCCGACATTATAAGTCAAAGAATCATCTGAAAAATAAAGATATTTATGAAAAAGAATTAAATTATTTGAAGACTTGGGCTAAAGAAAATCAAATTGCCGATCACCAAAACATGTATAATATAGAAAAATTGCGTGAACTAAAGAAAAATTTTAAGGAAAGTAAAAAAGATCTCAATCTATTTAAAGATGAAAAAATTCAATCAATCGCTGAGAAATTGTCCATTGAAACAAACGATAAAACTAAGTCTGAAATGATCGAAGAAATTGACAAAACTCTTAATGAGAAACCTGAAAATATCATTGATGTAGAAGTTTTATCCTCAATACATGGTCTATTTAAGCAATACATTTTAACAAATTTGAACGACAATTTCATGTCAATTTACAAATATCTTTCTATTTTGCGCCCAGAAATTAAAAGTTTAATCGAAAAATTTCAAGAAACTGTGAAAAATAGTAAAGGATATCTCTCTTTAGAATGCGAATACGAACGAACTTTAGTGAACGGTGAAACACAAACGTGTCCAATGTACTTTACTATAAAAGCAGACGAGATCTTTGATGTAAACGACTTTATTACTAAGCAATTTAATAAATTAACACATCGAGAACAGACAAATCATCCAAATAAGGGTTCTGGATGGACATTTAAAAGCTGCAAACAACTAGTTTTGAGCCTTAATAAACACGAAATAATGAACGCAGGATCATATATCGATTTGCCAAAGAAAATCAAAGATAAGAAAGCTTGTGTAAATATCAAAAATAAAGATGATTTCTGTTTTGTTTATTCTATCCGATGCGCTATTGAAAAACCTGAAAAGAATGCTGACAGAGCAAAGCAATACGAGAAATTTGTAAATGACGAGATATTTTCAGGTTTCGAGTATCCAATGTCCTTAAAAGATATACAATTATTTGAAAAACGAAGCAGTAAAGCAAAGTATAATTATCCGAAAATGTCTGTAAATGTCTATAGTTTTGATGAAAAACTCAATATTGTTCCGTTACAAATTTCAGAAATTTATGATGCCGAGTTAGAAATCGATTTATTGTATGTTAAACAAGATGACAAATCTCATTATGTTTTGATAACAGATTTAAATAAGCTCGTTTTCTCTCAGTTATCTAAGTGTAAAAAATAAAAAATTTCTATGCAGAAGATGTTTAAGCCATTTCTACAAATCTGGAGATTTAACAGACCATTTAGAAATTTGTAAAAATCACGAAGTTTGTAAGCCAATTATGCCGTTTCCAGGTCAAACAACAACATTTATTAATTATCAAAAGAAATTTTCTCATCCTTACGTTATTTATATGGATTTTGAAAGCATATTAGAGAAGATTCTCACATGCAAAAACAATCCGCAAAAGTCGACTACAACCAAGATTCAGAAGCACATTCCTTATGGTTTTACTCTATATTTAGTGTCAAATGTGACAAATCGCATGTACAAACCGATATGTTATCGAGCCAAAAATGAAGAAGATTTGCCGAATGTTCCAAAACAATTGTTTGAAGAGCTCAATAAATTATCGAAATACATAGCTAAAAAATATAATTCTAAGAACCAAAAACCCATGAAATTAACTGAAGAAGAAGAAATTTCGTATCAAAATTCCAGTCTTTGTCATATTTGTGAATGTGAGGGTTTTGATAATCAAACAAGAAAAAAAGTACGAGATCATTGTCATTTAACAGGTAAATTTCGAGGTGCTGCTCATTTATCTTGTAACTTGAATCTCAAATTTCCTCAAAATATTCCCGTTTTCTGCCACAATATGTCAAATTACGATGCTCATTTGTACATAAAAGAATTGGCTAAACAGTATGGTAATGTTGATTTGATTGCAAAACACCGATGAAAAATACATAAATTATTCAGTAAATTCAGGATATGGGTATGAGTTTGAAGATGATAAACCAAGAAAGTTCATCAAGTTTTCTTTCGTAGATACGTTCAGATTCATGGCCTCGTCTATAGAAAAGTTAGCTAAAAATCTAAAGAGAGAAGACTTCAAACATACAAATCATTTTATACAAGATGGACTGAATGAGATAATAGAAAGACAGCCAAATGACGACGACGAGATTTTTAAAATTCTATCTGGAAAAGGAATATTTCCCTATGAATTTATCGATAGTATTGAAAAAACTTGATTACACAGAAGAATTGAGAATTCAAGATTTCTATTCACTTTTTGACAGACGAGAGCATATCTGAGAAAGATTTTCAACACTACTTAAATGTATGGAACAAATTAAAAGTAAAAAATCTAGGAAATTACTCCGATCTCTATAACATTCAAGATGTTCTATTGCTCGCTGATATCTTTGAAAATTTTAGGAATATTTGTTTGAATTGCTATAAACTTGATCCAGCACACTATCTAACAGCTCCCAGTCTTGCATGGGATGCTATGTTAAAATTAACGAAGATAGAATTACAATTAATTAGTGATTATAATATGTATTTGATGATCGAAAAAGGTATTCGCGGAGGCATTTCTCAGTGTATTAAACGATATGTGAAAGCAAATAACAAATATTTAAAAGATTTTGATAAGACAAAGCCCGAAAACTATTTGTTGTACGTCGATGCAAACAACCTTTATGGGTATGGACTTATGCAAAATTTACCATATAACGAAATCAAGTGGATGGATCCTAAAACGTATACAACAGCAGAATGGAAAGAAACAATTTTGGAACTCACTGGCGACGAAGATTATGGTTATATTCTCGAAGTCGATCTTGGATATCCAACAAATTTACACGAACATCACAAGGATTTACCTCTTGCTCCCGAACATTATAAAAACAAACTTTGCACAACTCTACTGGATAAAACTGAATACGTTGTTCATTCGAGAAATTTGAAATTCTATCTGGAACAAGGAATGGTGTTAAAACATGTGAATAGAGTTATCGCATTCGATCAGAAGCCTTTTATGAAAGAATACATTGATTTTAACACAAACATGAGAACCAAAGCTACAAGCGACTTTGAAAAGGACTTTTACAAGTTAATGAACAACTCTGTTTTTGGAAAAAGTATGGAAAATGTGCGAAATAGATGTGATATTAGACTAGGAAATGAAGAATTTTCAATGAAACAAGCTAAGAAAACAAATTTCAAATGCTTTAACATCTTTGACGACAACTGTATAGCGAGTCACATGTACAAACAAAAGGTTAAATTTAACAAACCGATTTACATAGGATTTTCAGTTCTCGACCTCTCAAAATTGCTAATGTACGAGTTTTATTACAACAAATTAAAGAAGTTTGATCCAGATTTGAATCTGTGTTACATGGATACAGACAGTTATTTCCTAGAATTGAAACGAGATCCTTTTAAAATTATTAAAGAAAATATAGATGATTTCGATACGAGCGACTATCCAAAAGATCATGAATGTTTCACTACTAAAAATAAGAAGGTAATAGGGAAATTCAAAGACGAATTGAACGGCGAGATATTAGAAGAATTTTGTGGTTTAAGATCAAAGATGTACTCGTACAAATATCTAGACAAAAATCCAGTTAGGTGTAAAGGAATTAAGAGAAGCGTTGTAAATAAAACAATAAATATCGAAAACTTAAAGAGATGTTTGTTCGAAGATAAAGAAGAATTTAGGGAGATGACTGTAATAAAAAGCTATAAACATGAATTGTACACCGTCACTATAAACAAGTTAGCACTGAACGCTAAAGATGATAAGAGAATCGTTCTAGAAAATAAGATCGATACAGTACCTTATGGCTATAAAAATGAAGCAAAATCTGATATATTAGACGAATTAAATAAACTTGGAAACTTTGAAAATTGAGAAATAACCGGAAGTGTTTACGAATATGAATTGAGAAAGTCAAAGCTATAATTTTTTTCTATATAAATGGAGTCTCAAAAGAAATGTACAATATGTCAAGAATTTAGACTTTTTGAAGAATTTTCTAAAAATAAGAATACCAAAGATGGATTATACTATTATTGTAAAGATTGTAATAAGAAATATAGAAAAGAATTATATGATAAAATGGAAAAATTAACTTTAGAAGAGAAAGAATGCACACGCTGTAAAATAGTTAAGAATATTTCTGAATTTAACAATTGGCATTATAGTAAAGATAAAAAACAAGCATATTGTAAAGAATGTATTAAACAAATCTTTGCTAGACCAGTTCATTGCGTATGCGGAAGAGAAATTCAACATTTCTATAGTCTTAAAAGACATTTACAAACAAACTATCATAATTCGAATGTTTAACATTTTCATCGTGTAATTTAGATATTCTATAAATCAGTCGAGATTCTGTCATATTTGTAGTAAAATGATTTCCGTTGTATAAAATATTCAAAGATTCTTTCATTTGGTTATACAGATTGATAGAATTTGGTTCGTCATCAATGAACAAAATCTCTAATTCAGGATAATTTATTTTTAGATGTTTTAATCGGTTTGGTATTTCTCGTTTCTGAGCTCTGATAACGTAATAAGGCCATTCCCACATGTGATTCTTCTTAATTAACACAAAAACATGGTGTTTTTTCTTATCAAAATCTTTACATACCATATCTCTCTTCATTAATTCCATTCGCAATTCTTGATTCTCTATTTTCAAGGATTTCATTTGACCTGAAATTTGTAACTGTTTTATTTCATTCATCTTTTAACTGCTTATTTTCGTTTTCAAGTTTGTACTCACCAAATTTACGAATGCTTGGTAAAACATCTCTCGTAACCCATTGTTGAAAGCTTTTTGCTTCTATTTTATGAGATCTTAAAATTAACGAATAAAGTCCTGATTCATTAATGAAAATAGTATCTTTGTGAATATTTGCGAGGTGGCCCTCGAGGGCTACCTTATCTTTTAGATAAAAGTATTGAGATTTGTCACCTTCATCGACATTATTTCTAATCGCTTTTTCTGTATTGTTATATTCCAATATTTCTGCAACATCTTTAGCCTTAAACCAAAATTCATTATTTTCGTCAACAATTGTTAAAATTTCTTTATTATTGAAATTTTAGTTGATTATTTCTTAGATCTATGACTGACTCCATTTAGATAGAAAAAATTTAACAAGCAATTTTTATTTTGAGAGACCTGGTTCATTAATAAAAACAGTACAGGGATGAAGTTTGAAGGTAAGCTATTTATAGCCCCCCTTATATTTAGATTAAAATAGAAGTTTTTATCATCTTCGTCAACGTTTATTCTGATCGTTTGCATAGTATTTTCATATTCTAGAATTTTTGCTACGTCTTTAGCCTTAAAACCAGATCACATTGTTTTCGTCAACAATCGTAAAGGATATGTTTGTTATTGAATTTTAGTTGATTATTGAGTAGGTCTACAACTGACTCCATTTAGATAGAAAAGAAATTTAACTAGTAATTTTTATTTCAGTATAAAGTCCAGATTCATTGATAAAAACAGGGTCAGGATGAAGATTGTTAAGGGGTCTATGGCATAGACTCTTGTAATTTATATATTTAAAGGCTATTTTCTCGTCATTATCAATATTATTTATGATAGCTTGTCTAGTATTTTCATATTGTAAAATTTCTGCAACATCTTTAGCCTTAAACCAGATCACATTGTTTTCGTCTACAATCGTTAAGATATTCGTGTTATCGAATGTAAGTTGATTATTTCTTAGATCTATGACTGACTCCATTTAGATAGAAAAAAAATTTAACAAGCTATTATTTGAGTGTAAAGGTCGAAAATAGTGTCTGGATGTAATTTTTGTAAGAGTCGCGATTCGATACCCTTGAAAATGTATATCTTCTAGTCTTTTCTTGAAAGTTTAAAGGTAAGAACGATTCGTTCCCCCTAGAAAAGACGTGTTTAGAATTTTAAATGTTGTCTTAATCCACTACCATACTTAGAACTTCTAAATCTGTATTTATAGAGTCTTCCTCCAGAAATATTTTGTAAATCGTTAGAATCTACATCAATTTTGCTGTTAACAACTTTTTTAAATAATCTCTAATATTTTATCTTCGTCTTCTGTATCTAATGTAAAAGAATCTGATTCTGTATTGTTTAAAATATTTACAGAGCTTTTACTATTTTTAAACTGTATTTCTACGAGTTCTGGCTTATATTTTTCATCTAGAAGATTGTATAAACTTGCTCTTAAATTCTTAAAATCTGTCTCGGCATTTTGTATTAATTCTAAAATTTTATTATTTCTTTCTTCTTCGATTTTATCTTTTTCGCTTTGTAATAATGTAAGTGCTCTATCCATTTATTAAGAAAAAAATTTGGAACGTGGAACGCGGAACGTGGAACGTGAACGTAGAAGTGAACGTAGAACGTGAACGTGGAACGTAGAACGTGGAACGTGGAACGTAGAACGTGGAACGCGGAACGTGGAACGCGGAACGTGGAACGTAGAACGTGGAACCTAAACCTTTACATGTAAAATCACGTTAAATTAAACGTAAAACACAAAATTTACGTTCATGTTACGTTCTACGTTCCACGTTCCGCGTTCCACGTTCCGCGTTCCACGTTCCGCGTTCCACGTTTTACATTAGATACAGAAGACGAAGATAAAATATTAGAGATTATTAAAAAAGTTGTTAACAGCAAAATTGATGTAGATTCTAACGATTTACAAAATATTTCTGGAGGAAGACTCTATAAATACAGATTTAGAAGTTCTAAGTATGGTAGTGGATTAAGACAACATTTAAAATTCTAAACACGTCTTTCTAGGGGGAACGAATCGTTCTTACCTTTAAACTTTCAAGAAAAGACTAGAAGATATACATTTTCAAGGGTATCGAATCGCGACTCTTACAAAAATTACATCCAGACACTATTTTCGACCTTTACACTCAAATAATAGCTTGTTAAATTTTTTTTCTATCTAAATGGAGTCAGTCATAGATCTAAGAAATAATCAACTTACATTCGATAACACGAATATCTTAACGATTGTAGACGAAAACAATGTGATCTGGTTTAAGGCTAAAGATGTTGCAGAAATTTTACAATATGAAAATACTAGACAAGCTATCATAAATAATATCGATAATGACGAGAAAATAGCCTTTAAATATATAAATTACAAGAGTCTATGCCATAGACCCCTTAACAATCTTCATCCTGACCCTGTTTTTATCAATGAATCTGGACTTTATACTGAAATAAAAATTACTAGTTAAATTTCTTTTCTATCTAAATGGAGTCAGTTGTAGACCTACTCAATAATCAACTAAAATTCAATAACAAACGTATCTTTACGATTGTTGACGAAAACAATGTGATCTGGTTTAAGGCTAAAGACGTAGCAAAAATTCTAGAATATGAAAATACTATGCAAACGATCAGAATAAACGTTGACGAAGATGATAAAAACTTCTATTTTAATCTAAATATAAGGGGGGCTATAAATAGCTTACCTTCAAACTTCATCCCTGTACTGTTTTTATTAATGAACCAGGTCTCTCAAAATAAAAATTGCTTGTTAAATTTTTTCTATCTAAATGGAGTCAGTCATAGATCTAAGAAATAATCAACTAAAATTCAATAATAAAGAAATTTTAACAATTGTTGACGAAAATAATGAATTTTGGTTTAAGGCTAAAGATGTTGCAGAAATATTGGAATATAACAATACAGAAAAAGCGATTAGAAATAATGTCGATGAAGGTGACAAATCTCAATACTTTTATCTAAAAGATAAGGTAGCCCTCGAGGGCCACCTCGCAAATATTCACAAAGATACTATTTTCATTAATGAATCAGGACTTTATTCGTTAATTTTAAGATCTCATAAAATAGAAGCAAAAAGCTTTCAACAATGGGTTACGAGAGATGTTTTACCAAGCATTCGTAAATTTGGTGAGTACAAACTTGAAAACGAAAATAAGCAGTTAAAAGATGAAATAAAACAGTTACAAATTTCAGGTCAAATGAAATCCTTGAAAATAGAGAATCAAGAATTGCGAATGGAATTAATGAAGAGAGATATGGTATGTAAAGATTTTGATAAGAAAAAACACCATGTTTTTGTGTTAATTAAGAAGAATCACATGTGGGAATGGCCTTATTACGTTATCAGAGCTCAGAAACGAGAAATACCAAACCGATTAAAACATCTAAAAATAAATTATCCTGAATTAGAGATTTTGTTCATTGATGACGAACCAAATTCTATCAATCTGTATAACCAAATGAAAGAATCTTTGAATATTTTATACAACGGAAATCATTTTACTACAAATATGACAGAATCTCGACTGATTTATAGAATATCTAAATTACACGATGAAAATGTTAAACATTCGAATTATGATAGTTTGTTTGTAAATGTCTTTTAAGACTATAGAAATGTTGAATTTCTCTTCCGCATACGCAAATGAACTGGTCTAGCAAAGATTTGTTTAATACATTCTTTACAATATGCTTGTTTTTTATCTTTACTATAATGCCAATTGTTAAATTCAGAAATATTCTTAACTATTTTACAGCGTGTGCATTCTTTCTCTTCTAAAGTTAATTTTTCCATTTTATCATATAATTCTTTTCTATATTTCTTATTACAATCTTTACAATAATAGTATAATCCATCTTTGGTATTCTTATTTTTAGAAAATTCTTCAAAAAGTCTAAATTCTTGACATATTGTACATTTCTTTTGAGACTCCATTTATATAGAAAAAATTATAGCTTTGACTTTCTCAATTCATATTCGTAAACACTTCCGGTTATTTCTCAATTTTCAAAGTTTCCAAGTTT
The DNA here is from genome assembly GCF_021130785.1 of Homalodisca vitripennis. Lineage (NCBI taxonomy): Eukaryota > Metazoa > Arthropoda > Insecta > Hemiptera > Cicadellidae > Homalodisca > Homalodisca vitripennis. Next base: position 7,517,662 of record NC_060211.1, on the reverse strand, counting down.
ATTTAATTCGTCTAATATATCAGATTTTGCTTCATTTTTATAGCCATAAGGTACTGTATCGATCTTATTTTCTAGAACGATTCTCTTATCATCTTTAGCGTTCAGTGCTAACTTGTTTATAGTGACGGTGTACAATTCATGTTTATAGCTTTTTATTACAGTCATCTCCCTAAATTCTTCTTTATCTTCGAACAAACATCTCTTTAAGTTTTCGATATTTATTGTTTTATTTACAACGCTTCTCTTAATTCCTTTACACCTAACTGGATTTTTGTCTAGATATTTGTACGAGTACATCTTTGATCTTAAACCACAAAATTCTTCTAATATCTCGCCGTTCAATTCGTCTTTGAATTTCCCTATTACCTTCTTATTTTTAGTAGTGAAACATTCATGATCTTTTGGATAGTCGCTCGTATCGAAATCATCTATATTTTCTTTAATAATTTTAAAAGGATCTCGTTTCAATTCTAGGAAATAACTGTCTGTATCCATGTAACACAGATTCAAATCTGGATCAAACTTCTTTAATTTGTTGTAATAAAAACTCGTACATTAGCAATTTTGAGAGTCGAGAACTGAAAATCCTATGTAAATCGGTTTGTTAAATTTAACCTTTTGTTTGTACATGTGACTCGCTATACAGTTGTCGTCAAAGATGTTAAAGCATTTGAAATTTGTTTTCTTAGCTTGTTTCATTGAAAATTCTTCATTTCCTAGTCTAATATCACATCTATTTCGCACATTTTCCATACTTTTTCCAAAAACAGAGTTGTTCATTAACTTGTAAAAGTCCTTTTCAAAGTCGCTTGTAGCTTTGGTTCTCATGTTTGTGTTAAAATCAATGTATTCTTTCATAAAAGGCTTCTGATCGAATGCGATAAACTCTATTCACATGTTTTAACACCATTCCTTGTTCCAGATAGAATTTCAAATTTCTCGAATGAACAACGTATTCAGTTTTATCCAGTAGAGTTGTGCAAAGTTTGTTTTTATAATGTTCGGGAGCAAGAGGTAAATCCTTGTGATGTTCGTGTAAATTTGTTGGATATCCAAGATCGACTTCGAGAATATAACCATAATCTTCGTCGCCAGTGAGTTCCAAAATTGTTTCTTTCCATTCTGCTGTTGTATACGTTTTAGGATCCATCCACTTGATTTCGTTATATGGTAAATTTTGCATAAGTCCATACCCATAAAGGTTGTTTGCATCGACGTACAACAAATAGTTTTCGGGCTTTGTCTTATCAAAATCTTTTAAATATTTGTTATTTGCTTTCACATATCGTTTAATACACTGAGAAATGCCTCCGCGAATACCTTTTTCGATCATCAAATACATATTATAATCACTAATTAATTGTAATTCTATCTTCGTTAATTTTAACATAGCATCCCATGCAAGACTGGGAGCTGTTAGATAGTGTGCTGGATCAAGTTTATAGCAATTCAAACAAATATTCCTAAAATTTTCAAAGATATCAGCGAGCAATAGAACATCTTGAATGTTATAGAGATCGGAGTAATTTCCTAGATTTTTTACTTTTAATTTGTTCCATACATTTAAGTAGTGTTGAAAATCTTTCTCAGATATGCTCTCGTCTGTCAAAAGTGAATAGAAATCTTGAATTCTCAATTCTTCTGTGTAATCAAGTTTTTCAATACTATCGATAAATTCATAGGGAAATATTCCTTTTCCAGATAGAATTTTAAAAATCTCGTCGTCGTCATTTGGCTGTCTTTCTATTATCTCATTCAGTCCATCTTGTATAAAATGATTTGTATGTTTGAAGTCTTCTCTCTTTAGATTTTTAGCTAACTTTTCTATAGACGAGGCCATGAATCTGAACGTATCTACGAAAGAAAACTTGATGAACTTTCTTGGTTTATCATCTTCAAACTCATACCCATATCCTGAATTTACTGAATAATTTATGTATTTTTCATCGGTGTTTGCAATCAAATCAACATTACCATACTGTTTAGCCAATTCTTTTATGTACAAATGAGCATCGTAATTTGACATATTGTGGCAGAAAACGGGAATATTTTGAGGAAATTTGAGATTCAAGTTACAAGATAAATGAGCAGCACCTCGAAATTTACCTGTTAAATGACAATGATCTCGTACTTTTTTTCTTGTTTGATTATCAAAACCCTCACATTCACAAATATGACAAAGACTGGAATTTTGATACGAAATTTCTTCTTCTTCAGTTAATTTCATGGGTTTTTGGTTCTTAGAATTATATTTTTTAGCTATGTATTTCGATAATTTATTGAGCTCTTCAAACAATTGTTTTGGAACATTCGGCAAATCTTCTTCATTTTTGGCTCGATAACATATCGGTTTGTACATGCGATTTGTCACATTTGACACTAAATATAGAGTAAAACCATAAGGAATGTGCTTCTGAATCTTGGTTGTAGTCGACTTTTGCGGATTGTTTTTGCATGTGAGAATCTTCTCTAATATGCTTTCAAAATCCATATAAATAACGTAAGGATGAGAAAATTTCTTTTGATAATTAATAAATGTTGTTGTTTGACCTGGAAACGGCATAATTGGCTTACAAACTTCGTGATTTTTACAAATTTCTAAATGGTCTGTTAAATCTCCAGATTTGTAGAAATGGCTTAAACATCTTCTGCATAGAAATTTTTTATTTTTACACTTAGATAACTGAGAGAAAACGAGCTTATTTAAATCTGTTATCAAAACATAATGAGATTTGTCATCTTGTTTAACATACAATAAATCGATTTCTAACTCGGCATCATAAATTTCTGAAATTTGTAACGGAACAATATTGAGTTTTTCATCAAAACTATAGACATTTACAGACATTTTCGGATAATTATACTTTGCTTTACTGCTTCGTTTTTCAAATAATTGTATATCTTTTAAGGACATTGGATACTCGAAACCTGAAAATATCTCGTCATTTACAAATTTCTCGTATTGCTTTGCTCTGTCAGCATTCTTTTCAGGTTTTTCAATAGCGCATCGGATAGAATAAACAAAACAGAAATCATCTTTATTTTTGATATTTACACAAGCTTTCTTATCTTTGATTTTCTTTGGCAAATCGATATATGATCCTGCGTTCATTATTTCGTGTTTATTAAGGCTCAAAACTAGTTGTTTGCAGCTTTTAAATGTCCATCCAGAACCCTTATTTGGATGATTTGTCTGTTCTCGATGTGTTAATTTATTAAATTGCTTAGTAATAAAGTCGTTTACATCAAAGATCTCGTCTGCTTTTATATTAAAGTACATTGGACACGTTTGTGTTTCACCGTTCACTAAAGTTCGTTCGTATTCGCATTCTAAAGAGAGATATCCTTTACTATTTTTCACAGTTTTCTTGAAATTTTTTCGATTAAACTTTTAATTTCTGGGCGCAAAATAGAAAGATATTTGTAAATTGACATGAAATTGTCGTTCAAATTTTGTTAAAATGTATTGCTTAAATAGACCATGTATTGAGGATAAAACTTCTACATCAATGATATTTTCAGGTTTCTCATTAAGAGTTTTGTCAATTTCTTCGATCATTTCAGACTTAGTTTTATCGTTTGTTTCAATGGACAATTTCTCAGCGATTGATTGAATTTTTTCATCTTTAAATAGATTGAGATCTTTTTTACTTTCCTTAAAATTTTTCTTTAGTTCACGCAATTTTTCTATATTATACATGTTTTGGTGATCGGCAATTTGATTTTCTTTAGCCCAAGTCTTCAAATAATTTAATTCTTTTTCATAAATATCTTTATTTTTCAGATGATTCTTTGACTTATAATGTCGGGTAAAATGATGTTCAAAAACATCTTTTTTGCAGTATGGACATGATACCTTTTTCCTCTCCATTTAAATAGGGAAAATTTCTTAACTATGAATTTGAAAAAGTAATGATTTTTACTTGAATTTGACAGAAATCAGCACAATTTCTGGTGAAAACAGTGATAGATTCTTCTATTTATTATAGAAAAATCTGTAAACTAAGACTTAAAATTATTGAAAAAATAGTATAGTATAGTTATAGGACAAAATAGTACTATATTGGTTTGTAGGGGGTAATTTAAATTCTTTATACTATTTTTTCAATAATTTTTTTCTTATGTAAATGGAGCTACTAAAGGAATTAAATGAGGTTGGTGATTTAAAGTTCAAAGAATACAAGAAATTAATAGAATTAGAAGAAAATAAGAAACACAAAATTGTGAATTTGGAGAAAATGAAAGATAAATTCGGGTTTACAATAATTGCCGAGTTGGAAGATTGTAAAGTACACTTGCCAAACAGATTTTTGACTGTTTTGGATGAAAAAAAGATTAAAGAATTGAACAAAAATGAAAAATTACACTTGGTTGTTACTGGAAAGAAGACTATTAAAGATAAAGACTGTGTTACAATTAACTTCGTGGAATAAAGATTTCGAAGATTTCTGGATTTTTTCATTAAAACAGCTTAGAAATTAGAAGCCTACAATGAACAGTAAAACAGCTATAGATTCGGTTATTTTACATTCGTGAGTTACAGATTAGTTTATTGTCCTTTAAACAGTATTTTACGTTGATTTTCTGACTGTCCCAAAAGTGAGCTAGAACCCTTACATTCATATCTACTCGTAACAAAACTATGACAATTATGTATGAACTGAGGTATTATTTGTATTTATATAAACGATGTTGAGTATCCATGGACAAACAAAACATTAACAGTTTACACTGCAGTTAATAATACTGCATTATACGCTAATTGGTTATTCAACTCAGTAGTAATATGCGTTATTTATACATAGTCCATAGATAAAAGTTGATCATGTAAACATAATCACTTGTTAAAGAAGATATTAATCTCTTCGGGATGTGCATACAAAAGAACTCAAAGTATGCAGTAGTAAACCGCTTAGCTGCAATGGATTTTAATGTATGCTTACTTAATCCAACATTGAAGTTGTTTAATACACATAAAATATATTACTATAAAACATTAACTATTGTTGAATAAAAATGTATTTTCCAATCTATTATCTTATACATTTGTACATAAGTAGCTCTTATTGTTTTTAATAGCGGTTGTTTCCAAATTTATTTCTTTTATTTCCAAAATTACAATATTTGTGTGCTTATCTATTGTTTCAATGTATTGTTGAAATTTATCTTAAACAACTTTTAACCTTGTTAAATCTCCAAAATTAACCAACAAAAACAATATTAATGGTGTTCTATAATAATATTATTCATCCAAATATGCAAAAAAAATATTCAATTTTTGTAGTTCTTATGGTACTAAAAAGCGCAAGATTAGGCCAGGTCAAAATAAATTATCCAAATTTGACTGTCGGATGTTCATGTATATTTATTTTCTCTCCTACACGCTGCTTTCATTTTAATCTGAGCGAATATTAATGATCCTAATTATGGTGTTTCAAGGATGAAATCCTCAAGAAAATCTGTAACTGTAGCGCGTGGAATGGGTTTATTATTTCGTTAACTAGGTGCAATATCTGAAGACACAAGTTTTATTTACTCATGATTTCAAGAAAGGTGGTTCTTACATTGAGTGTATCTTAATCTGTTTACTGTACTAAACACACGACCAAACCTTTTAATATTGTGTAAAATTTATAATATCTCATTATAATAAATTACACGAAAACATTATTTTTCTTTGCAAAACCTTTACAAACTAAGATAAGCACAATGAATAATTACCAGATATTTCACATTAAAATCTATCAAGGAAAATTGTTCGGGCATTTTTAATTGTATTAAGTGATAAATTGTCTAGATTGAGTTTGAAATCATAGGTGACTGACCATTCCTCTGACCATACTAGTTTACATGATTTGTGGAAAAGACTTTAATAATACAGACAAATAAGTTTAATAATATTTAAATAACGTACGCGTTTAAAATATACAATAAAACATATTTTAAATTTTAATACAAAATAATTAGGATTGGTCCAAATCTTATTTATCCATGTAGTACGAAAATCCATATGATCCCTGCAACTTGCCAACCATACAATAAGAAAAACCATTAGACATCATTTAATTTTTGACGCCTCAATAATATTCCCCGTTTTATAAGTGTGGGTTAACTTACTTAGAATTAGAGTCGGTATAACTTAATAAGCAAAGGAGAAAAAGATATTTAATGTCTGTAGGCAGTGTCATGATTATGTTACCCTTTAGGATAGGGTGAGATACCACACGTTTTTCTGTAGTCTGAGAGTGGGGAGGGTTTTGCTCAGGAATAGATGGTGTAATAAATTAACGTTTGGCATTGCTAACTAGACAAAGAAAGATCGAAGTAACAGAGGTCTGACAAAAGCTGACATAAATTGAAAGTACTGTCCAGAAGTCGCGATCTATCCAGGGACCAATATATTGAGGAAGCCGTAAAAATCTTGGACCAATGTGCTATTCAGCGCGAGTCTGACTGCTTTTCTCAAAGCTGAATAGCTTGAGGCTGCATGAAAGTTTCTGTTATAACAATACTACGTACACAGTTTTATCAGCAACATGAACAAATACAACAGTAAATTGGAATTGTCACAAGAAGAAGACGTACACCACACCTTACCTATTGCGTAACGGGCTGAGCTGAGATTTCATGCAAAATGTAATACTTATGGCTCATCACGCAACAGTGATACTATATTCCATGTTTAATTGTAATATATTTGAACATTCTAATTTGTTCCTGATACGAAAATGTTACTTCAATTTAATTTAAATTCAATAAGTTATATTTTCAATTACAGTAAACTTAAATGAAGTATTTATATAAACACATAAAAAACCGACAGCCACTATGTGGTTTATTCCAAAGCGGAACAATAACACAGTCTGTACATTATTAATTGTACAGGCTAATCCCTAGACACATCACACACGCTGATTACCGCAAATAAATTGCTCAGATCCGCGATTCTAGAGACTGGCACTCTGCTAAGTAATTAAGCCACGGTATTTGTGTTCTGTTATTTATATTTTAGATGTAAATTTTCGATGTGAGTTGATAACTTTATACTGAACTAAATGATTTCTCGGGACATTTTCCATCGTTCAGTGATAAAAAATCAGCAACCCTACGTTTGGAGATCTGGACTCTGATCTCTTCTTCAAGTGAATAACTGCCTAACACATAATTACCTAGTCTCAACTGGTTGGTTGGTCCTCTAATTTAATTTATTAAGCACCGTTTAATATCCTTTTAAAGAAATGAAAATGTGATTCCCGATGTATTATGTTGGTTTCATCCAAATTCGTACGATAAAGGATCAACAATTATGTAAAAAATTTTACTTTTCTGCCACCCCTTTCTGGTGTTTTCTTTGTGTTCTTTTATCATTACTTTTAAAGTATTTTGTGTCGTATGTGTATTCCCTATTGTAACTACTTTTTTTATTATAAACACAGTTTTTGGAATAATCTGCCATTTATTGATTTTGTTTTTACGAGACTGTGACTTAGATTATTGTGTGTTTTAAACGCGGTTCTAATTTAAGGGCTTGACATAAACGAAAATGTATCATTGTTCAGATTTACTGACTCAAGAATTCTTACAGTTAATTTGCACTTATTCATTCATGAAACATTACCGCAAAACCCTGTCTCCTTCACATTTCTTCTATCGTCAATAATAAACTCCAAACATAGAACTGAGATACAATTCATAATATAGGTTTTGTTAGTAAGCCGATTCAGGGTTTTGTGGACGCAACTGTTCGATGACTTAGAAGATAGACTCTCTGCAAATGATTGCACAACAAATGTATAATAATTTTTATTCTTGCAGTTTTAAAAATTATTTATTTCGTACTAGTTGCTGTTTTAGTTTCCTTCTTTGAATAACATGGTTTTACCTAACGATAATTCTAAAACTATTAAAATTTACAAAAATTGTATTTTATTTGACCCGATTACAAATTAGAATACATTTGTATTTAGGACAAAGGGCATGAACTAAACCATCATATGAACGCCTAATATATTCGTCATCTAGGCTAAAATTTTGGAATATTTTACTTCTAGCATAAAACCAATGTTTACTATGGATCATGATACATATTGGTTCACACTAGCCGTACAAGTAGAGTAAAAGTGGTATCAGATCAAACAAGAAACACCCTCTTAAGATAACCAGAATAAGGTTGGGCGCCAAGTATTACTTTATATTCCCTGGTTCCCCTAATGAATTTGAAATGATTTGATAAGCATTTTTCCTCATAATATGAAAGATGACATAATATTTTGTTTATTTAAAACAAAATCCAGCGTTGTTGAGAAAAAAGTAAAAAAAATGATTTTATATTATACATAGGATACTACGTAAAAACGAGTTTGAATAATAAAATATATATTTTAATAGGGGTAGAATATATTACATAAAAGCATGGAACCTACACAACAAAGTCCACAATTTTCCTTCTAATTGGTAAGCTATATCGCATTATCTCTGACACAAGCAGGTTAGTTGAAACGTGGTTCTGATTTTTACAGATAGAACCTTATAAAATGGTTTGTTACATTTTACACTACTTTAAAATTAAAATAATAAAAAAATAGAATATATCCGATGTGAATAAAAACAAAGCATTATTTGAAAAATAAATTTCTGTTAATGTTGAGTTTCGCTTCAGTTCAACTACCTCTTTGCAACTTTTGGATATGACGCTGTCACAGAAAATACAGGTCCTTGTCAGTAATGTGTACTAAGACACAAAGTACTAGGAGACAGATTCAGATCTGATGTCTGTAGCCACGAACGTCTTCACAACAACATTCAAACACCGCAACACACATCGTACATTAGCGTGACAAGACAACAACCTACGTTACGCTGCTAGATCCTTGTCACAGTTACAGTGTAATCATGTTGTCTCAATACACATCGTACATTAGCGAGACAAGACAACAACCTACGCTACACTGCTAGGTCCTTGTCACAGTTACAGTGTAATCATGTTGTCTCAACACACATCGCACATTAGCGAGACAAGACAAAAACCTACGTTACGCTGCTAGATCCTTGTCACAGTTACAGTGTAATCATGTTGTCTCAACACACATCGTACATTAGCGAGACAAGACAACAACCTACGTTACGCTGCTAGATCCTTGTCACGGTTACAGTGTAATCATGTTGTCTCAATACACATCGTACATTAGCGAGACAAGACAACAACCTACGTTACGCTGCTAGATCCTTGTCACAGTTACAGTGTAATCATGTTGTCTCAATACACATCGTACATTAGCGAGACAAGACAACAACCTACGTTACGCTGCTATATCTGCTAGTGTCACAGTTACAGTGTAATCATGTTGTCTCAATACACATCGCACATTAGCGAGACAAGACAACAACCTACGTTACGCTGCTAGATCTGCTAGTGTCACAGTTACAGTGTAATCATGTTGTCTCAATACACATCGTACATTAGCGAGACAAGACCACAATACTTTAAACTTCATCGCGTAACAGGCATCGCTGAATTTGTATTTATTCGAACAAGAATACATTTTAATATCGGTCAGAAAAAAGTTACATCATATTAGTCTACTGATCGATAGGCTTCAATGAAGCTTAGCCAAATCCTATAGATGGTTTTTTACTATCACATAACTTTAAAGTCTGTATGAATCGTTCTCAATATTTATTGCTACATGTTTTACTATGTAACATGTTAAAATGTTATGTGAGTGTACTCAGTGTAATTACTAATTTACTTGTTCTGTAGGTTTCTCGCTGCTGTCATAGTTACCGATATGACCAAATTTTTATCTAAAGATCTACCTAATCTTACTGAGAAACAGGCACTATCGTCTAACTGTAGAAATGAAGTTTTAGACAAAATTTCAAGAGATCGGTGATCGTGATATCTGTGAATCAATCTGTACAACAAATCTGTACAACAAATCTGTATAAAAAATCTTTACAAAAAATCTGTACAACAAATCAATAACAAATCTTTATAACAAATCTGTATAACAAATCTGTAAAACAAATCTGTATAATAAATCTGTATAACAAATCTGTAAAACAAATCTGTATAACAAACCAATTGTTTCGATATTGGAAGACATGGCCGAATAAATAATGTCATCATCTAGAATCTATTTGGAGCACTACGTAAATGAATAGCCATTTGAACTGTGTGAGTATTGTAACTGCATTCCCAGTAAAGCATTATTTTAATTACTATTGTACAATTATTACCACACACCTTTCATGTAATTAAACCAAAGGAACTTTTTATATGATGCAAATAAAACGCAGCGATTTAGTAAACCGGGTGAATTCATTGAATCATCAAGAGCCATGTTGTAAAACAGAAATTTAACGTAGAATGTAATACCTCCATCCTAATCAAGTATCTTCACAAACAGGAATTCAGTTGAAAACAGATTTGTTTGTCACACCTGTTGTCAGTAATAAAGGTTTCTGAGTAGTGTAATAATACTTTGTTAAGGACAAACTGCCTTTGGGGCTGTAATTCCGCATGATCAGCCGACAGCCCTACATCACACAGCCAATCAGCTGATGTGAGCTGACCGACACGAGATTGATTACAGCCTCGCAATCATTGGACACACGTGGGGCGAGTTGACACGATATTGTGTGTTGTACCGTGACATGAAGGCTTGACATTTTTCACATTAAAAATGCCATATATTATATTACGTTCCTAACAATGCAGTTAATTGTGTTCCAAAATACGTTAACCAAAATTAGATATTTGTTAAACATGCTATTTATCTTGACATGTACAGTATTGTGCTTACAGTGATTATGTCTGTGTAGTACTTATTAGTTTTCAGTTATATATACATATATATATATATATATATATTATATATATATATATATATATATATATATATATATATATATATATATGTACATCCATATGTATATGTTTAACGACAGTGAATATTTATATATAGAGGGTGAGTCAGTTAAGGTGTCATATGTAATACACATAATAAAATCCATGTATAATATTTTTGTTAAATATAAGGAACAAGTTGTGTCGAAACTGTGTCTCAAACTTTGTAAACTGAAATATGGTAAAAATCTGTAGTCAACAGAAATAATGAAGTGAGGTTCGTCCGCAAAAAACTTTTACTCGGCATTTTATACAATTAAAAATAAAATTTTTAAACAGCTAATTCCTAATCTACAAACACTTCCCTTTAATTATGTATCACATGAAAATATATACTAAATTTTTCTCAAACTCCAACCAATGTTATTTTTATAAGTTTGTTTTAACCATAATTCCAACACTCAGAAAAATTTTTAATTGAAGCGCACTTTATGTTATACCTTATTAAATTATCTCTGAAAAATTGTTATTTCTCACATTCAATCCAAATGCATACATCTGCACGTTTCTGAATGAGCACTAAAACGTATTAAATTTGGTTTATTTCAGCATTACTGTTTATAGACTATAATTATTACATTCTCAAACGTAACTACGTTTTCATTGGCTTAACACTCATTATATCCACGATTAAACACGTTGTTACGAATTTTTCACATATAATTGAAAAGTTGTAAAATAATTAAATTCAAAATAACTTTATTCTTTTAGTATACGGATAACAACAATAATAATATCAGGATTTTAATTCATGTTCATACTACGTCAAAAACAAGAATACATGCATGAAAAACGAGATATAATAAGTTTTATGGTATAAAAATATTTCCATATTTTATATGTATTTACTGGAGAAGTAAAATAATATAAGAAATTCAGTCGTAAGTGCTTCGTCGGCTGATGGAGACCTGTAGTGGCCTGTATATTGTACTTCAGTTTGAATACTTATTTTTGTATTTAGTTTTTTATTAAGTGCATTATTTAGAGATAGTTAAGTTGTCACAAAACACGGTGGTTGTGAGTCCTGATTTATGCGTGTCACAACGCTCTGCTATGATTTGTTCATTTTAACCTAGATTGTAGTTATGTGTTGGGTTAGTTATTTACCTGAAGAAGATATCAGATTGCAGATCTCGAGAAGTACTGTTACTGATTTTTTTGTATCACTGAACGATGGAAAATGTTCGGAATATCATTGTTTCCTTCATAATCCTTCCGTCTTCAAAAAAAACTTCAAACAAAAATAATAAACCATAAAAATAAACCTTAAAAGTCCTTATTTAGAATACATTCCATAAAACTACATGTAATACAAACATATTTCACACAATTTTCCTGAACCTAAATATTAATATATATATATATATATGTTAAATTGTATAAATGGCAATAGCCTTATTTAATTTCAATAAATTGTATAAATGGCAATAGCCTTATTTAATTTCAATAAACATTGAATCACAAAAAGTACTTGCTCCGCCGGGAGTCGAACCCGGATCTCTCACTTGCCGGGTGAATGTGCTACCATTACACCACAGAGCGCTTACTTTTTCCGATTCAATTATTTTGTATTTGGCCGTATCTGTCACATATGCGTTTAAATAAGCAAACTAACATATGATCGGAAGACCAAATACCTGTCAAACGACATTTATTTACGTTAAATTGTATAAATGGCAATAGCCTTATTTAATTTCAATAAACATTGAATCACAAAAAGTACTTGCTCCGCCGGGAGTCGAACCCGGATCTCTCACTTGCCGGGTGAATGTGCTACCATTACACCACAGAGCGCTTACTTTTTCCGATTCAATTATTTTGTATTTGGCCGTATCTGTCACATATGCGTTTAAATAAGCAAACTAACATATGATCGGAAGACCAAATACCTGTCAAACGACATTTATTTACGTTAAATTGTATAAATGGCAATAGCCTTATTTAATTTCAATAAACATTGAATCACAAAAAAGTACTTGCTCAGCCGGGAGTCGAACCCGGATCTCTCACTTGCCGGGTGAATGTGCTACCATTACAACCACAGAGTGCTTACTTTTTTCCGATTCAATTATTTTGTATTTGGCCGTATCTGTCACATATGCGTTTAAATAAGCAAACTAACATATGATCGGAAGACCAAATACCTGTCAAACGACATTTATTTACGTTAAATTGTATAAATGGCAATAGCCTTATTTAATTTCAATAAACATTGAATCACAAAAAGTACTTGCTCCGCCGGGAGTCGAACCCGGATCTCTCACTTGCCGGGTGAATGTGCTACCATTACACCACAGAGCGCTTACTTTTTTCGATTCAATTATTTTGTATTTGGCCGTATCTGTCACATATGCGTTTAAATAAGCAAACTAACATATGATCGGAAGACCAAATACCTGTCAAACGACATTTATTTACGTTAAATTGTATAAATGGCAATAGCCTTATTTAATTTCAATAAACATTGAATCACAAAAAGTACTTGCTCCGCCGGGAGTCGAACCCGGATCTCTCACTTGCCGGGTGAATAATTACTTTTTGTGATTCAATGTTTATTGAAATTATATATATATATATATATATATATTATATATATATATATATATATATATATATATATACATATATATATTTTTAAAGGAGATTTAAATAAAAACATAATTATGAAGTGGTATTTATTTGGCGTTTTAATTTAAATCTTTAAAAAATAATGTATTTTCCATCCAAACCGTTTACCTGCGTCACACCGTTTTTACGTAAGTGATTGTTACTATTGAAAAAGTCGTTCTTTTCCTAGTACTAATACTATTACCATGTTTGTTACTATGTACTGTTTTTTATGTCACGGTATGTACCACTGCACATTACAGATCAATTAATGAGCCTTTAATTTTTTAATGAAACATAAAGTTAAAAAATACTGTGTAAAGAAAATGCTTATAATGTACAAAAGTTCTTGTGTATTAGCACATATAAAATACCTCCTTGACCTCCTTCAAGTTAATAACCTTCAAACATATCAAGTACTTCAAAACATGGTTGATAGACAGTTTTACTATCAAGCAAGTAACAACTGGTGAGAAGAAGTAGAGAGTACTCACTAGAGAGTAGTTTTGTACTCACTATATAAAACATTTTCCAAAACATTTAAGTTTATTTTAGTTAAATGGGTTTAGTGGAAAATTATACTTGGTTTCACTAAAACCGCAGACAAAGCACCATAACACAAGGTTTGACGTTGTTGCCACTTTATAGATCACGTGACTTTGAGGACAGCAACTCGCCTCCAAATATTGTGAAGTGGATGACAAACAAATGTGTTCAAAGGTGAAACTGTATATTGTAGTGTTTGCCGGAAAACTATATCAGTATGAGATTCTACTCAGTGACATTATTATAATAAAAGCCGTGCTTGTCAAAGATTCTAAGCGGTTAAAACATACTTTTGAATTTGTACTTCCCTTTAATCGTTTATTCCAATTATTAGTAATGGCATCCGTAATGTGGTGACGTAGGTTTAAATCCGATGATTTAATGAGAAGCTTGCTTTATGTTGTAAGAAGAAATAGAAGTTATATGTATAACAGAGAGGTGTACGTGTACGTCATACCCAACAATTAATGAAGAAAATAATCTCTTATCTACAGTCATTTGCAATCACAATAAATGTTGCCGAATGATGAAGTACTATTAATTCTGAGTATGTATAAGTGCCTAACTAATGTTTTTTATAACGATGTTTGGTTTTTAGGAGTTCTGTCAGAATATGTGCTTACTATTACACTTTCGCTTATTTCAGATCGCATTACAAATTGATATTGGGATATAATTTTATTTAAGCTTTATAGTCAGCAAGACGAGCCCAAAAATCATATGGAGTATTTTATGCCATCATCCATTTTATTATTAATTTAAAACTTTGGTTATGTGATACAGTAAAGGTTATGATAGTTAGGATTGCTAGTAAAGTTTCAATACAAATGTTTCAAATTGTATGCAATATGATATTGTATTATGAAAATGATACTTACCTAGTGTATATATCACTGAACTTAAATAGAATTATTTTAACTGGGTCAATTTTAGATGATTTTATCAAGTTAAGAAGAACTTTCCTCCAAAGTTTATTAAAGTCTTATTGAAAATTGGATATAAAAGTTTGTTGAAGGGAACTTATTACGAATGCTGTTCGTTTGGAAATAGAGACAGGTAATTGCCACCGGAACTAGTAAAATTGAATCCTTTTCACAATATGAAATTATTGGTTCCGATTTGTTAGCAATTGAATCATAGAAATGTTTCGCTCGCTTCCTTATAACATAATCGTTCATTTTATACTCCATCTTACATAAAGTGCTAGATTTATATAATAAATGTTCCGCTGCGAACATTTACATTTAAATATAACGTACACATGTACGTTATATTTAAACATCAAAGTTATAACCCACAATTGTTTGGAACAATACTAATAAAATGACGACTCTTTATATCCTTGATTAGTAATATACAATTTGAAACATGTTATGGGTTCCATATTTCTTGTAATTTCATGGTGAAGTAGTTAGAAACAGGCCAGTAACGTATTACGTGCCTTATTAAAAGTAGTTACTCAGTTATTGATATGTAATGGTACATCTAAGTGGGTTATTAACATGTGATCGTAATTTAAAATTTAATTTATCTACAGAATTATTTAATTACAACAATAATAGAAAAGATAGGATGCTACAGGGACTTTATTTAGAAACCAAGGCTATCAGAAGTTAAGGATCGTTTCCCAGAAGATTTAAAGAATACAGGACCTGCTTAAAACGTGACTGAATCTATTATTAAGTTTAGGTAAGAAAACACTGTTTTCCTATATATAACAACCCTCTTCCATATAACTATCATATTGTTAGTTCAAATAAGCAAAGATTTTTACAAAGTTTTATATTATTTGGCTATATAGCGGAGGTCAAATTGACACGGAAAGAAAGCGTGCCTCTACTAGCCTATAAATGGATATAACGAAAATGGTGGCCTAGTAAGGGTAATAACAAGAAATAGAGCGAATTCACAGATTTATAATTGTAGTTAATAAAAAAAACTAGTTTCATAAGAAAAAATTAACTTCTTTCTTCACAAACGCAAAGTTTCATGATATTTTCATAGACAGTGTAAGCTGACGAGCGAGATTTCAGAAACAGAGGGGAAACGCTAGAAATGGAGGCTATATTACGTTTTCAGTGTTAAATAACAATTAAATCTTAAAATAAAGGTTTTCAACACAAAAGGGTGAAAATATATTTTAAAAAGTTAGTTCACAGATGTCTATTTTTGGTTTTTATTTTGTTCCTGTCAAGTTGCGAGAGAGCTCTATGATGGCTGTGATGACCACCTTGTCTTTCGAATTTCCAAGTTCAAGGATAACATCCCCGTTCTGGGCCCGTCTAACGGACTTAACAACCGTCTCGATATCCTGAGCCTTGAATTTGGCCCTGAGTTCTCCCAGGACATCAGCGTATGATCTGCCCTTGAAGGTTTACTCGAGATTTCTTCCGCCTTGGATTTTATTGTTTTGGCCTTCGGCGCCGTAGAAGGTTTCTTCATCGTCCCCCTAGCCGGAGTCGACTTTACATCCTCATACCTTCTCGCAGTGTAGTCCGCCCACTTTCTATGCCTTTTCTTCCGCCTAGAGAACTTCTTCACCCAAGGTAAAGGAGCCTTCTCAATATCGGCGCTGGGAGTTCCAGGTTACCGCTATTGGTCAGACTTCGCCCTAGTCCAGTGGGATTAAGAGACATCGGAGGGGAGTTTGCGTTGCTGTCGCTGTCACCGCAGATAAGGGTCAAGGGGTCTCTGCCTGAAGGTTGCCTTTCGCCTCTTCTTAGGTCTATACACCTTCGGATAAGCTAAGGCCTTCTCTTCGCTCACACTTGCTGGCTAGTCCTTTACGTTGGGTTGGCTCTCAACGAACCGTTCCATCGTCGAGATGTTCTCCGTCATTTCCCGGAGATTACTCTCCTCCTCCTCTGCGTTAACCTGTTGCTGCTGCAGAACGGTCACCAAAGGAGGAATTAGAAATACATGAGTTCTTGTCGGAAACGTTACGTGCTTGTGAGGTGCACTCACAACATCACCAAGTCTTCTGGCTTGCAAAACAGGGCAGCGGGGGTAAGGCACATTTTGACATCCGCACCATACTGTGTCTTTGACATTTCAGAGGAGTGGCTGAACAGCCATAATTTCTTCTCCGTTTTTTGTTACTTGTGTATAGGATATTTTCGGAATAATCCATTAATTTCAAAACCAGCGCATCGTGCAGCAAGAGACCGCCTGGAATAGCCAGGAACGGGTGTACCCTCGCAATGGGGGCAGAACCTCTTTCCCGTTTCCCTGAGGCCTGGCCTCCACTTGCCCAGCACCGGAAACCTAGAGTTCCACCTCTGCACTATGCCGAACTCCCTGACGAAGGCCCGAACAGTTTGACCCTGCACCTCATATGAAACATAGTTATGGAATTGATTTGAGAAGTTTATCATTTCCGAGCAAACTAGTTTATAGAAACCAGCACTAAGTAAAGAAGAGCTAGATTTAAAGTTTCACCAAGACAATAAGATCGGGGAAATAGGTCAGAGAGCGGAACTACTGGAGAATCTGAGGAGTCGTATGAGCTAATACTGGACCAACCGCCAATATTGAATGAAGCTCGCAATCGAACCTCCATTAACTCCAGAAACTTTGATTACTTAGCGAGTCCCTTCATTAGCAGATAAGAGAAGTTAGGAGTACGGAAGTAATACGTTCATGTTGTCTCGTAGAGGACATTTGTATTTCATGCATTGATTTTAATTTATATTTGTTACCTGCACTTTTTTAACTAGACTTATATAGCGTAAAGTTTGATTTTAAGTATTTTATTTCCCTTTTATTACCCATCATTTTGTGCCGGGTTGGATTAAAATCTAGAAATTCCCTCTTTTTGGTCTATGAGGTAAAGAAAAATTAAAGAGATAAATTAAGAACTTGAATACAATTAAAATAACTATCTTGTTTTAATAAAATATTTAAGTAATGTTAGTCAAAAAATAAAATATTTTTATTGATTTATTTAGGAACAAGCAGCATACATTTCTAGAAAAGAAAGTTAATGATTATTTTAAAACAATATTTATGCTAGTCTAAATAATTAAACAAAAACTTGATTAAAGTAGTTTATGGCGCCAATTTAAAAAAATATTTACAGTTGCATTTTGGAAAAGACGTTTATTTCTCTTTTCAGTCCAAGAATAAAATTTAGTAACTTAAATACATTTCTGTGATGTTTTTCTGACACTGTTTACTTTATTTCATTATATGCTATTAATTTTATTTTATTTTTACTTTACTATTTAAAGTTGAAAATTATACAATTACACTTATCACTTCTTCCTGTGATGTCTGCAGTAATCTTAAAAGTTTTTAAAATAGTAGACCCTTTGCAGTTTGTTGCGAAATATTTGTGATGTGCAAATTCCCTTTGTGTAGCCATTTGGTGTTTATTATATATATGTAGCCAAAGAGATGCATCTATATTTATGATTATTGATTACTTTGTAAAAGGTAAATTTAGATTAGTTATCCCAAAGTGAGTGTAATAATTTTCATAATACTTCTTTCAGTTAAAACAGATATTTTTATAATAGTATAATTCCTTTATTTTTATTAAGGACTCATATACTTTAGCTCTATACTGTTAATAAGTAATACTGTAGTAAGTAAATAAGTAATAATTAAAAGTCTGGTCACATTCGCTGAACTGGAATATACGTACAATTTAATTATAAGGCTTACAACATGAACATTTAACTATCATTAAGTAGGGTAACTTATACAGTAATTATGGACCGATATTTTTTATTATTCTCCCGTGCTGTCAGTTGCAAGGAGTTCTAAATTTATTTTAACTCGATATACCATAGAAGTAGAATTATGTTAGAATCGTCATTTACATGCAGCTCGATATACATGTATCAAATATAGGCTGCTATAAATACAAACTCGACTGAAGTAATAAGTTTTTATCTCGGAATTTCAAACCTATTGCTTGAGGCACAATGAACTTTAATCAAAATCAGCAAATTGTTCTCTCTTCGCCTTGCTTTTAGTGAATATTTAAAATAGTTTTTTTCAATGTCGCCTTGTTAAACTGTTAACATCATGGTTTTTATTAATTGAAAATCATGTTTTAAATTATTAAAGGCAGAATTAAGTAACACATTTATAAGTATTTCTTTACAAATATATTCATTTTATGAGGAAATATCAAACCTAGTACAAATTTTATATGTATGTATTATCAAGGTTATGAATCAGGCATATTAAAATAAAACTTCGTTAGCAATACCAAAATCATAGTCAGTGATAAATAATAAATAATAATGAGATTTTTTAATAATAACAATTTAGGTCAGTTCTTAAGAATCAAGAGTTTCATTATATATTTCAAATTAAATAAAATTTTTTTAAGTGCACTGTAATTAATATTTTTCTCGAACATTAAAGGGAAACAATGTTCTACGTACTAAAAATCACTATGAAAAAAACTTAAAATCTTCCATAATATATAAATTTTTTGTTTCTTTCTAATGTATCAGTAATTCTGTTCCTGTCAATAACTCTGCATTATTGAACAAGATGCTTTGGTTAAAACAACCCTCCACACTCGCCCCTACTAACGCTGGGTACAAAGGAGTTATAAATAGAGATACAATAACAGGTTAAAAGCCAATCCATCTATGTGAGTCGTATATAGACGTTGAAGCGAGCTTGTAAAAGTAGGATATGCTTACTACAGAGTGGTTTATCTCTGTGCTCTGTGCCTTGCACGCTACTTTTGATGTATAACTGAGAGAAGCTGAAGGCTCTGGTTCTTTTACCTTGCAAATTCCTCACCACCGTACGACGGTCTTCAACAAGTATTTTACCGTTACGGCTTTTAGTAGCTAGAAATCCCTTCATGTTTACATTTGCGCAATAGACAGCTAGCTGTGAGATCTCGCTGGAAAAGTATTTACTTGAACGGTGATCGTGTCGGAGGCGCTGTATGTGTGCCGGCAATCGTGATCTGCAGTGGTGTGTATGTGTGCGTGTATGTGTGCATCCTTGTACGGTTATTTGAGGAACATTAATTACTTTTTGTATATATTTCCATAAAAATGTCATATTTTATTTTTATCATTCGAAAAGTGGCTATAATTAAGTTTGCAGTCGATAAGAAATTATTTATAAATTTAGAAGTTCATTATCGTGTTTATGCCTTTATATTTTATACTACCAAATGCACAATTAATTTGAGTTGATTTGAATGTTGAGTGTATATCAAAGAATAATCCATTTCTAAGATCAAAATATTTGGCTTAATGATTATGTATTTTAATTTCAATGTTAAAAAAGATTAAGAAGGTTGCATACAAACCTAAACTTGGATTGTAATCAATAGGACATAAGAAGAAACAGTTAACCGCTTAGTTAGGAGAGTCCTTTATAAAAGGATAACGTTGGTCTGAGTTGATGTATAAACTTCAGAGTTATTAGCGGAACATTATCGATCAAAGTTGTAAATAACAAGCAAGGTAACAAATTCGAAATTAATAGTTTTTTAAACCTGAAATACCAGGTATAATTTATTATAATATTAAATTATGTTGTGTAGCTTTATATGTGTTTTAACTACTTACATTTTTCATGATTAACATACAATTAAATAACATTTGGTCTCATGAGTTAGGCACGTAATATAAACCTAAGTTGACAGTTTATTGTTTATTACGGGTTATTGCGGGCAAAGTTTTTGAGGTTGGAAAAATTTCACTTCTGTGACCGTTTGTGAGTCCACATGATATATTTAAAACAAAGTGACCTGTATACTTTACATCTTGCATAAGGCTTCATTTCTATATAAAGAACACAGCTCATGATGTTGCATGTCACTCTATATATTTGGCTGAGCGTTAGTGAACAGTTTTGCATTGGTCTGATATTACTCTGTTGGAGCAATAAAATATCAGAATAAATAAATATGTAATTAAAATAAATACACCCAAGTAGAGAATAAAATGAGTTGTAGATTTGAAAGTTTACATGAAACCTCAGCAAATCCTGTTACGACACGTCACACTGTACTTATACTTTGTATTTTAGTGGCAAATGGTCAATTAAAATATTTTATGTGGCATTTAAATTATATATTTAGTTCATTTACCGGGTTTTGGGTAGATATGTTTCCAATCAATGATTTTTAAAAACTGCGCTCTATTCTATGCGATAAGATGAATTATTATTGAAACATTTATCATAAATCATAAAAATTTATTTTAAAATCATTATTTTTATTTATACTCATGAATAGATACAATTTAATTAATTTGATATGATAAAAGGATCTTGTAAATCACAGTGTGTCCCTCACTTGTCGGTAAACATGTCCGAACTGTGAGCACCAAAGCGCGTAGTCGGAGCTCGGCAAAGTTTGTTCACTGTAAACAACCGTTTAGCCCAGAGCGCCTGATCAGAGTACAGTATATCTTAATCTTTTTAGCGCAATAAAAAACTCCATGGCTTAAATATTTTACTAAACCTGTTTTTGAAACATGTATAATGCAATTCCTTCACTCTTAACACCTTTGACATGTATTATGAATGGCAAAGGAGAACGTGTGTACTATTATACTAATCAAAAACATCTGATCCTGAATCCGTTTAAACATTTTCGCTCAAAATACAAATAAAAATAAGAAATATGTAATGAATTTATAGCAATTCATTAAATACAGTGTTTTTCCCTTAATATATTCCTTTCGGTCACTTAAACGCGGGTGACATATTTCATGCACAGGGTTGAATAGACACAAGCATGAATTGTAACGAATTACAAGATGGATCCACGTTACCATCCATTGATTCTGGGGTACTGGGGTATAGGATAAAGCCTAAAACGGTCTTTATCTGTTCAAAAAGCCTGGACTAAGATAATTGAGTGGTTTTTACTACGATTAGGTTATAATATTTTATACCATAAAGTATACAATTATTATTTGTGAATTAAATAATTTGTAATTGTTAATAATAATGTAAGTGAAAGCAATAATGAAATAATTTTTCTCCTGTGGGGTGTTTTTACCCAGAATTCCATTATAAAACAATATGCATTTTATCATGGTTGTACATTAATAACAGTATCTTCGTTACAAATGCAATTCTTTGAAATTTTTAAATTGTTTCTTAGGTGAGACAAATAAAGCGTATTGTAATGGATTTTAATTTTTTATAAAACTAATAGTTCACTGTTATTGTTTTGTATAGTGAAATATATTGGTTCCCACAAATGGGTAACTGTACGCATCCATACTTTTATGAATATAATAATTTAACTGTAAAACTAGTACGTTAAATATCGTATATAAATGTATCTCTTCATGTTGTATAAATTGTCTGGAAACTAATACTCGATGTCGATTCATGTTCACAATAGTAATATTAATCAACGGTAAAAGAACACAATTTTCTCATCATATAGCTTACACTTATCAATTAGTTTTTCTCCCTTGGGCCTTACACTCTACAATTCGCATACATTAAATACCTTTATATAAGGGACGCACAGGATACACCCTAATGTGAATCATGGTAAAAATATTCTAGTCCAGACAGTAGTAGCACTAATTTCCACCCAGACTCTAAAGTCCAACACATTAGACCCTTTCAGTGACAGGTTCTTGGTGTGATGCTGTGGACCTGAATTACACGGTCTTTCTCAGCAGGATAACGAGAACTATGCTAGAAATAGTTCAGTGATCGTCACTGGAATACATATTACTGTCACTACAGTGATGCGCTTATTATTCACATTCTTGGAGACCAAGGCATGTTCCGGGCCATGTTATAAAAACGGTCTTTTAATTTTAATTTAAGGAATTAGTTAGTCATCAGACGGAGCTCTATGGCAGGACTGACGAAACCAAACGATGGTTGTGATCTCAAGACCATGGTTTAGTGGGAGGCGATCAGGGCATAGTAACTTATAAATTACAACAGGAAAAAGTAGTGTAGCAATAAATATTAATAATACTTTTTTCCATTTAATAAATACTTAGTATCCATTAATTATATCGTAATGTTAATTCTATAACCTAGCCAAGAGTTTCTTAATGGCTATAAAAGACTAAAACTCCATTACACGAATCCATCCAGAATTTCAATTAGTTCCAATTACAGGTAACACAATATTAATTTGTGAGAGCTTGCATGAACATATATATAATAAATTATGTGAACAACAGTCAAAATATCGTAATGAGAGAAGAGGTTTTACAAATAGGGTACAAGAAAAGACGTGCATTCTGACAACCGTTAAGAATTTTAGAGAAACTTTCTATAGTAAGGAAATACAGGCTGTATTCGAACGAAACAAAGGTTAAAGGTCAGTAGCGTGTATCCTAGAGGATACGGATAAGCAAAACAGTATCCAGTAATCCTCATGCAAACTATGCACAACTTTCGTAAAATGTAACGACAATTGCTTAGTATGTGTAACTGAGACATTAATTATTATACGTCCTGTGAGGTATGAACGAGATGAAGTTACTTAGTTACTATCATAATTTCTTAGCCTGATTCTATCTGTAAGAAATTCAAGAAATATAATTAGTCATACTTGACATTTTAGCACATTCTGCAACTAAACAGTTTGAGCGAATTAGAGGCAGTTATTTATTTATAATTTAGGCTCACATTGGCTGCGGTATTACCAAATACTTAATTTAAACCTTCTGAAAATTAAATACTGATAGCGTCACACATCAATCAAACTTAAACAATAAATATGTCTAAAGGGTATAGTTTTTGTAAGTGTACAAAATCAAATTGTGTACAAAACTTGGTTTGTAAAAGCGACTTGTAGATTTCAATACACAGAATTCAATACACAAAGCTAAAATACCTCTGTAAACACGTTTTAGAAGCAACAGTTGATCCACATTTTATCAACTGGGAGTTTGGTTGTTAAAGCCGATACAAATAACTCATTCACCTTTGGGAAATTTGTTAATAATAATGGAGTTTCCATAATAGTCTACTATGGCTGATCCTTATAAATCCTTTAGGATTAATAAAAAGTAACAGTGGTTGAATAATTTATTTCTCAGGTTTAGGATACTTGCAAAGAAATAATTATAAAAGGTCATAACAAAGGTCATAACAATCTAGTGACAATCTTTAGATTGTCACATTTGAATATACGAAGATTAAATGTACCTCATAATATAACCTCCTCTTAAAAATTATGACAACCATTTCTTTCAAGAGGTACAATTTAATGCAAAAGTTCATCGCCAAGGCGTTGGAGTCGAGGCAAAGGAGCAAAGTACTCATAGTTTCTATCGTGTTACTAGCGACCAAAGATGTCTCTATAGCGAGTTCCAGTGGGGATGTGGAAATTGATCCGACTGAGGAGATGAGGAGAGTCAATTAAATGGTTAATAAGTTTAAATAGAAATGTGGTGTCCTGAACTCGTCTTATATTTTATAAGGACATGAGTTCAAGATGATTAGCTAGGTCTGCAAAAGGCACTTCAAGATAGGGGAAATCAATTTTCATTCCAATAAAACGCAAAACTCTCCTTTTCGATCCTCTCCAAAAGTTACAGTGAGATCAGACCACACAACAGTATTCATGAATTGGCCGAATAAAGGTGACGTACAACATTGGAAGAGTCTGTAGAGGACTGAACTTCCTGCTGGATCTGGAATACACATCCTCTTTGGTCAGAGAGGGATATAAAAGATAATACCTAGATCACAAACTTTAGAGCATCGAAAAATGTGGTCACCTCCCAAGGAATAGTTGTAAGGAATAGGCTCTTTACGATAGAAGGACATAAGGAAAAATCTATTTCTGTTCAAGGTCATATAGGATTTCCTCACACCACTCATTAACTCTATCAATCTTAAGCTAAAGACGACTTCAGTCCCAAGCATGAGATATCTTGCTGAAAAGCTTGATATCATACAGCAATAACGCTATATCGTCATTGGCCACAATATCATTAATAAACATTGTTAAGAGAAGGGTTCCTAAACATGAGCCTTGGGGTACACCTGAGGTGAAACTAAAAGCCAAAGAAGTAGATGCGGCGAATTTGTCGGTTGGAAAGATAACTCTTTCAACCGAAGGATTTCATAAGATTGAAGTTTAGCTAAAATGTGAGTATGGCTACCCCGTCGAAGTCTTTAAAAAATCCAAATAAACATTGTCGACCTGATTTTTCTAGAAAAAAACATATATGACATAATCCTGGTAAACAAACAGGCTAAACTAGCTGACGATCGTCCGGTACAAAACACATGTTGGTTGTTCGGGATATTTTTCAAGCAAAAGGAGACATTGTCCAAGACAGCTTTAGCTAAATTTTTCTCTACAGTCATTGGCCTATAGTTCGTTATTGCCTCAGAATAACACACCACCTAGGCACCATAAGGCTTTCCTTAAGGATATTTGGAAATGTTCCTTTGGAGTGCATTTTATTGAAAATGCTCTCCATAATATTAATATTGAAATATTTCTTAGTATCACTGAAGTAAATAATTGATATTGGATGGAAAGTGCTACATGTAATTTATTCCACCGTTCCAGAAAATCCTAACCATTTCTTCCTGTATAACTGTTGTTTATAAACTCAATATGAACACCAAAACGTTCGCTATAGCATTCTGTAAAAACAAAACCGAGTATTCAGTTTAACATACATTTAACTAAATGTGTCTTAATTAACGCAATACGTAAATTAAATTGTGATACAATTAAAATATTAGATAGTTTGTTATGGCTTAAAACCTACGTTATTACAAGCTTTTAATTTCGGGTCAGCAGTCTTAACCAAAAGAAATTTAATTAAAGTTGCCAAATTGGTCTCTTTGTTATTGGGCTTGTTAGTTGAATATTTAAATAGGGACTTCAATATTGTACAGGAGATAATTAAACACTGCAAACTCGGGGACTTCAACAAGTAGCCGTGTTTAACAACTTGACTTTTTCTTTGCCATTGTGAAATGAATAATCATGTTGCACAAAAATCAAAAAGGTATAGTTTTAGAAATCCATACTCGTATTAAATGATATAGTATGCATATATCATACATTGTTCTCAGTTATAAATTAAATAGAATAGGCTTTAAAATATAACTTTCCAAATCCTTATTTTGAACTAAGACATCTGGTGAGACACACAAATATTTTTAACTACCTTTGCATGGCAAGCACATAATTCCTACTACAGTACCATGTAGCAGAGCAGACACTTGACTGTACAATGTGGTCAATGTGACCGTGGCACAATTGTTTGTCTCAAACTCTACTAAACTTACAGAGGTTGTAAATAGTTCTGCACATTATAGAATTATGTGTTTATTATATTGTA
The DNA here is from genome assembly GCF_021130785.1 of Homalodisca vitripennis. Classification (NCBI taxonomy): domain Eukaryota; kingdom Metazoa; phylum Arthropoda; class Insecta; order Hemiptera; family Cicadellidae; genus Homalodisca; species Homalodisca vitripennis. The sequence continues at coordinate 7,491,313 of NC_060211.1, read as the reverse complement.
AACAATGTATCTTCAAAATTTTATTTTTTATATTTAGAACTAAGGCTTTTGAGGTCGTAAAAAACTATTTTCCCACTAGTTGCCATCTGTAATTAATTAGTAATTAGTTTCAGTGAATATCTATATAATCATAAAACTAAACCAGAGAACATTTAAAATACACAATTTTCAACATAACATATATTAATAATAAAACTAAATAGGTAGTGTTAAATTATAAATTAGTTCATGGCAAAACAAAATAGTTGAGTTTAAAATTATAAACTTAATGAGTGGTTTGAGCTGAACAGCTAAACAGTTCATTGATATAATCAGTGTTAAACAATAACGGTGACACCACAATGCTGTCAGAATCAATGTCGTCTAAGCGGTTTACCGGTCCGTGTCCTCTGGTTGACGCCTCTGTAAGAGGACTACAAACATTGTTACTGTTCAATAATGATTTGTTGTGTAGGTTCAATGCTTTTACGTGATAATATTGTGCCTTTACTACAAAATTTTCTTTTAGTATTTTCGCTCTTTTTCATTTAGTTTCCTCTTTATCACCGCTATTATTATGATTTCGTTTGATTCGAATCATAATAAACTTTCTAGACTGTAAAATAAACCGTCTATTAAAAATGTATTTTATCATTTTATATTCTAAATGTAAAGTACTTCGCAAAACTATTACTATTTTTATTAATTGAATACCAGAAATGTAAGGCAGTAGACATTCGTCCAACTTCGTTCAAGTTATCTTAACGGAGTTTAAGTTTCTGGTTTGCTCTGATACCACTTCTCTCGGCAACATATCTGAACCGGCATGTACCCTGATGCAAAGCGCAAATATAAAAAATCTACTTGTTATACTCATTTAAATAATAAATTATTTTAATTTTTTTAATGGACATAAAAACATATGCCATATTTTGGTCCTTAGACTTACTACTGGTCTCGTGCTTTTTCGGTTTAGGTCTCACAGTTGAGATCCATCTTCAGTCAGTCAACAATGTTGAAACAAAACTGCAAATAATTGACGTCTGTCTGTACAGGTGAGTTGAGGAGAGACGATGATTCATTATCCTTAGCTGATACGTAGCCAAATAACGACCGAGATCACCAGTTATAGTGACAAATATAAGCCTAATTCATCAAAAGTTTAATGCTTTTTGACAATTTAAAACGCTGTCTTCTTTGTTCAAGTTACATTCTTTCCTTATTGTTTGGAAGGTTTCTTTTTATTCCACTTTTGTAATAATAGGACATGTTATAGATACGTTTGCTTTGTAGAATTCCATTGCATGGTTCGACTTTTAACTGTGTTCCGTTATATCTTTTCCGTACCCTGAAGTTTCGTGTACCACTTGTGCTTGCTAAACTCGTCTTCTAATCATCCTCCTGCTTCATCAGCCATTACATCGGTGTAAGAATGTTATAATAATGTTGTTTTTCATTTTGATTTTGTTGTAAATGTGATACATTTTAGCACATAAGTAGTATAATAATAAAATAATTGTTATCCATTTTAATAATAAGTAATGCAATAATATGAAATAAAAACCTCAATTCTTCTACAAATTTATTTAAATAACATACTTTTTAAATAGTTTCGAATTGTAATTAGTTAATGTATTTAAAACTCCAAACTTCTGGGTTAAATTATGATGAGATTAGATGTTCACATTGTTGTGTTTTTATACTCTATCCAGTATGGCTTTAAATACAGAGTTATCCAAAATGCAATAATGTTGAAATAGAAATTAAGGATAGATTAGTATTAAGGTATAGAGTGATACAATAATAAAACAAATATGAAGACAAAAACAAAACCTAAACGCTAAACAAAATAAATGTTTTACAATAGAAACGTCAAGAGTAATAACAACACTAATAATAGATTCGTTATGTGGACGTTAGTGTGTATAACCAGTAATTGGTACAGTAAGCCTGTCTCTCAGCCATCGAACTGTTGTCTCCACAAAACCCTCAATCGGCTTACTCATCAGGGGATCCGTTTGTAACAGTGTCGACCGCTGATACTGATCAGCCACATGATAGACGTTACTACCACTAATTATGTTGGTAATAATAGATTCGTGATGTGGACGTTAGTGTGTATAACCAGTAACTGCTACAGTAAGCCTGTCTCTCAGCCATCGACTGTTGTCTCCACAAAACCCTCAATCGGCTTACTCATCAGGGGATCCGTTTGTAAACAGTGTCGACCGCTGATACTGATCAGCCACATGATAGACGTTACTACCACTAATTATGTTGGTGGAAAATTTAAATTTCGGATTCAGGTTTAAAAAAAAAAGCTTATAAATTCAATTCATCAAGGGAGCTTGGCTTAAAAAAAACACTTAAATTTGGGTCATATAAAACTGTTTAGTTACTACGTAAGAAGTGAACCCACACTAATTCATCTAAACTTTGCTCTCTGTCTTGTTTGAAATACAGTTCACGTCAAAATATACGACTCTTACAACTCTGAACTTTAATTAAAAATTACTGCATTAGTATATATTTACTTCTTTTATTGTATTTAATCATCTTCTAACTTTAATGCGCAACATTATACCACACCCTTAAAGACATTGCAGGACTCACATCAATCCAAATTCATAACTTATAGTTTACTAAAAAAGTTTTTTATGTCTCTTGTATTTTATGTTACGATTGGGCGCAGGTGATTTTTCTACCATTTTGAGGCTTTTTAGGAAAATGTAGTGGATTGTCCCCTATAGGTTTATGTAGTAACTGAAGAGGATGAGTTAGAGGATCTTGAATGGCAACTACTTTTGATTAAACTTCAATATTTACTAAGTTTCTTCTGATTTGGTAGAATAATGTTGGAGAAACAGTTTGTAGGAGATCGGTACGCTCACTCAGCAGTTTTTCCTGTAGGCATTATTTCCAGTACAGTGAGTGCGATTGGGATTATTCCCTCTCTGGACGAAAAATTCCCTTGTTTGCAGGGGGACTTAATATGGTTGTAAATTATACTCTTATTCATTCCCTTAAAAATTCCATTCCAAGTGAAGTTGTTATGTTCATTAGTTTCGGATTTAGTGGTGACGTGTTGGAGACGGTCGGTCAGTTGAAGAAAAAAACATTATTTAACATCTCATAATTATAGATAGGTAACTGGCATTTACCGGTGGAAGGTGTAGGCCCAGAAGAATGATAAGGACTTGGACAGTACAAAAGAGGCTTTCTTATCAGCGAGGGCGCGCATCGCAGATGGGAGTGTTTGATACACGAAATTGAGAGGTGGGGTGAGGTTAGACGTGCCCGTACCCTCCCGTACCTCAGTTGATCGGAACGGTACGTAGTAATTAACGAGTGTAAAAGTCTTTTGAAAGTGCCTTAGAGTTTATTCTTGCTAATTTCGTCATCGAACCTGCGGATTGCCTTTTCAGCAACATTTTAATTCTCCTAACAGTGAAGGAATTTCTTCTAATTCATCTAAACACTGGAGAAGAAGAGAGTAATAATTTAAAGTAAAGTAAAGAAAAATCAGTTAAAAAATAAAATTGAATGGTTGAAGGATTAAATTAAAGTGAAAAATTGCCAGATCAGAGCGTGAAAAGTTTTGAATTTTGAAAATTTAAATAAAAGACAAGCTGGAGGAGAAACTTTGTACATTTTGAGTGGAAGAATATATTACAAGTTTGAATTTAAATACGGTCAGGAAAGAAGTTTTTATTATAAATTTTTAAATCCGGGTAGGTAATTATTTTTAAGAAGAAGTTTTTTTATTTTAGTTTGTAACCTTTATTAGTTTAAAATACAAAAAAATTTTTATTTTCCTGTTTTTGAATCCTTACACAAAAATTTAAATTTCAAAGCTGAACCCCTCATGTGCCAGTTAAAACGGTTTTCAAAACCATTCAAATATAGTTTTTTTTTAATTTTTTGTTAAAAACTAATTAAAACATTTGATTTTGACTAACTGTTCAAATGCCTCTTTGCACTTTAAAGTTCGTTGGTCTAACATAAGATACTTTTGGGAAATTTTTTTTTTTTTTATTTTTTCCCTTTAACATGGAAAGTATAACATCACTTGAGCTACAACAATGGAACAATTAAATGTTCCTTAGTATCGCTGTCGGTAAATTATGGATTATGAAAAGAAACAGCACTTATGGTTCATATTATTCTTCTACAGTTATAAAAGACAGGGATTTCATTTTATTTCTTAATAAAAAATAAAGTCATCTGGAAACCAATAACTTGCCACGGGTGAAATACATTCTTGTACGAACAAAAACTGTTTTTCAATTTAAATATGAAACATGTAAGACATTCCCCTTAATTCCATGTCAACCATATCTAATCCTGAGTATAAATCTCTCTGTATTAGATTGACCATAGACAAATACCTGCTATCTTATCTTACCTTTACCAAAAATTTTCAGGGAAGGATAGACTAATCTTTTGATAAGGGACTTCTCACAAGCAATATCTCTTGACACCTGTAAACATATCAGGTTTGCTATGTTCTTAAGCCAACGTATATCAACCCGATGTGCATGATATTATTGAGAGAGTCTGTGAAAACTTAATATTAATTTAAATACTTTTTTTTAATACTTGGTCTGCAGGATGCATGGGATCCATCTGAATTTACTGTTTACTATGTGGGAGAACAATAGGGAATGATCCACCCAAACTTCTAAAGGGACAATATGTTTATCGCTATCTATATAAGTTTTGCACGTACAGTAGCATTTTCTGGATTCAGAATTAGTTTATAATTTCCGATGCTCGACACGTTTTTCCTTTTTGCCCCGTTTAAGAAAGTTTGTAAAATAGGCTAACTCTACAAATTTTTTTTTTGTGTGGGTTAAAAAAACAACTTAGAAGGTAAGTGGAGGTACGACAAAGAAGCATACTCACCTTTCAAGTATATATAAAGCAGTGATATGTGGATGTCTGTGGAGTGCTGTTGTATAGATTTAGGAATCGTATTAATGTAAATAATCATTGAATTTCGTTTCTAAGACATTTCGCAGGGACCATAATAGGAATACGTTATGTTGTTGACCTTTATGTACTAATTATAAATCTATTTGCAATCTTCCTTCGGATGTAAGATATTTCCCGGTGCCACAGTCGAGTTTGCCTTGTTGTCATTATGAAAGAAGTATGTTGTCATTCATACTTAGGTCCTGAGAAGCCCCCTATGCGCAAACGAATGCTAGTCCGGCATAAGGAGGAAGGAAATGTTGAGGAAGTTTCAGTAATTAATTTATCAGGTATTGTGTTTTCGTTATCTTTAATATTATAACAAGGGAAAACCCAATGTTGTCTTTGCCCGGTATTGCGTATCTAGGCCATTTTTTGTACATAAACAATCCACAGTTCCTTATGAAACATAAATTAATATTCATAAGAGAATAAGTGGTTAAGCATAGACTTAAAATACTATAGTGGCGCTGTTCAAAACAAATGTTTTCACACTAAGCAAAGTGATTAGCATTTAACAGAATCTTTTAATTAATATTTCGTTAACATCTTAATATGGTTCGGTACTTTGGTATTGTAGCCTAAAATACCTATTGGAGCGCCAAGATCAGGGTTCATGTTACAACATAATACTAGGCCTATATTCGTACCAGGGACCCCTAAGAATGACCATGAGAACGATATTCAGTACAAACAGTTAAATTAGTTTATGCGTAAAAGTAAAACCAAACAAAAGATAGTTTCGTATTTTAAAACTATGTATATTATAAAATTTCATTGGAACTATAAATTTATTTCAATAATCAATAATAATTATTAGTTGCGCTGAGCGTAGCGAAGTCTGTTACTCGAGTGGCTTATCGGTGACCCTATTATTATCTGTCTTGTCTGTATGTCTGTTTTTATGTTTAAATAACAGTCCGCACGATACCTAAAAAACGTAAACTTTATACGTAAACTTGTTCGCATTCCACATTCATTTCTTCATATAAAATAATTCAATTAAATGAGATGTAAATGCGGTAAATCTATAGCATTTATCTTGATTTTAGCGAACAATTTTACTTCTGTCTTTAAGGGTAATGATTATAGCATGGGGAACAAAAAAGTAATTTTTAACATAAAGTTTAGTTACAGTCTTATGACATAGTTTTACATGTGATTTTAGTAAAAAAAGTAGCCATATCAGAATAGAAGCTTGTGATTGCTATGATGGTTAAAAGTAAAATCTCAAGTGGGTTCAGTATTAGTTGTAACATATATAAAAAATTAAAATTATATACTTATTCGATAAAGAAAATTTTGAGTTAATATGAAAATGTAAATTTGCATGATGCTGTATTGGACCAATTATTAGTATAGGAGGTTCACAGATTACTGAATAGTAGTTAGGAAGATTATTAGGAAATATATTTAGTATAATATTATTAGACTAACAAGATTTTCTACTCCGGAGTAACAAAATATGTTTAATGCTAATGCTCTGAAGTTTATCTTACTCTCTGAAATATGCCCGCGTTTAACATATGGACGCTTGTTGGGGGTGGGGGGGGGGGGGGGTGGGGGGGGGGGGGGGTGGGGGGGGGGGGGGGTGGGGGGGGGGGGGGGTGGGGGGGGGGGGGGGTGGGGGGGGGGGGGGGAAGCCCGTGATCGTCAACCCAGAGCCTGACCCTCGAACAAATCAGCATTAAATCTGTTGCATTGCCAAGGAAAGACTGTAATGGAGGATATGACAACACCAAGCTGAGTGTCATCACGTAGTAGGGAGGTAAAGGGAAACAGGAATGATAACTCAAGATTAAGATCCGCAGTATACAATAGAAACATAATAGGACCCTAAGCAGCTACCCTGAGTAACCCCTGACTCCTTGAGAGCAATCCCTGAAAGACGATCATTCACCCTGGTTACCTGGGTTCTGTCGATCAGATAAGAGCGAAACCACATTGTTGAAACCTGATCAAAACCGTAGTAATGCAGCTTAACCAAAAACATATCAAAATTCACTGAATCGAATGCATGTGAGAAATCAAGAGCAGCTAAACTACTACATAAATTCTTATCCCTTGCGGAAAACAGTTGGCTTGTCAAACTTAGTAGAGCAGATGTCGTACTAAAAACCCTTCCTGAAACCTGACTGACTATCGGGTAAAACACCGCTGCACTCCAGGAAGGAAACCAACTGATTTGTCACAATTCTTTCCAATACCTTAGACAGAACTGGTAAAACGGAAATGGGCCTAAGCTCGGACACACTAGTAGGATTACTATTTTTGGGAAGAGGGATGACCAGGCTTTTTTCCATCCAGAGGGGAATCGGCCAGAAGAGAGAGAGATTAATGATATGGGTGATAGCCCCGATACAGAAAGGACTAAACTGCTCTGACCATGATGATTGAAATTCCGTCAATGCCAAAAGCCGCTGTGGAGATACTGTTGATAATGTTTTTTTACCTCACTCTCGCTCACACTGCTGAAACTGAAACTTATCTTGCACCTTTTCGCAAGTAGCGTGCTTATAAAAACCGAGCCTTTCCGGGTTCACACTGTTATCGCCGCCCAAGCCAGCAAAGTAGCGGTTAATTTCATCCGGGGAAATATTAACCGATACAGAACCGCCAGCAGTGCCCACCTTTAGATCTCCTGCGCAAGGTTGCCCAGAAAGATTTTGAGTCACTGCACTTTAACTTTGCCTCAAAATAATCTTTTTTCGCCTTTCTAACGACGTAATTGAGTTTATTGCGTGCGCTAACAGTATGCCGCTTTCGCACGTGCATCATTAACGACAAAGTAAATCTTTTTTTAATTGGTTTTTTGTGCATGTCAGAAGCATTATTTCTGAATTTCGCCAGGGCGCCTTCCTTTTGGTCACACGCTTTTTTACCAATGGAGCACATGCATCAAATATTTGTGATACTGTTGATAATGTTATTTTACCTCACTCTCGCTCACCTGCTGAAACTGAAACTTATCTTGCACCTTTTCGCAAGTAGCGTGCTTATAAAAACCGAGCCTTTCCGGGTTCACACTGTTATCGCCGCCACAAGCCAGCAAAGTAGCGGTTAATTTCATCCGGGGAAATATTAACCGATACAGAACCGCCAGCAGTGCCCACCTTTAGATCTCCTGCGCAAGGTTGCCCAGAAAGATTTTGAGTCACTGCACTTTAACTTTGCCTCAAAATAATCTTTTTTTCGCCTTTCTAACGACGTAATTGAGTTTATTGCGTGCGCTACAGTATGCCGCTTCGCACGTGCATCATTACGACAAAGTAAATCTTTTTTTTAATTGGTTTTTTTTTTTTGTTGCATGTCAGAAGCATTATTTCTGAATTTCGCCAGGGCGCCTTCCTTTTGGTCACACGCTTTTTTACCCAATGGAGCACATTGCATCAAATATTTGTGTAATTCCCGCGGTCAACATATCCACAGCATCGTTTCGACATCACTCTGAAGTTCAACCCCATGCCATTCAATGGAGGGAAAGCTCTGAGGAAAACATCTGCAGATCCACTTTTGACAGTTCCCTGTAGGAAATGAACTTTTCCTTCATCCTTTCCTTAGTCTTGCAAGGGCAGTCACAGAAAACCAACTTGTGGTCAGTGATACGCTTGCCTCGACCATCCAAGATCTTAGACGTGTCAACCACACCAACAGTCATGTTGCTCAGGGAATTCCTAACGATGCTATGATCAATCAAGGCTGCGGTATTGTCTGTTTCGCGGGTTGGCTCATTGACGATCTGAGTCAAGGTTCATCGATGCCAAGAGATTCCTGAAATACTTGAACTCCGGCTTATTGTTCCCAAGAAGATCAACATTAAAGTCGCCAATCAAAATCACCTCATCAACTTGAGAGAGCATGTCAATGAAGAGGGCGTTGAAACAGAGAAGTAAAGCATGAGTAAGGGATATTCGGAGGCTTGTAGACCACACAGACACACAAGCGTAATCCCTGAACTTTTCCCAACACGCATATGTATTCCAGCACGGCCATCAATATTATGATCAAGATAGATCCGTTTCATATCGAATCTTTCCCTGAAGTAGACGGCGACACCGCCGCCATTTGAAGGCAAGCCAGGGCCGCACGTCCTATCAAAACGCCAAAATGAATAGCCCTTCAAACTGTAACAATCCGAAGACATATCAGGAGTAAGCCAGGTTTCTGAGATACCCCAAGAAATCAAAGTTTAAAATCCTCAACCACAGAGCAGAGCTCACCGAACCCCGTGTTAATTGAACGAATGTTCACATGGGCTAATCTGCCAGAGAGATGGCGGCCTATGACGACGTTTCCCGAACAAGGTGGGAGATAGAGGCTTGTTGTACAGAGCTGGCCACTGAGAGCAAAACATTCAAAGAGGGATGAGACCGTCCAAGGTTGCGGTCTCCGAAGAAGTAGGCGCTAGAGGAAGAGGTACAGAGCTAACCGCCGAAGGCACTACATCCACTCCCTCCTGAATATGAGAGGGAATAAAGTTGCCGAGAAAAAGGTTCCACGTTCTGTTAAGATGACGACCATCACAAGCCAAGTGATATCTTTTTATTGAGTCATTGGCGTCAACAAAAACCACACCGAAGTTATTGTACGTGAGATCTAATTGCTCGTTAAAAAGATAAATGGACGAGTTGCTGATGTCTCCTCGCTTCAGGACTCCACTCAAGATGATCCTAGATTCAGGGAACTGACCCTTAGCAAACACTCAGCAGATCAGCCATGCTGTGGAGAGCAGCCTTCTTTCCCCATCCACCATTATATCCAGCACCCCCATTGTACCCATTCACCAGATTATTTGTCCCAGCATGAATGAAGATAAGTTTTGGCTTGGAAGCCACAAACCCCAAAAGCTTTTGCATAATATGTACTATTTTTGCCCCGGGACAGACACCAACGGTTGCTCCATTCTTAGCACAAGGGGCGCCCGCGTACCTCAACAAAGAGTCCCCAATCACCAACACCCCCGCGGATGATAGACACCCAATTGAGTATGAATCAGAGCCGGCCTCTCCAGAAGTACAACAGACCCCCAAGTCAGCCCTACTAGCAACTACCTCAGTAACATTACTGCAAGATTTCATATTAATACAACTAGGCTTAAATGTTTAGCAACTTGTGTAACTGACGGGTAACATTACCTTTTTGGAAGGACTTTCTATACTTATTATTTTTGGTATTTCTCTTCCCGTTTAACATTCCATTTACCAGATACATTTCTTATTACACCAACTACGTCAGAGTTTACTTCCTCCCGGTCACCAGAACCTAATAATACATCATACGGATATTTGTGGACAAAACTAGATTTTATTTGAGCTTTTATTCTATTGGACTATAGTTTTTTGCTATGATTGGGACCCACCCTTGTCCAAAAATTATCCTTAACCTTTGTTTTGCCTATTACAGAGTCTTAATTTACTATTACTAATGCTTTCAACTGAGCTACAGTTTACAGCCTCATTTCGTTCCAGGCCTACCAAAGGAATGTCCTCTTATTACTATTTACATTGACACAACTTGGGTGAGGCACAAATATGTGAGAAGAAATACACCAATCATTGAAAGAAGTGTTATTCTAACAGCACTACAATATCCGTCATAGACAAGCTTGGTATTCACAAGGACATGTATTCCACATTCAAAACCATGAATGAATACTTCACTACGTGTGAAAAATACCAATAAAGATTGTCCGACTCTAGTGCTCTATGTAATAGACTCTACTGGTCTGTTTAACGGAGCATACATACCTCACTCGGCCAGAGTTTATATCTGGTAGAACACACTACACGGATATCTGATAGTCTCATGGTGACTACTGAAATTACACCACTTTAGAGTGTTCGTGACACGATGAATGAATACTTCACTACGTGTGAATAATACCAACAAAGATTGTCAGACTCTAGTGCTCTATGTAATAGACTCTACTGGTCTGTTTAATGGAGCATACATACCACACTCGGCTAGAGTTTATATCTGGTAGAACACACTACACGGATATCTGATAGTCTCTTGCCGACTACTGGAAATCACACCACTTTAGAGTGTTAGTGACACCATGAATTGAATACTTCACTACGTGTGAATAATACCAACAAAGATTTTTCCGACTCTAGTGCTCTATGCAATAGACTCTACTGGTCTGTTTAATGGAGCATACATACCTCACTCGGCCAGAGTTTTAAATCTGGTAGAACACACTACACGGATATCTGATAGTCTCTTGCCGACTACAGGAAATCACACCACTTTAGAGTGTTAGTGAACACCATGAATGAATACTTCACTACGTGTGAATAATACCAACAAAGGTTGTCCGACTCTAATGCTCTATGCAATAGTCTCTACTGGTCTGTTTAATGGAGCATACATACCTCACTCGGCCAGAGTTTACATCTGGTAGAACACACTACACAACGGATATCTGATAGTCTCTTTGCCGACTACTGGAAAATCACACCATTTTATAGTGTTCGTGACACTATGAATGAATATTTCACTACGTGTGCATAATACCAACAAAGATTGTCAGACTCTAGTGTTCTATGCAATAGACTCTACTGGTCTGTTTAATGGAGCATATATTCCTCACTCGGCCAGAGTTTACATCTGGTAGAAACACACTACACAGATATCTGATAGTCTCTTGCTGAATACAGGAGCTCACACCACTTTATAGTGTTCGTGACACCAATGAATGAATACTTCACTACGTTTGAATAATACCAACAAAGACTGTCCCAACTCTAGTGCTCTACTGGTCTGTTTAATGGAGCATACATACCTCACTCGGCCAGAGTTTTACATCTGGTAGAACACACTACAACCGATATCTGATAGTCTTCTGTTGACCATTGGAGCTCACACCATTTTAAAGTGTTCGTGACACCCATGAATGAATATTTCACTACGTGTGAATAATACCAACAAAGACTGTCCAACTCTAGTGCTCTACTGGTCTGTTTAATGGAGCATACATACCTCACTCGGCCAGAGTTTTACATCTGGTAGAACTCACTACACCGATATCTGATAGTCTTCTGTTGACCATTGGAGCTCAACACCATTTTAGAGTGTTCGTGACACCATGAATGGATACTTCACTACGTGTGAATAATACCAACAAAGATTGTCAGACTCTAGTGCTCTATTTAATAGACTCTACTGGTCTGTTTCACGGAGCATATATTCCTCACTCGACCCAGAGTTTACATCTGGTAGAACACACTACACAGATATCTGATAGTCCTCTTGCTGACTACAGGAGCTCACACCACTTTATAGTGTTCGTGACACCATGAATGAATACTTCACTACGTGTGAATAATACTAAACAAAGACTGTCCGACTCTAGTGCTCTACTGGTCTGTTTAACGGAGCATACATACCTCACTCGGCCAGAGTTTACATTTGGGTATAACACAATACACGGATATCTGATAGTCTCTTGCTGACTACTGGAAAATCACACCACTTTAGAGTGTTCGTGACAACATTAAACGAATACTTCACTACGTGTGAATAGTTTCATTGCGTAACTACGCTCATTTAATTTCATTCTAAAATCATTTAAAAATTGTTTTTGCACTACCAACCAAAGTATATAGTATTTTAACGAGGGAAATCCAGTAGAATAATTCAAGGCAAACCAGCTAATTCTATTATTCATATACTCCAAAGAAAGTTTTTACACGTCCACTTATATGACGATTTAAATATATATTTAGTATATCTCCTTCAAGATGTTGGTACTTTTCTCGTATCTCAAAAAACCAAATATTAAACGTCATAAATTACCGATAAATATAACATTAGGTTTACTGTATTGTTACTAAATTCAAGAACCAATTATTTCAATGTTTTTATAAATATTACTATCAATTATTTTACCCTAGAATTTTCCATTCTGAGCAACTACCTTATTAAAGTTTTCTTGCCTCTAGATGATTGAATTTTAAAGACAATTCAATGCGTATTTAAAGTCGTATATTTGAGTTACCTAAAAAATCTAAAAATAACAATAAGGAGGTGTAGTGAAACAACTTTGATTGGTACATTTACTCCTTAGACGAGTGGGAAAGGTTGTATTTTCTTCAACCTTTTTCTTCAATTTGGAAGAAGCCTGAGGTATACTTAAAGCCTAATCAGGAGAAAATGCCGATTATATTATCAATTGTTATTATTCATTCTTATAAGTAAGTGATTTGTGTACAAGCCAAAGCGCTCTTATACGCCATATATGATTTTAAATGTTATTGCTCTTTCCTGAAGGACAATGACAACTGGACAAGCAGATAAACCTAACTCCTAACTAGAATAATTAGTTTGTACATTTCCAATATGTATACAGTAGATTATATCACCCACAGTATATATATAGCTTTTTAATAAACAATCAATCAATAGAAGTTAGAATTTAATGCTACATTTACATTGGCCATTATTAACGCTGAGTCCTTCTGTTACACGAATTACTCAAGCACAGAGAAGGAAATTAAAGTGTTACGTTTTAAATAGGCTGACATCTCGGGGTTTTCCTTTCCTTGGCACAAAGGTACGTCGCGACAACATGATCTTAAAGTTTTAAAGAATTTTTTTTAAATTTAACACCGTGCCAATGGGGTTAAACTCAACATTGCCACCATACAGGTAGCTCAAAATGTTAAACCCTTCTTGTGAGAAACAAATAAATAAAAGATCCTTTCACTAATATATCTGTTTTTATTATTTAAAAGGATCGGTGTAACAAGACTTCTATTAGCGAAGTAAGAAGGTTTCATTTTCGCCTTTCTGTATAAAATGTATTGAAACAACATGATTACATTGTAACTGTGACAAGGATCTAGCAGCGTAACGTAGGTTGTTGTCTTGTCTCGCTAATGTACGATGTGTGTTGCGGGTTTTGGATGTTGTTGTGAAGACGTTCGTGGCTACAGACATCAGATCTGAATCTGTCTCCTAGTACTTCGTGTCTTAGCGTACAATACTGACAAGAACCATTACATGAAAACTATGTTTTCAACAATCGATTCCCTCGAGCGAAGTAATAAGATTGGTAACAATTAATATGCCAACCTTAACTATCACCGCTTTCAGGTTTCAACGGTCTTTAGCATTAAATATTGTGTTAAAAATCATACTATTATTCGGGACTAGTTTTCAATGTTTAAGGAGAGATACACGAATATATACCTACCATGCTAGTTTTGTCAGTTTAATAACCAGAGATACATGAATATATACCTACCATGCTAGTTTTGTCAATTTAATAACCAGAGATACATGAATATATACCTACCATGCTAGTTTTGTCAATTTAATAACCAGAGCTACATGAATATATATCTACCATGCTAGTTTTGTCAGTTTAATAACCAGAGATACATGAATATATACCTACCATGCTAGTTTTGTCAGTTTAATAACCAGAGATACATGAATATATACCTACCATGCTAGTTTTGTCAATTTAATAACCAGAGCTACATGAATATATACCTACGCATGCTAGTTTTGTCAGTTTAATAACCAGAGCTACATGAATATGTACCTACCATGCTAGTTTTGTCAGTTTAATAACCATAGATACATGAATATATACCTACCATGCTAGTTTTGTCAGTTTAATAACCATAGATACATGAATATATACCTACCATGCTAGTTTTGTCAATTTAATAACCAGAGCTACATGAATATATACCTACCATGCTAGTTTTGTCAATTTAATAACCAGAGCTACATGAAATATATACCTACCATGCTAGTTTTATCAGTTTTATCAACCGGAGTTACATGAATATATACCTACCATGCTAGTTTTTGTCAGTTTAATAACCAGAGATACATGAATATATACCTACCATGCTAGTTTTGTCAGTTTAATAACCAGAGATACATGAATATATACCTACCATGCTGGTTTTGTCAGTTCAATGACCAGAGATACATGAATATATACCTACCATGCTAGTTTTGTCAATTTAATAACCAGAGCTACATGAATATATACCTACCATTCTAGTTTTGTCGGTTTATCAACCAGAAGCTACATGAATATATACCTACCATGCTAGTTTTGTCAGTTTATCAACCAGAGCTACATGAATATATACCTACCATGCTAGTTTTGTCAGTTTAATAACCATAGATACATGAATATATACCTACCATGCTAGTTTTGTCAGTTTAATAACCATAGATACATGAATATATACCTACCATGCTAGTTTTGTCAATTTAATAACCAGAGCTACATGAATATATACCTACCATGCTAGTTTTGTCAATTTAATAACCAGAGCTACATGAATATATACCTACCATGCTAGTTTTGTCAATTTAATAACCAGAGCTACATGAAATATATACCTACCATGCTAGTTTTGTCAATTTAATAACCAGAGCTACATGAATATATACCTACCATGCTAGTTTTGTCAGTTTAATAACCAGAGATACATGAATATATACCTACCATGCTGGTTTTGTTGTCAGTTCAATGACCAGAGATACATGAATATATACCTACCATGCTAGTTTTGTCAATTTAATAACCAGAGCTACATGAATATATACCTACCATTCTAGTTTTGTCGGTTTATCAACCAGAGCTACATGAATATATACCTACCATGCTAGTTTTGTCAGTTTTATCAACCAGAGCTACATGAATATATACCTACCATGCTAGTTTTGTCAGTTTAATAACCATAGATACATGAATATATACCTACCATGCTAGTTTTTGTCAGTTTAATAACCATAGATACATGAATATATACCTACCATGCTAGTTTTTGTCAATTTAATAACCAGAGCTACATGAATATATACCTACCATGCTAGTTTTGTCAATTTAATAACCAGAGCTACATGAATATATACCTACCATGCTAGTTTTGTCAATTTAATAACCAGAGCTACATGAATATATACCTACCATGCTAGTTTTGTCAATTTAATAACCAGAGCTACATGAATATATACCTACCATGCTAGTTTTGTCAGTTTATCAACCGGAGCTACATGAATATATACCTACCATGCTAGTTTTGTCAGTTTATCAACCAGAGCTACATGAATATATACCTACCATGCTAGTTTTGTCAGTTTTAATAACCAGAGCTACATGAATATATACCTACCATGCTAGTTTTTGTCAGTTTAATAACCAGAGATACATGAATATATACCTACCATGCTAGTTTGGTCAGTTTAATAACCAGAGATACATGAATATATACCTACCATGCTAGTTTTGTCAGTTTAATAACCAGAGATACATGAATATATACCTACCATGCTAGTTTTGTCAGTTTAATAACCAGAGATACATGAATATATACCTACCATGCTAGTTTTGTCAGTTTAATAACCTTTCTCACGTATTTTTTTAAAATTTGGTTGAAAAAATTAAGTCTTATGAACTTGATTTTAAATTATACTATAGAATAATACAAACATTTAAACAACAGCAAAACGAATTAGATATTACATAGAATGTACAGCAATGTCTCCGGAGATGTATGATTTAAATTTTTATTGTTTTAAAAATTTAATTGACTTCAATGTACTACGGTAATTATGCACTAATGTTATAAGAATATAAATTAAGTTTGTAAATTGATGTCGTTAGTACTTCCTAAGATAATGGATTATTTATATGTAAAATGAGGAAACTTATCCAGAATAAACGAAAACACTGGAGAAAAAGTAGCAACAACTTTACTAACTTTATAATAGTTATAGAATGCTTGTAGTGCAGTCTTCTTTAGTAACAGGTTAATCTGATATTTTAGTTTTTATGACACGCATTCAGTAAAAGTTGTATATCGTGTCCAAGCAGTTAGGTCCGGATTGTACACGAATAGCTTTGACTCTACTTTTATTTATAACATTGTATGTAATGACAGTATCAAAAGCTAAACATTTTAAGGTTTTTAAATGTTGATGTTGACAATAATATTTAGACTTATACCCTTTTTTTAAAGTAAAGCCATATAATTTTTTTACCCCATTAAAATGAAAATAAATTAGGCTTTATTACACTACGATGGCAGTAAGGTTAGTTTAGTCGAAGTTACAATATATTCAATAAGACAGTATATAATGTCAAATCTTAATTGTTAACACTAACATAATCAAACTAAACACTTTTGCTGCTGGAGCCTAACAAATATAATAATGGGATTAAAATACAATATTTTAACTTATTTCGTGTTCGCATTCCTGATACACGTTGCGAGGCGAATCAGGACATAATGTTTATTTAAACTTTTCAATTGTAGCCAAATAACTACTGTAGCAATTACTACCAACAAAAAAATGTGGCCAGTACAATCCAACATATGACAAGAAACGGTAAAAACTGCAGATTGCAGTGGACACGTACTAACCCACTTTATTTTCAAACCAGAACTGCTCCAGACTTCGTCGGTATTTCAAGAGCCACTTTACATTCAGCGCATTCTGCTGGAGAATATTTAATAATGTGCTATGAACATAGATCCTTAATAGTATATTTCATTCTTTGCAAGAAAGTTATGTTTTACTTTACGTTTGAAAGCAGGTTCTGAATGTGTGTCCTTAAAATAAATTAGAAAGCTGTTATAAATGTTCACACATAGGTGATAAGGACCCCTTTTCTCGCCCCGTGGAGGAATGCCTCTGAGCTGGCAGCACGGTCCTGTCTCTCGTGTTGTACGAGTGATACGAACCTCTGGCAGTGAAGAAGCTACGGTTCTTTTAAATAAATAGCAGCGCTCATAACCCACCAAGCCCGCACATCTGCTGGACTTACTAGTTTTTTTCCCATAGTTTATGTTGCCTTGTATCTACAAAATATATACTCATACACACGTCTGAAAAGCCCACTTCTGTCAGAACACTACAATTTGTTATAATAGTCTTCAAATTTATAATGAAGGATAAATAGTAATATAGTATTTGATATCTGCATTGCAGTAGTGACAAATCATTGAATAATTATTATTTGCTCAAATATACAGTTAAAATTGTATTTTCACTAAAACCTTTTTATATATATATTGTTAGTAAGCCTCCACACAAACAGCTTTAAATTCCTATTAAACTACATCTATTGTTATTTCTGACAATATACCATTGTCTGCTGTCATTTCACGCCTTCATAACAATTCATATTGTTCTTGTCTTCCAGTTCCATTGTACTCTATTATTTTTCTTCTTGTGAAATGTGTAGACAACTGAGGATTCTCGTTGTAATTGAATTTATATAAATAAACATGAAACAATCACATGTAATAATTGAATATATATTCACCCTTTCATAAATTAAAACATAGGGCCGGATATAAGATAGAAGACCCTTGGCGTTATATACCACCAGGATTGTGTACTACCATCGTAATACATATATTTATAAGATTTATAGCCCTATAAAAATCCTTATAGCAACCGATATATATATATATATATATTTAAAGAAGAGCCCTACAAAGATCCTTACTCCAGCAAGTTCTCAAATTGTGCGAATAAACTTATTTGTAATGCCAAATATACGTATAGAAAGCTATAGGACAACCTTACGAGTTAATTAGTCAATTTAGATCCAACAAGTCCTGAAGAGTACTTTAACATTCTACTGGTGACAAGTAACAACTTAATCTAGTAACGTTGTTTACATTAATCTATTTACAAGATGAATTGTTAAAGCAGCGTTTTACATGTATGTAAATAATAAATTTTGAATACTTATTTATTGATTATATTATTTGGAGTTTGAGTAAGTCAGAATCTCTCTACTGATAAAAGTGCTGATTTAAAGGGTGGTCGCATTTGAAATGAGTTTCCAGCTTCTAAGAAGTAGATTTGATGAGAAATTACAAGAAAATTGCATTTACTGATAAGAAATATATTTAAATTTAAAATAATTTCTTATAAGCTCAAGAAATTATTTATTGTATCTAGATCTTTGAAACGACATAGAATTAAACTATAACTGAAGGGAAAATTCAACATTGTAGCAACTATTAATTTATAAGTAATTCTATAAATATTTCCGAATTGGAGCTCAAATTGTTTTAAATTTTAAAATATTTAAGTAAATAATATTTTAGTACAATATTATAATTGTTATATCGTAAAAATATATTTTCACACCACCAATTCAATTCAAGTAATCCAACTTACATTTGAGACAAAATAAAGCTTTCAGATACTTTTAAAAGCTTATTAAAAATTCTCCTTTACATTTGTTTTGAACATTAATTATGATTAAAAATTTCAAAATTAAATATATTTTGACTGAACATATCTGGTATCTTAAGCCGTAAAAGTCTAGAGATGATGTCCTATACATCAATAACTAGTTTCTTTGAAACCCCAAAATAACCTTCAAAGGTTTTTATTTGTCATGTAACATTAAACTAAATATAAATTAACTACTGAACATGGGCACTATACAAGTAAGTACTGGTATACTACGGAGATATACAGAGTAATATAGAGCACTTCCTTGCATTTCCCAAGCTACCAGTACACTCGTTGAGTGAATACTGAATACAACTGTAAAGTACTATATAACATGGGCACTATACAAGTAAAGTACTGGTATACTACGGAGATATACAGAGTAATATAGAGCACTTCCTTGCATTTCCCAAGCTACCAGTACACGCCGAGTGAATACTGACTATTACTGTAAAGTACTGAACATGGTCACTATATAAGTAAGTACTGGTATAATACAGAGATACACCGAGTAATAGAGAGTACTTCCTTACATTTCCCAAGCTACCCGTACACTGTGTGAATACAGTGTATTACTACTGTATAAATTACTGACAATGGTCACTACACAAGCAAGGACCGGTATACTACAGAGTTACACCGAGTAATAGAGAGCACTTCCCTACATTTCCCAAGCTACCCGTACACGCTGAGTGAATACAGTGTATTTACTAACTGTATAAATTACTGACAATGGTCACTACACAAGCAAGGACCGGTATACTACAGAGTTACACCGAGTAATAGAGAGCACTTCCCTACATTTCCCAAGCTACCCGTACACGCTGAGTGAATACAGTGTATTACTACTGTATAAATTACTGACAATGGTCACTACACAAGCAAGGACCGGTATACTACAGAGTTACACCGAGTAATAGAGAGCACTTCCCTACATTTCCCAAGCTACCCGTACACGCTGAGTGAATACAGTGTATTACTACTGTATAAATTACTGACAATGGTCACTACACAAGCAAGGACCGGTATACTACAGAGTTACACCGAGTAATAGAGAGCACTTCCCTACATTTCCCAAGCTACCCGTACACGCTGAGTGAATACAGTGTATTACTACTGTATAAATTACTGACAATGGTCACTGCACAAGCAAGGACCGGTATACTACAGAGTTACACCGAGTAATAAAGAGCACTTCCCTACATTTCCCAAGCTACCCGTACACGCTGAGTGAATACAGTGTATTACTACTGTATAAATTACTGACAATGGTCACTGCACAAGCAAGGACCGGTATATTACAGAGTTTACACCGAGTAATAGAGAGCACTTCCCTACATTTCCCAAGCTACCCGTACACGCTGAGTGAATACAGTGTATTACTACTGTATAAATTACTGACAATGGTCACTACACAAGCAAGGACCGGTATACTACAGAGTTACACACCGAGTAATAGAGAGCACTTCCCTACATTTCCCAAGCTACCCGTACACGCTGAGTGAATACAGTGTATTACTACTGTATAAATTACTGACAATGGTCACTGCACAAGCAAGGACCGGTATATACTACAGAGTTACACCGAGTAATAAAGAGCACTTCCCTACATTTCCCAAGCTACCCGTACACGCTGAGTGAATACAGTGTATTACTACTGTATAAATTACTGACAATGGTCACTGCACAAGCAAGGACCGGTATACTACAGAGTTACACCGAGTAATAAAGAGCACTTCCCTACATTTCCCAAGCTACCCGTACACGCTGAGTGAATACAGTGTATTACTACTGTATAAATTACTGACAATGGTCACTGCACAAGCAAGGACCGGTATACTACAGAGTTACACCGAGTAATAGAGAGCACTTCCCTACATTTCCCAAGCTACCCGTACACGCTGAGTGAATACAGTGTATTACTACTGTATAAATTACTGACAATGGTCACTACACAAGCAAGGACCGGTATACTACAGATTTACACCGAGTAATAGAGAGCACTTCCCTACAATTCCCAAGCTACCCGTACACGCTGAGTGAATACAGTGTATTACTACTGTATAAATTGCTGACAATGGTCACTACACAAGCAAGGACCGGTATACTACAGAGTTACACCGAGTAA